>NC_045427.1:386806525-387120525 GCF_902635505.1 Sarcophilus harrisii | reverse complement strand
GTCTCTACCTTCTTGTAATGTATCTTTCTTATTGTCTCTAGCATACTTTTGGTTATGTTATTCCTCTGCTCAAAAATCTTCAGTGGCTCCCTATGGCTTACTAAGTAAAGTTCAGCTTCCCTTCCTTCAAGCTTAAGGGCCTTTACAATCTTATATCACCCTATCTTTTCAGTCTTATCTCATTCAATCCCCCTCTATATAACCTATGCTCTAGCCAAATTGAATTGCTCTCCCTTTTTCTCACTACACCTTTCCCTCTTCCAGCTCCTGGTCCACTTTCCCTCCTTTATTGTTCAATCCATCTTTTAAAACTCAACTCATTGGTTACCTCCTCTGTGAAGTTTTCCTCATTTCCCCATTTTAAAAAATTACCTGTCTTCTCAGACCAAATATTGTTCTCTATTTCCCTAGTGTTCTTATAACATACTGATAGAGTCATGGATTTTAATTTTTATGGATTAGAGTGCATTTATTATTCCTTTACAGGAATGTAAGCTGCATAAAGGCAGGACTATATATTATCTTTACTTAACATCTTCCCCTGTTTCTATGTACTTAGTATACAGGAAGGGCTTAACGTTGAATGAATGAGAAAGAGACTAGACTTGTTATTTCATTGATAGAGGAAAATGCCAGGAGAGAAAAATCTCTTTATTGATCCTGATTGGCAACTTCTATGCCAATCATAGTCTTAGTGAGTTGCTCAGAGCACAGAAAAGGTAAGTGATTTGCCTCATACAGCTAGTATGTGGCTGAGGTGAGACTTGAACTCAGGTCTACATAAGACTGCCAGTTCGTTCCATAAAGGAACTTTTAAATTTTGAGTATATCTTAAATAAGGTTTTAAATTGAGTTTGAGAGTAAATTCCTGGGGCTTCCAATCAGGAATTCAGATCAGTTTTCCCCTGCCCAGGCTCCTCTCTCCTCTTGTGTAAGTAGAAGGATATAACAGTCTTATCTCCACTTTCCTGAGGAGGCCTGTCTCCCTAACAGCTCTCTGTGGGGGACATTGTGTGTGTACTGGGGTAGGCAGAGCTTTCTGTGTAAATCACCAAATGTGATTTATACAAGGACTCCCAGGTTAGCTAATTCAGAAAACAGGATAAACAGAGCCCACTTTGGATTTATGGACTGACAAAAGGCCCTTTCACCATGGGAGATGTGCATATCATGACCTTTGGTCCTTTCTGACCTCTAATGGTTTGAAATTATATGTGGAGCCCCAGATACAGTAAAACTCCAGGATGAGAGAGTTAGGTCCTAGTCACAGCTCTTCCAACCCACTTACCCGGTCACCTTAAGGAGATCAATTCCCTTTTCCGGGCCTCAGTTTATCCACTGGTGAAATGGAGAAAAACATACTTGCTTTCTCTCCACCACAAATTTTGTGAGAAACTTGACAGATTTGGGACTAATATTCAAATCTCTGGATTCCCAGGCCACACTATTTTCTCTCTGTTCCTATGCAGCTACTAGTTGGATTCTTGGGTCATTTAATTTCTTATTATAACCATTAGAAAGCTGTCAGGTCTCATTCCTGCATTTCTCTTTCCTAACCTGGATATACCCTTAATTCCAGCTCAATTTTTTCCCCAACAAATATAGTTATCTGCTAGTATGAGTCAGTGCCTATCATTCTGAAGACCTAATTTCTAGGAGAAATCTGCCCCCAAAGAGCTGTTTCTCTTGGATCTTGACTCTCAACAGTTTGCCCAAATTCTTGCCTTTGGGGAGCCCTTAGCAAGGACTGAATAGACACACTGCATATTTCTTGGTCTCAAATGTTTATGTTGTACCTTTCTCTAAGATATTAGTTTTGCAGATGTTATCACAGCTATGAGCTTACTCATTCTTAAGACATCCAAACTGGAAGATAGTCAGAACTATTGATCTGTATTTAGACCTAAGATATATGATTTGAATTGTTTGAGTCAGAAGCATTGCAAATACCACTTAGGGTCTATATCATAAACAAATAATAAAAAAAGCATCCTTATTATTTACTAGCCATGTGACCAGAAATATTATTCAAACTCTCTATAGTGTCAGACTCTTAATCTTTTTTTTAAAAATAATACCTTTTATTTTTACATTGCCTAGATTTCTTCCTACATTCCTCTTCCTCCTCCTCCTCCTCCTCCTCCTTCTTCTTCTCCTTCTTCTTCTTCTTTTTTCTTCTTCTTCCTTTTCTTCTTTCTTTTTCTTCTTTCTTCTTTTATTTTTTTCTTTTTTTCCTTCTTTTTATTTTTTTATTTTCTCCTTTTATTTTTACATTGCCTAGATTTCTTTCTACATTCCTTCTTCTTCTTCTTCCTCCTCCTCCTCCTCCTCCTCCTCTTCTTCCTTCTTCTTCTTCTTCTTCTTCTTCTTCTTCTTCTTCTTCTTCTTCTTCTTCTTCTTCTGAGCCATCCCGTAAAATAGATTTTATTTTTAGAGAAAAAAGAGACAACCACTAAAATCAATCAATATTTTAAGAAAATCTGATTTTTAAATGTAATTTTCTGCCCCTTCTGGCCCCTAATCTCTACAGAGGAGGAAAGGGAGATGTCTTCACATAGCTTTTCTTTAGGGACAATCTTGTGCTCTATAATTTCTCAGTTTTGACTGTTTTGTTGTAGTGATTGATCTTCCTGTTTACATTACTGTAGAACATATTGATGTTGCTTCCCTGGCTCTACTCCTTTTTTTTTTTTCATCAGTTCATATAAGTTTTTGCATGCTTTTCTGTATTTGTTGTTTCTTACAACATAGAAATATTCTATTACATTTGTGTATGACAATTTGTTTAGCCATTCTCCAATCTATGGGCATCTACTTTGTTTCTGCTTTGATACCATGAAAAGTGCTACTATAAATAATCAGATTATACAAATAAAATATTTGAAATGTTTCTATCCTTTGATTCAGAAACTGCACTGATAAGCATATATATTCCATGTAGATTATTAAAGACGTTCCATATGCACCAAAATATTTATAGTAGCACTTTTCATGGTATCAAAGTAGAAACAATGTAGCCACCCCCAGTTAATATCCCAGTTAACACCAACCGCAATGCCACCAAGTGATAGATAAACCAAGAGCTCTAGGATTAGCAGTGCTACTGGCTCTATTTTCAGCTTGGTTCCTGAAGCCATAGTTGGGGAAGTAAGCCCTATAGACATGATTCCTGCTCTCTTTCTATGTTACTATAGCCACAGTTACTGAAGACCCAGAAAAGACTATTCTTAACATGTGTCCCCAGCATCATTACAGTTCAACATCAGAAACAGATAACGTTTTTATTCATGGAAATAACAATCAGAAAGAGGTATTATCTGTCTTGCCTCAGCATCCTCAAGAACATTGGGTTCTTCCATCTGTTTTACAGTTGAACTTTCCTATATGAGTTTTATTGTCCTATTAGAATATGAGCTCTTTGAGATCTGGAGTGTTTTACTTTTCCTTTTTACCCCCAATGTTTAGTATAGTGCTTTATATAAAAGAAGTACTTAAGGTTCTCTCTCTCTCTCTCTCTCTCTCTCTCTCTCTCTCTCTCTCTCTCTCTCTCCTCTCCCTCTCCCCTTCTCTCCATTTTTTCTATTCTTCCTTCCTTCCTTCTTTCTCAATTTTTCTTTCTTTCTATTTCTCTTTCTTTTCTTCCTCCCTCTCTTCCTTCCTCCCTCCCTTCCTTCCTTCCTTCCTTCCTTCCTTCCTTCCTTCCTTCCTTCCTTCCTTCCTTCCTTCCTTCCTTTTTCTTTCTTTCTTTCTTTCTTTCTTTCTTTCTTTCTTTCTTTCTTTCTTTCTTTCTTTCTTTCTTTCTTTCTTTCTTTCTTTCTTCCTTTTTCTTTCTTTCTTTCTTTCTTTCTTTCTTTCTTTCTTTCTTTCTTTCTTTCTTTCTTTCTTTCTTTCTTTCTTTCTTTCTTTCTTTCTTTCTTTCTTTCTTTCTGCCAAGCACTTCGTGCATGACAGCCAAGCACTTCGTTAAACCTTCAAGAGACTTATTCCAAGAACTATTAGAGCTGGAAGGGATCTCAGAATACAAAATATAGGATATTTTATCTGAAAGGAGTCTTACAACATAGAATGGAAGAAATGGAAAAGGTTTAAGCATTCAGAGCAATAGAATATGAGAGCTAGAAGAAGAATTATTATTGTATTGTATAATTGTATTTGTATTGTATATGACAAAGGGATACAGAATGTAAAAACTAGGAGGTTTTAGAAAAAAGAAGTTAACAGTAGAAGAAAACCTTAGAATCTAGGATTCAGTACTAGGAAGGGACCTCAAAGAATCTAGTTCAACCCTCAATTTCACATATTAGGAAATTGAAGCATAGAGAGGGCAAGTTAAGAGGTAGAGTAATATAATAGCAAAAGTGTTGGATTTAGCAGGATTTGAATCCTATTCCTGCTATTTACTGGAAGTGAGAAGTTGGACTAGTTAATCTGAGCTCACTAAGTCTGTTTTTCTACTCTGTGAAAGAAGTGCTACACTTGATTACCTCTAACATCAATTAATCAATCAACAAATATGTCTTAAGCACCTAGTATGTGCCAAAAGTCATTGCACTAGGCACTGGAGAATACAAATACAATGAATAGAACAATCCTCAATCTCAAATAGCTTAAAGGTCTTTTCTAGATTTGAATCCAAGAAAGCCCATGATGTCCCTAGAACTTGGCAGAACTTGAACTGGAATCCTGGACCCCAACCCCTAACCTAGTGCTTTTCCCAAAGCATCACAAGATTTCATTGTCTATACCTTCCTTCTGTAATTCTAGGATGTACCGAGGTAGGAAGGAAGTAAAGGTCATGATGGGATCATCTCCAGAGGGGTTAAGGGTGTGGCCTCAGGTCACATTTTGCATTTATATCACCTGGCTTCCATCTAGTTGAGGATTCTTTCTTTTATATTGAGATGTGTCTCCAAGTTGTTATGGATAGAGTGCTGGGTCTGTAGTCACAAAAAGAAGAGTTCAAATCTGGTCTCGGACCCTTACAATGTGATCCTAGACAAATCACTTAATCCTGTTTGTTTCCTCAACTATAAAATGGGAATAATAATAATCTCCCTCACAAGATTGTTGAGTCTCAAAAGAGATTATATTTGTGAAATGCTTAGCAGAGTGCCTGGCACATAGTAGGTACTATATAAATGTTTATCTTTCCCCCTTTCTCCCTACACCCCTGCCACAGTGACCAAGTAATACTTTCAAATGGTGTTTCTTTTAGAGGAATCTTACTCGTCCGTAGTCTGGCCATGGGGACATAAGACAAAAGATGAAATCGCTGATTCAGAAAGTGGAAAAACAGGGCTTGTGGCAGCATCTCCTCTCGGGCCCCCTCCCTCTCTCCCAACATCTTTCGCAATATCCCCTTGGTGTTCTTATGGCCTGATGCTAGACCTGCCTGGAGTCAAACCAAGATAACCTTTCACAGGGAATTATAAACATTTTCTCCAGGGAAGAAGAATGTGGAAGCCCGTTCTTTTCCCTCAAAGCCCAGTGCATTTCTGTCAAATTCTGTACAAGGTCCAGGGAGATAATGGGGCCTGGCCTGAGGTCATTTACATCTCTCTCTGGGTCACAGAATTTTCTCTGTCTCTAGACTACCTACATACTGTATTTCATCTCTGGGAAGAGGGGGGGAAAAAAACAACAACAACAACAACAAAAAAAACCCTTCTTAAATATCAGTTGATCTCATGCTTTCTTTTTGCACAGGCATATTTTCAAAGAGTCCAAACTTTTTGTTCCAGGCTCAGATGGGCCATGGGGGCTTGACAATTGTTAGGTTGGTGTTAATAGTGTAACCTACAGGAGACTTTATGTGGAGACAAGTGGTTTGAATTTGACGTGCAAAACGCAGGGGAGCTAATTAGTATGCTTCGTTGTGGCAATTAGATCTTTCCCTTTCCTTTGCTTTAGAAATGTAGAACCTAGAAAAACAGGCCTGCAGTTTGGTTTTGAGTAACACCCTCTCATAGATTTGTTTCATCTGACGCCAGTTTGCTATTGCATCAAGCATACTCTGTCTCCTACAGGGAGTGGGAGAAGCATTAACTGGGAGTCAGAAGGCTTGTCAACAATGAACCATAAATGACCATTATCAGTTTATCTGTACAAGAAATGGGACACAATAGATGGCAGCAAAGGCCTCTTACAGTTACAATATTGTGTGCTCTAAAATTTCTTCTGACTAACAATTTATGTTGTGTGTTTTAACCTCCCTTCTGTAGATCCTTGAAAACAGTTAAGTAAAGCAGTATGTATGATTTCAACTCATTGTATGATCTTGCCCTGTAGCCATTGTTAAAAGAAAAGGAAGGATATATACTTAAAATTTAATGTTAATATCAACATTCATTATTTATAATTTATAATTATATAATTAGTTTATACATTATATATAACATGTAAATATTATAAATATTTATATTTATTTATAAATTTTCTTTCAGGCCTAATGTTTTATGTTTTAAGATCTCTCCTAAATTTTTATGTTCTAAGGTTTCTTTTAGGGCTAACATTCTAGGCCTCCTTTACTCAGATCCAATTCACTTGCATGTCATGGTGTCACCAACCTGATGTCATGGTCTTCTTCAAGAATGAAGAGCAAACACCAATAACAATCTGTTCTAAATGCTTTTCCAGTTCTAAGACAAAGGCTCCTTCCTACTCCTGCACTTCGTGTTTTATGATGGTTATTCAAATTATGACCTGAGAACATTTTATCTCAGACAAAAGGTAGTCTTTGAACCAATTCTCATCCCAAATCACCCCCTTTCAGTGGCCCTACTATCCCAAGACTAGTCCCTGGCAATTTCTAACTGTCAATAGCACAGGAAAAACTTTAAGACTTTACAATAGGATCCCAGTCTTCTAGTTATAGACAATAACTAGAGCTTCTGACCCAGAGCAGGGCATGTGCAACTCAATTCATTAATATGGAAACAGTGTGCTTCTCCTCTCCCTGCCAACCCTCCTTTCCCTGAAGGGACAGTGTCCAACACATGATAAGGTTCTGAAAGATTCTCACTTTAAGTCAAAACTTCCAAAGTTACAATTTTCAAGGAAGCTTCAGCACACTGAGGTAGATGGATAGTCCACAGGCCACTAATAATGTATATTTATAGTCCATTTACTGACATTTATTATAAGACACCATAGATTCCAAAAATGTTTCACATTTCAATATTTCAATGGCACTTTACATTTACAAACCACTTTCCTTATAAACCTCCCTCTCCCCACATTGTGATGTAGGCAAATATATTATTGTTCAGTTATTTTTTGATTGTTTTTGAATCTTCATGACCTCCTTTGGTTTTTTTTTTTTTTTTTGTTTTTTTTTTGCAGAGATACTGAAACGGTTTGCTAAATTCTTCTCCAGCTCATTTTACATGTGAGGAAAATGAGGCAAACAGGGTTAAGTGACTTGCCCAGGGCCACCCAGCTTGGAATTGTTTGAGGCCACATTTCAACTCAGGAAGATGAATCTTTCTGACGTCAGGCTCAGCAAAATGGGCCAAACTTGAATCCATTTTACAGAGAAGCACTTATTTAAAGTCATAGCTAGTAAATGAGAGAACCAGAACTAGACCCGAAGTCTTTTTTTTTTTTTTTAACTGGCCCATGATATCTCTAAACTGGAAATAATTTTACTAAGAGCTATGCTATCCCATGTTGCAGATACTCTTCAAATTCATAAGATCAGAAATAATTTTTTCCATTGTCATTAAAAGATACTTTTTAAAACCAGGAATAAGAAGAGCATAATGTTAATAACAAGATATATGTTCATAACATATTGTTAAATGTTAATTTCTAACATATTCTATAAATTATTGTGGTAATAATAGCCAACATTTATAAAAGCTGTAGGCATATATTATCTCATCTCAATCAATCCTCACAGCAACCTTGTGAAATAGGTATTACAGATATTATTCCTATTTTACAGATAAGGAAATGAGACTCTTGTTGCCTTGTGTTGATTTGAGTTGGGGTCTAGAGAGGGCTTTTCCCCAGTGACTCTTTTCATCATCCCATTTTGGAGAAAATCTTTGTTTGCACTGGGGGATTGTGTTCCAGCTGCAGATGGTAATATTAGTTTTCAAGGAAAAGAATTCTATATATGCATTATGTAGAAAGTTGCTTATATCTTTTCTATACACAATAATTTAAAATCAAATCATTACCCTTTCCCATTATTTAGAAATGAGAAAAAGAAGGAATTTTTCTAATTATCCACATCTTTACTCAATTCCATTAAAAGTAAATTTCAAACAGAGCAATTGTAATTGACCACTTGTTCCCAATCCAGAAGTGCCAAGAAGCCTCTAAATGTGTTTGCAGATTATTCTGCCTCCATTTTTAGTAACCAAGACCCAAGAGATTCCTGTTTGACTAAGGAGAGGTAAGCCTTCATTCTAGTTCTGCTACTGGCTAGAAGCTTGCTCAGTGACCTTGGACAATTTATTTATCACAGTTCCTTTCTATAGCTAAAAGTTTATAACTTGGGCTTATTTCTTTCTTCTTAGATATTTATAAAAACAGGTAAGAGTTTCATTCCTTATTCTGATAATCCATGTTTTAAGATCTTTCCATTGTTAATATTTTATGATATTACTGCTTTTTTTAGTCCTAATATTCTAAGTTACCTTCTAACTTTAATATACTCTAAAGATTTCTTTCAATTCTGATATTAGATAATTCAAAGTTCCTTTAAACTTTGACATTCTATATTCTAATGTCGATTCCAGCTCTAACATTTTACCTAGGGACAGAAAGTAAATTGATGTGATCTCTGAGAGGACTTCCATGAGGTGTTGATCAAATCCAGTGAATTCTTTGGCTAGAATCTGGGGAGTAAGGAAAGTTAGGAAGGTCCACAGAACTCTACAAAGAGGACAATTTCTAATAGGACCCAGAGTCACTTTATCATGGAAAAAAGGATTTAGGCCTGATTAACTAAGAATTGCAGAGAAGAGCCATAGCTAATCTCCCAGTAATAAGAAGGTCGGGGTAAGGAGATGGATCCCCTGCTGCTTTCTCAGGTTACATAGTTCCATTCTATCAACTAATTGATGAATGAATAAATGAATAAAGAAGCATTTATTAGGTGTTTACAGTATACTAAGCATAGTGGATATAAATTTTTAAAAAGTTAGTCAGCTCCTTCTGGTTTCCAGTTTCATCTCTGTCACTAAGTTAAATTGAATCTGATCTTTTCCTTTTACCACTCTCTGCTCATCACAGGGCTAGACATCCTCCAAGATTAAGATGTCTTAATTATCTTTGTGTCCTTTTCATGAGCTATCATGGGGTCTTGCACATAGTAGGAATGAAATAAATGGTGGTTGAATGAATGATGCCCAATCGAAAACAATGGCACTTTTCTGGGCATCCATTTCCTCATCTGTAAAAGGAGGTTCTCTGACTTGATTTCAAAGATTTCTTCCAACTCAAACATTCTGTGTACATGAGCATTCTATTCCATAAATGCAAAGGATAGCTCAGGGGTTCAAACCCAGACTGATCTCTATTATATAAATTATATAACCTTCCCTCTGGAGAAAAGGCTCATGCAATACTATTTTATGTGTCATACCTTTAAAATAATTTGCCTATTCATTCTTTGTTATGATCCTTTCCATAACTTTCTGAGAGAGCTAGGGTAGAGATTAATCATTAGAGTAATTGTTAACCCTTACACACTAGCTAAGAAATGAAGGGTGAGATAGATATAATTTTGTCCAAGGTTCCATAGCAAATCAGTGGCAAGAGAGAGCTAGAATCAAGGTCTTTAACTTCTAGGGTTTTTTTTTTTTTTTTTTTTACTTCTTCTCTTTTGTGACCCAGCTCCATCGTATTTCCCAACACCTGAGAAGGAGGAATTTAAGTGAAGATCAGGGTTTGAAGAAAGATATCCTGATTTCAAAATAAAATCATGAGGCCTTAGTAGATGTAACAAGACCCATTGTAGATAATAGGATCATAGATCTAGAACTAGATAAAACCACAGAGACCAACTGGTCCAACTCCCTCATTTTATGGATAAAGAAATTGAGGCCCCCAAAGATTAATTAGCAACCAAGATTACATAAAATGTGATAGAGGCAGACTATGAAACACTATGCTTTCTCCAGAGCCAGTGTTCTTTTTACTGTCCTATACTGTCTCCTCAACTTCTTCCCTAAGTTAGAAGATAATTTACAACTTAGTGATTTTAAAGTAAAAATATGTCTCTATCCTATAATAAGTTATATCCAGTGCTTAGTACAGTAACTGGCACAGAGTAGGTCTTTAATAAAGTTGAATAACTGTGTAATCTAGTACAAGTAATTTACTTTCCTGGTAAAATGAAGAACCTTTTTCTGAAATTCTATGATCCAAAGATTTCATGATTTCAAGACCCAAGATACCAATATTTTATGATTCTAAGATTCCATTCATTTAGATTTCCATGATTCTGATTTTGATATTCTTAAGGGGGCTTGGGCCACTGCAGCTCTTTCCCCTCTTCCCCATCCTAGAAAGGTATAAGTGATCAAAAGAACTTTGATAGGAATCCCTACCCCTGCCCAAGAGGTGTTGCTATCCTGATGACTGGTCTGGGGTGTTCAGCACATGCTGAAAAGGAACCTTGTAGACATGGAAGGGGATCAATGCAGCCGCAGGGTGCTGAAATCTACTATCAGACCCAGACCCAAC
Source organism: Sarcophilus harrisii (assembly GCF_902635505.1). Classification (NCBI taxonomy): domain Eukaryota; kingdom Metazoa; phylum Chordata; class Mammalia; order Dasyuromorphia; family Dasyuridae; genus Sarcophilus; species Sarcophilus harrisii. The sequence continues at coordinate 387,109,827 of NC_045427.1, read as the reverse complement.
CCAGTTCATCTGGGAAGATATGGGGCCTCTTTCTCTGTCCATCCAGCCCCTCCCCATCCCTTCATCCCCCAGCCCTCCCTAACTCTCCAGCTTCTAAACAGGCATTCCGAAGGGCTTTGGAATCACTAGACTGTCTCCCGCTCCCAGGAAACCTCGGGGCCGCCCTGGAGCCAAGAAACTGTCCATCCATCATCCTTATCAGCAGCTCTGGCAGCCCCATGGTCCCTGGCAGCCCGGCCTGGACAGGGGGCTCTAAAGGCTTGGGGGGAGCCCTGCCTGCAATGGGGGAGGGAGGGGGATAACATTGATAACAAACAAAAACAACTGTCCCCAAGGAAAACTTCAAAGTCCATGGAACTGAAATTTATGTGGCAGAAGAATGCGCTTTAGCTGCATGTGGGTCAGAGGAGACAACTGTCCAGTTAGCACCAGGGAGAACCTGGAATAGGCTAGGTCTCCACTGCTTTGGAGTAAACTGACTGAGATCACTTCCTGGTATCATCCTCAGCTCACTCCCGGTCTGGACATTTTGAATCCAGGTAATTCTCTGGGATTAAGATCCTATCTCAATTATCTATGTATCTCTCTCCTTACAGATAATCTTGCATATACATTAGTATTTTGCAAAAAAAGTTAGTAGATACTTAATAAAATGGATCTCTTTGAAGAATAACAGTCCCATGCCTAAATCATAAAACAGAGTTGGAATGACTATCAGCGTGAAAAGGGAATTTCACATAGAACACAGAGTTATAGGGCTAGAAGAGACCTCAGAACATAGATTTCTAGAACTGAAAATTATTCTAGAACATAAGTTCTTAAATCCAGAAGTCTGTGTAATAAAATAGAATACAAAATCTTTTTTCTTCCATTTTAAAAAAAATTCTGAAATTAACTAACTGTAAATAAAGCAAACATTTCTACATAACACAGAAGGAGAGGATTACACAGAACCTTAAAGTTGAAAAGGACCTCAGAGTTCACCAATTTTATCCCCATTCCTGATTTTAGGAAAAGGAAACCTCCCCATCCCTCACCCCTCCTGCAGGGAGTCTCTCTGGAGGCACTTGAAGGGCAGAGAAAAAAATCCTTTGGGAAGTAATCAGTAAATCTTTATTGAGTCCCTACCATGTGTCTGAATCTGCAAAAAACAAACAACTACAACTACAACAACAAAAACCATGACCTCCAATCACTCATAGCAGGCAGTTAATAAGGTTGTCAGAAGACCTCTTTTCAAATCCTGACTCTATTAATTACTCCCTGTGTGACTATAGACAGGTCATTTCGTATCCCTGGGACTACTAGGTGGTCTCAGAGATCCCTTGCAGTTCTTGATCTCCAGCTGGAAGGGAATCCCAAATATCATTTGGTCCAATTCCTTTATTTTATAGAAAAGGAAACTGAAGTCTGAAGAAAGGAATCACCTTTGCCCAAAGTCACACAGGTCATAAATAGCAGTGTAAGATTTGAACACAGGGAACACTAATGCATTATTGGTGGAGTTGTGAACTGATCCAGTCATTCTGGAGAGCAATTTGGAACTCTACCCAAAGAACTATAAAACTGTGACTATCCTTTGATCCAGCAGTGTCTCTACTGGGTCTCTATCCCAAAGAGATCATAAAAGATGGAAAAGCACCCACGTGTGCAAAAATATTTGTAGCCACTCTTTTTTTGTTGTGACAAGGAAATGGAAATTGAGTGGATGCCCATCAGTGAAGGTGTGGCTGAATAAGTTATGACATATGAATGTAATGGAATATTACTGTTTGGTAAAATATGAATAGGCTGATTTAGAAAAGAAAGGTTTACATGAACTGATGCTGAAAGAAGCACGCAGAATCTGGAAAACATTGTACAAAACATCAAGAAGATTGTGTGATGATCAACTGTGAAAGACAGCTCTTCTCAGCAATGCAGTGATCCAAGACAATTCTAATAGACCTGTGATAGAAAGTGTCATCCATATCCAGAGAGAGAACTATCCATAGAAATATCCATAGACTGACTGTGGGTCAAAGCATACTATTTTCACTTTTTAGAAAAATTTTGTTTGCTTTTTCTTTTTCAAGTTTTTTCCTCTTTTGGTTTGATTTTTCTTTCATAATATAACATATGGAAATTTGTTTAAATGCTTTTATATGTATAACTCATATCAGATTGCTTGCTGTCTTGGGGAAAGAAGAGGTAGAAGAGGGAGGGAAAAAAACTGGAACTCAAAATCTCACAAAAATGAATGTTGAAAACTCTTTACATATAATTGAAAAAAACCCCAAAAATTATTTGAATCCAGTTTCTTTGGTTCTAAAAACAGTACTCTTTCTTCTTTATCTTACTGTATCCCGATCACTTTCTTCAAATATTTGGAGGGATATCACATGAAAATGAAATGAAATGAAAAAGGAATTATACTTTTTCTGCTTAGCTCTTGAAAGAAGAACTAGGTGGGGTATGTTATGGGAAATTACAAAGACATAGTTTTCCCTCATTATAATTATACAAGTAGAGGCTGGCTGATTTGCCCAATACGTAGTTGAGAGAGTCTATATTCTAAATAAATAAATAAATGGAAACAAAGAAATAAATGGAAACATAAAGAAATACATAAAAAGGGAGTTTATGTTTATTTTTTATTTTTGCAAGGCAATTGGGGTTAAATGACTTGCCAAGATTCATACAGCTAGCTTGTTTTAAGTGTCTGAAGTTGAATTTGAACTCAGGCCCTCCTGACTTCAGGGCCCATGTTCTAATTACTACCACACCATCTACTCCCTTCAATTTGTGCTTATTTAGAGGTTGGATCAGGCCCTGACTCTAAGAGTTGATGATCCATAGAAGTAAAAGATAATCCTTATTCCTCAAAGAACTCACAATTTTTCTGGGGAGATGACCTACACATGGATAGATCGTTATTATTTCATTTCTTAGTATCTCCAGTCCCAAAACCAGTTTATGACATATAGTAGGTATTCAACAGATCCTTGTTAGTTGATTAGTTGAATAGGAAACAGGGTATGGTAAATGCCATGAAAGTTTTGCTGATAGTGGTTGCAATAGGAATTCAGAGCAGAGAGAAATAACTATGGGTTTAGGGGTTCAAGAAAGGCTTTCTAGAGAAGGTGAGACTTCAGAAAATGAATAATTTCTTAGAAATCATCAAATCATAAGGCCTCAGGATTTGGTCTTAGAGGTTATCTGCTTCAACCTCCTCAATTTATGGAGGAGGGAACTATGGTTGAAGATCACACAGACATCAGGGATTCAGATCCAAGCCTCCTACTTCTCAGTCAAATGCTCAAGCTTGCTCTTGAAAGATGAGCAAGATCTGGTTGGGCTACAAGGAGAGGTAAGAGTTCCAGGTAAAGGGAATTGATGAAAATAAAGACACAGCTTGATATCTTGGGACAGGTAAGAGATCTATTTGGTTAGTGGGGAGATAAAGTTGAAAAGCTAAGTTGGAACCATGATGATCAGGGTCTTAAATTTCAGACTGAGAAGTTTATATTGAACCCTGTGATTGTATTGTTGCTGCCCCCACTCAGTTCTATTTGCATATTTTCTACCTCCACCCTCTATCCTCAATTCTTAGTTATGTCTGGGAATTTCTTCAGTGTTTCTATAATTCATTTTCTCCTATCCCCCAAGGCTGCATCTTCTAATTCTTCTTCTTCTTCTTCTTCTTTTTTAAAATTTTTTTCCTCCCTCGTTTTTCATCTTCCTCCTATTTCTCACTTCTCCTTCTCCCTCCCCCTCTCCATTTGTCTCTCCCTCTATTATACTTCTCCCTTTCTTCCTCTTCTCTACCCTTTTCTTCTTCCTCTTTGTCCCTCTCTGGTCAGCAAACTGCCACTTTCTTCCCATCCATTATGGATTCCCAAAAGAGAGAAGAGAGATGTTTCTTTTAAAAGGACCATCTTAATTTCCAGAGAATCAGTTTCCCCTAAGTAGAGAGGTAGAAATAGGAGGTGGGGGGGAGGGAAAACTCACAGAGCCTTTGACAGAAATTATCCAGAGCTTGTTTTCTCTGCTCCCACTTTCTGGGAAGGGTTTTTGCTGCTCCTGGTCCTGCCTACATCATTATTCTATCTCCTTCTAATCACATTAAAGCCAATAGCTATGTGCTCCCGTGCTTTGGATCACTTGGGGGCTTGGCTAATTTCTCTTGGCACAGTCTAGACTTGGAAGTTCTTTGAAGCTGATTCCAACAAAATAATTTTTCCAAAGTGGTGGGATTAGGAAGACTGGCGGCTTTGGTTGTCCTTGAAGAGGGAGGGCCAGGCTTCAGGAGCAGTGTGATTCTGTGAAAAGAACCCTAGACTAAAGCCGGAAAGTTGGGCTTCAGGGCCCACTGACACCAGCTCTCTGGCCAACTTACTTGCTCTTCACTGGCCCGCTGAATTTTCCTCAACTATAAAATAAGCTGTTTGCATTCAGTGATCAATGGTCTTTTCCAGTTGTTATTCTTCTTCATTTGCAAAATGGTCCTTACACTGTCTTGCCTTAAGGGTTGTTGGTAGGAAAGCAGCTTGTAAACCTAAAAATACCATAGAGATGGAAATTATTATGATTATTATCAGGACTTAAGTATGTGGTAGGCAACTGTTCCCTTTTGAGGTGGAAAAATTGAGGCTCACTTGTGAGGCAATGAGTTTAAATGAGTTTTAGGTTCTTAAGTTCTATGACTTTGTTTTTTAAAAAATATTTTGATAGCTATTTCAATATACTTGATTTCCTTTGAAATCCTATATACATTATTTATGCATTTAAAAACATTATTCTGAGATGGGGCTTGTAGGCTTCACTAAATTTCCTGAAAAGAAACATGTCACAAAAAAGATTAAAAAACAAAAACAAAAACATCATTCTAGGAAACATAGCAAAACATGTAGCTACGTGAGGACCTGATCGTTGGTCTCCAGAGCTTCTCCTGCCAGACTACTCTGTAACATTTGGCTATGAAGATTTGAACAGTATATTGTGTGGATTCCCCACATTGGCATGTAGCCTAATGGGGTCCCAGAGGAATTTCTCTGGGGAAGGAGAGCACTTTCTGGCCCTCCCTATCTTGTTCAAGTTGGAGGCTTATCTATGGGGCCTTAAGTATTACCTGCCCCCCACATACTCCCCCAACCATTCTGTCAACACCACTAATACTCACTCCAGGCCACCTATGAACTGTGGCATTCTGTGCTAGAAGGAGAGTCATTGTGCTATAAGCTGGAACCATATGTCATGGTGCTAGTCACACTGACAGTCAAAAAGCCAATGATGCCTTAGGCTTCATAGAGACATAGTATCCAGAACTAAGGAAGTGATAGTCCTGCTGTATCCTGACTACATCTAGACACAATAGGAATAGGATTGCATAGGCATTTTAGCCTTGTTCTGCTGACACTGATAAGCTGGGGGATATTCAGGGGAGGGCAACCAAAGTAATGAATGATCTTGAAATGATACCATAAGAGAAACAATTGAAGAAATTGGGAATAACCCTGGAGAAGGGAAGATTTAGGGCAGATAGGATCGATGCCATTTTGAAGGGTTATTGTTTAGAAGAGGCATTATTCTACTTGGTACCAGAAGACAGAACTAGGTGCAAAATATGGTCATCTAGAGGCAAATTTTGTAAGCCTTGATGTAAGGAAAAACTATTCTATAGTTAAAGACTACAAAATGGAAGTATTGCCTCAGGAAGGAGTGAAATTCTCTTCATTTCAAGAAGAGACTGGATGAGTCCCTCCTTGTCAGAGAAGTAGAAAATGTTTGTTCAAGTATGAGTTAGACTAGTTAATCTCTGATATGTCTTTTAAAATTAACAAATTTTAATTAATTAGTAAATTAAAATTAATTAAAATTGTCTCTTCCTCCATTTCTCATTAAAAGAAAGAGAAAGAGGAAAAAGAGAACAAAAAAAGTAGTAATAGAAGAAGCAGTAGTAGTCGTAGTGGTAGAAGAAGAAGTAATAGCAGTAGTAGTAGTAGAAGAAGAAGTAATAATAGTAGTAGCAGCAGAAGAAGTAATAGTAGTAGTAGCAGTAGTAGTAGTAGAAGAAGAAATAGTAATAGTAGCAGAAGAAGAAGTAATGGTGTATAGTAGTAGTAGTAGAAGAAGAACAAGAAGAAGAAGAACAACAACAGCAACAATAACATAATAATAATAATAAGCAATTCCCATATTGGCTGTGTTCAAAAATGTATGTCTCATTCTGTATTGAGTTCATAATTTCTCTGTCTCTGTTTTATCATTAGTCTTCTAGAGTTGTTGTTCATTGGATTGATTGATCAGAATTCTTAAATTTTTTTTTAATATCAATTCATATAAGTCTTCTCAGGTTTCTCTGAAACCATAGGAAGATTCTTTTGCCAACTATATAGAGGATGGATTGGAGAGAGGGAAGAAAATAAAAGGCTCAAGGGAGAAGTAATAAGAATCTAAATTACTAGGGTAGTAGTCATGTGAGTACAGAGAAGAAAATGAATGTGAGATATATTGGTATTGTAGGATCAACAAATTAGAGATCAATTGACTAAAGGTTGGGGAGAGGTCATAACTGGTGAAAGAAAGGGAAGAGTCAAAGATGAGGCTTAGATTATGAACCTGGTTAATAAAAAATGATGATCTCTCCGCAGAAATAGGGGTGTTTCCAGAGAAGTAAGTTTAGAGAAAAAGATAAGAAGTTCTATCTTGGATATTTATCTATCCATCTATCCAGGTATAGTATTCTGGGAGTGATTTACATAGAGATTATAATTGAACCTAAAGATATAGATGAGCTCTGTCTTTAATTGAGAGCTAAAGAACTTTATATTTGATCTTAGAGATAATAGTAAGTCACTAGAATTTGAGTAGAGAGATGATATTGTCAGACCTGTGCTTTAGGAAAATCAACAGAGAATAAATTTGAATGGGGAGAGATTAAAATCAAGTAAATCAAATAGGAAGCCATTGCAATGATTCAGGTAAGAGACCATGATAGTCTGAATTAGTGTAGAGCTTTTTGGGAGTAGACGGAAGGGGGCATATGTGACAGATGTTGAGGAGATAGAAAACAAGATTTGGCAACTGATTGGATAGATGGGATGAATGAGAGCTGAAGATGTTACTCAGGAGTTTGGGAAGAAAGATGAGAGTTTTTTGGACATTTGAATTTGAGATCTCTAAGGATTTCCAGTTTGAAATATCAATGGATATTTTACGATATAAGAATGGAGCTCAGGAGAGAAACTAGGATTAGACATATAGGAACTGCAAAAAAATGATAATTGAACCCATGGGTTATGATGAGGTCACCAAGTGGGAGAGCATAGGGAGAAAAGCCAAGAAATCCTAGGACAGCTCTTGGAGTTTGACCACAATTGGAGGGTGGGACATGAATGATGAACCAGCAAAAGCGATTGAAAGAGAGTGTGTCAGACAGGTTGCAGAAGAATCAAGAAAGAGAGCAGTGTCATAAAAACCTAGAAAGGAAAGCATATCCAGCAGGAGAAGATAATTAACATTGACAAATACTGCAGAGAGGTCAAGAAGGATGAGGATTAAGAAGAGGCCATTAGATTTAACAATTAAGAAGTCTTTGGTAACTTTAGAGAGAGCAGTAAAATGTGAATGAGTGTGGAAGCCAGATATCAGAGGGTTTAGAGGAGAGTGAGAAGAGCTGGGGCATCAAATAATGTCTTGTTCAAGAAATTTGGTGGAGAAATACAGGATTACAGCTAGCAGGATCGATATGTTCTGTGAGGTTTATTTTGAGGATGGAGACTCAAGTGTGTTTTAGTAGGAAAGGAACTTATACAGAGGGGAGAATGGAAGATTGGGGGGCAAGAAAAGAGAGAGTACCTAGGATGCTCATTCTATGGCGGTAATCCATCCATAATAGCATACATTGTGGAGGACAACATAGTGTGGTAGGATCAGGAAAGGCCTGAGTTCAAATCTCTTCTCTCAAATCTATTTTGTAACTATAGGCAACTGACTTTCCACTCCAAATCTGTTTCCTCTTCTGTATAATAGCAATTGTAGTAGCTATTTTACAGTTGCTGTAAAGCTCAAATGAGATAAAATATGTTCAATTTTAAATCACAGAATTATAGGCATTAAATTGGAAATAAAGACCAAGTAGAAGCATGGATGTAAAGATAGGAATGGGACTTGGTGGATATCAAATCCAATTCTCTCATTTTACAGATGAGAAAACTAAGAACCAGAGGAGTTAAGTGACTTGCCAGGGTCACACAGTTAGTAAGTGTCTGAGGTAGAATTTGAACCCAGGTTTTCCTGATTCCATGCCCAGGCTCTATTCACTTTATCCTGTTAGTCTAACTCTTTAATTTTACAGATGAAAAAATTTGGGCCAAGAGAGAGTCACACATCAAGTTAGTGGTGACACAGCAGTAGAATGCAGGTTCTATACCTTCTTCTCAAGAATTGTTGAGCTGCAGAAACTGAAGAGCTAGTGGAGAAGGCAGCTCTTAAAATCCCAAGCACCTTTTGCCCCAGGGGCCTCAGTCCTGCCCTAAATCCTAGGTAATTTAAGGGAAATGTGATCCATATGTGCCTGGTTCATTTACACTTAAATCTTCAAAATATTGTGTTTTAAGAGCTGTTATACTCAAGGAGCCTCTGTAACCTATGAAATATGGTTCCCATAGCTGAATTTGCCACCCCCCTTCCCCCATAGTCACTGTAACTCAGACTAGAGGCTATTAATATGCTCAGGAAAGAAATCTATAGAAAAGTTGGGGTGGGTACCTTCAAGCTTAGGAAACATGTCTTGAATTGGGTCATGGGGGCAGAGAATCATAGAATGTTGAGAAGGAAGGGACCTTCGAATATAGAATGTTTTCTAGATTTGCAACAAAGAACATCAGAGCTAAAAGGGGCCTTCTCTACACAGGAAAGTATCGAGACTCTGAAGCCATTCTCTCAAATTCTCATTCTCACTGGCTGGCTGAATACCCAAAGAGAGGTTACTAACACAGCCCTTTCAGAGGTCCCTTTAAGGGACAGTGAGGTTCTAATTCATTCAGCTTGATCTCCCATTCCAGTGTGTTCTCTCCATTTTCAATACCACAGATTAATTCCCCACTATTAATTTAATTGATATCTGCCCAATATTACCTTTTTTAAAATAGATTTTTATTTTCAAAATATATGTGAAGATAGTTTTCAAAATTCACTCTTGCAAAATCTTGTGTTCCAAATTTTTCTCCCTCCTTTTCCCCCACTCCTTCCCTTAGATAGCAAATAATCTAATATATGTTAAACTTGTGCAACTCTACTATACATATTTATATCGATCATTTGTACATATATTTATCATGCTGTACAAGAAAAATCAGATTAAAAAGGGAAAAAATGAGAAAGACAAAAAAGCAAGCAAACAACAACAAAAAAGGTGACAATATGACATTCCGTCCCCACAGTTCTCTCTCTGGATGCAAATGGCTCTCTCCATCACAAGTCTATTGGAATTTTCCTGAATCACCTCATTGTTGAGAAGAATCACAACCATCAAAATTGATCATCACATAATTTTTCTGTTGTTGTGTACAGTGTTCTTTTGGTTCTAAATTCATTTCACTCAGCATCAGTTCATGAAGTCTCTCCAGGCCTTTCTGAAATCATCCTGCTTATCATTTCTTATCGAATAATAATATTATATAGCATTCATATATCACAACTTAGTCAGCCATTCTCCAACTAATGGGCATCCATTCAGCTTCCAGTTCCTTGCCACTACAAAAAGGGTTGCTGCAAACATTTTTGTATAAATGGGTTCTTTTCCCTTTTTAAAGATCTCTTTAGGATACAGACCAAGTAGCTGTTCAATATTATCAATAAATACTTAGCATTAATTAATTTTTTTTTGAGGCAATTGGGGGTGAGTAACTTGCCCATGGTCACTTTAGCCAAGAAGTGTTAAGTGTCTGAGTTCAGATTTGAACTCAGATCCTCCTGACTTCAGGGCTGATGCTCTATCCACTGCATCACCTAGCTACCCCTAATTAGTTTTTATAAAGAGATATTTTCTTAGTATAAAAACATCTCCCAAACTAGGACATACTCTTTGGAGAGCACATGCTTAAACTTAAATCCATTGCTGCAAAAACATTTGCACCACCCTCCAGGTAGCATCTCTGGTAGATGATGTTGCTATCTTGTTTTCTTTGTTGCTGGATTGATTCATTGCTGAGTTGGATCTTAGATGTTGTTTTTTGGGACTGTGCTGGTGCATCTTCATTTTAGCGATGATGGTCTATAGATACTCTATCATGGACTCCTGTCACTGGTTACCCTTCTGACCTTAAGGTTGTCCTGTTTCTAGCACTCCTTAGAGCAAAAAAGATGAGGTACAACAGGGACAGAAAGAACAGTTTGTCAATAAGTAAATCACTCAATAAGCAATAAGCACTTAGCATGTGCCAGGTACTGGGCTAAGTGCTGAGGATGCAAAGAAAGGCAAAAGACAATTTCTGTTTTGAAGAGCAGGAAAAGAAATATGTAGAATGATAATGATGATACTTAACATTTCTATAGTGCTTACTGTATGTCAGCATTATGTGGAGTGCTTTACCATTATTATCTCACTTGGTCCTCATAAGAACCCAGGGAAGTAAATGCAATTATTTCCATTTTGTAGATGATAAAAATGAGATAAAAGTAGGTCAAATGACAGCTCGTGTTTGAGGTCAGATCTGAACTCAAATCTCCTATGTAAAGAATAAGTTGAAGATAAACAACTGAAATAAGGTGCTAGCATTAAAGGAACTAGAAGATGGGATTTTAGTTGAAAGAAGCCAGGGAAACCAGGAGGCAGAGATGAGAAGGGAGAGCATCTTTGCATGAGGGACAGTCAGACAAAATGGACAGAGCTGGAAGAAAGAGCATCTCATGTGAGAAGCAGCAAGAAGATGCTGTGTGACTTCAAAGCAACCTAGAGACATAGAACATTTTTTCCTTTTCATTTGAATTGCCAGGTTGAGAGAGAGAAATGATCTGACTGTTTAGTGCCTTTTGTATGCACACAGTTCTATCTTAGCACCGATTTTAAAAGCTTGTCTATACCATGCAATAAACAGAAAGAAAACAATACTTATGCATGCTCTGAAATAGAGAGCTAAGACCCTCCATTCTCTACAGCATCATGCATTCCAGAAGAAAGCTCACCAAACATCCATGATTGTCCTTGTGTGTGTCAGAACAGAAACCTCATCAGCTAGGTCTCCATTACACATTACTAGAAGACAGAAAATGGGACAGACCTGGAACAAACCTTGTTGTTGTTCATTTGTTTCAGTTCTGCTGACTCTTCATGACTCCATTTGGGGTTTTCTTGCCAATAATGCTGCAGTGATTTGTCATTTCCTACTCCATCTTATTTTTACAGATGAAGAATTGAGGTGAACAAAGTTAAATGACTTTCCCAGTCACATAGCTTCTAAATATCAGAGTAAGATTTGAACTCAGATCTTCCCAATTCCAGGTCTGACATTATCCACTGTACCATCTAGCAGTCCTAATCTAGTACAATATTCTCATCTTTATCCCAGAGCACCTGAGGCCCAAAAAAGAGGAAATCCTTGTCTAAGGTCATTCTTAATAGGTAACTTATTGGTCCCTTAATGTGGGCCCAAAACTGTTGGGAATAATGATCCTCTATGTCTGTTGGATTTTCAAAATGCTTTTACATTTAGCATCTCCTTTAGATAATCGATGAGATGGGGGATAAGAAGGAGATTTTTGTTCTCATTCTACAGGTAAGCAAAGTAAGGTCCAGAGAGAGTTATAGAATGATCAAGTTGGAAGAAACTTTAGAGGTCAACCAATCCAACCCTTTCATTTGGTAGCTGAAGAAACTGAAACTCAGTGGCTAAAGGACTTGCCCAAACCCCATAGCCAGGCGTTGCTAGAGCTGGAACTGGAAATCAAGTATCCTGAGCTTTCTACTCCATGATGCTACATTCTCTGTCTAATTGGGATGTATAGTCAATCACCTTAAAACCCCCAGAATGAAGCTCCAAAGAAAGCTCCAAGTTTAAAATAAGATTCAGGGAATTTTCTGACCCAGAGTCATGGTCAAAGTAACAGGGGAGACTCGACTCAGAACCTGTAAGGGTTAGGAAACCAACTTATGCCCTGTCCATCCCCAGGAACTTGAAAAATCCCAAACCAAATCATCGAAGCTGCTGTTTTCGGTCCACAATCACATAAACATCACAGTGTGTATTTGCCCAAATTAAATAGCGAACTGGGCATGGAGGCCAGATGGGACTCCATATGTTTTTGATAGAGCGTCCATTCAAATGGGGTTTTAAATATTATAGTGGCACAGTTTGCACAGTTAAATTTAAGGATCTGTCAGAGTTTATAATGAATCTTTATTTTTAAGGGTTTCAATTAAGGTGTAAACATTCAGACCAGACTAAAACACATCCAGTGGAATGGAGGGGGGGGGAGGGTAGGGAGGTGTTTTCCCCCCCAACATTTAACACCTGAAAGGAGGGGAGTAGAGGAGATTTTTATCAAGGGGCCAGAGAGCCCTTGGGGTTCTACCAACTAGCTAAGGAGAATTATCTTTCTCAGATCTGCTCTGAACCACCATGGCCTAAACCCTATTAAGAGTATAAGGAAAGAATCAGTGAAGTCAATGCCTAGAAGATTCCTCAATATTTTATTTTTGAATCCCAATTCAATTACTCCTTTCCCCCAGGAAACAAGACCTGAATGACCGACCACTGGGTGATAAAAATCTCTTCCATCTCCAAAGTGAAGTTTGAAGGGCTGGGATCAGATGAAAAAACTGAAGCCCAGAGAGGTGATTATAACTGTATAGTAGAGTAGGAAAGCCATTGGCTTGGGAATCCGTGGAAGCTAGTGTGGATATTGAGTCTATGCCTCTAATTTCTTGACTGCAAAATGTTGGTGAGTATAGAAAATGGATTCGATGCCTTGAGGTCTCTTTCAGTTTTAAGGTCATTCCCACCTCTGGCATTCATGTTTTTTGCCCTAAGCTCATTTTTAGCTATTTTATTTTATGTTTCCAGGTCTTTCCCATCTTTAACCATCAATGTTTTTCACAACAATCCTAATAACCCTTATTTATGTAGTGCTGTAAAATTTATAAAGCCCTCAAAAGTATACAAATAACCCTAACCCTAACCCTAACCCTAAAAAAAAATATTTAAAAACCTTGACTTATATGGGTAACTTATGACATAAACATATTTACATACAGAGAATCATTCCTATTCTATAGATGAGGATCCCAAAACCAGAAAAGCAAAATAATTCATCTAGGAATCCAAGAGCCAGGATATCAACCAAATCTTGTTCTACTTCTCTTGGAGCCCCTGCCTCAGAGTATCTCTGTTCTTACAGCTTGGGCTGGTGTTACCCAGGTGACCCTGGGGGTGGGAGGGGACTTGGGAAGTTGAATTGGGTCTGATTTCCTGTCCCCCCCTTCTCTAGTTCCTGGTAGAGGTTCCCTAGCTTGGTCAGCCTGTCATTAACCTGCCTCTCATTTTGCTTATTCACCTCTGGGCAGCCCGATGACAGCTTCTCTTTTCTACCAGCTGCAAAAACCTGGCAGCTGATTTAGGAGGGCTCCCGGGCCCAAGATGTAAACCGTTTCTCACCAGGAATGCATAAGCAAGTCATAAAACAAAGGATTTGGGGCCTGGTCACGTGGGCTGGGGGCCTCCCATAAAACTGAAGCATTGATCTCTATTTTAGTAGAAAGCTCTAAACTGCTGGGATGATTGAGGGGCTGATCCCTTACAAACCCTGTAATCTCCTGCCATACATCTGAGGTGGTATGTTTGAAGTCCCCAGACTAGTTATTTATATTATTTATATAAGATGCAGTAGAAGGACATTAGCCCCAAACCCTAGGCTTTGGGGATCAGGCAGCTGGGGCACAAACATGGATGAGCAAGAACCCTGTCTTTCTTTTCTGCCCCCAAGACCCCAGAACACCACACACACACACCACACACATCCCTGTATCTTCCCTTGGTAATTATATCTGCAAAAATGAATGTGCTACACTTGTGACCATAGGTGGTGAAAAGAGTTGTTGAATGAGAAGCAGGAGATCTCATTTCTTACACCAACCTGGAGATAGATATCTGGGTGACTTTGGGACAGTCCCTGGGGGGACAAACAAGGCAACTGCAGCAGGTGATCTTTTTCAGCTGGGAAGATTTGATATTTTCTATGTTCTGTACAATGGATTTCTGGGACTCTAACTTGGGCTAATGCCCTTTACATGGGGATTAATGGAAGATAGAGTTGGAAAGGACATTCTATGAATGTCAAAATTGGAAAGAATATTATGCTATAGAATATCCAAAGTGTATATCCAAACCTTAGAACTTATGACATAGAATATAAAAGGTGGAAGAAACCTTAGAACCAGGAATGTTAGAGCTGAAAGGGACCTTGGAATATAGAATACAAAATAATTAGAAATGGAAGAGATCTTACTTAAAAGTAACTATGGACAGATTGCTTCCTTAGTTTCAATGTCTGTAAAATGGGCATTATTTTGGCTTTGGCTAGGTCTCAATACTCCCACATTGTTAGGGGAAATAACTTTTCTATAGGAAAATGGCTTAAAGAGAATTTTTCCCAATGGCAAGGAGAAAAACTAGGTGAGATGAAGCTAAAATTTGTAGAAACATTGGAAAAACAAAGGCTGTACACTTAATAAGATATATGCTCTACCGCAAAAGTGATCAATATCCACATTAATGATAGGGACAAAACTTTGTTTTGACAAGTCTTCAGTGATAGGTCTGATATCTTAAATTTATCAACTATGGAAGATTTTGACTGCCAAGGAGATGGAGAAAAAAACTGGGGAAGGCCAAACCATGTTTCTGGAGAATTAACCAATCAACAAGAATTTATTAGGCACTTACTATCAGGAACCGTTCCAGGCACAGTTGATAAAATACAACAAATGAACAACCATCACTTATAAGTGAGATTTTCTTTTTGATTCACTAAGCAGAGATTATTCTGCTTCTGAGGTCATTTTGAAAGGGAAAAAAAAACCTGAAAAGAATATAAAGTTGAATCTACATTGTCAACAAGTCAAATCAATACTCATTTATTAAGATCTACTAAATATTAGATATTATATTAAATGCCAGGAACATAAGAAAAAGCAAAAAACAGCCCCTCCTGCTCTTAAGAAGTTCACAATCTAATGGGGGAGAGAATAAGGAAACAATCATGTACAAACAAGAGATTTCATTTCTCTGAGAAATTATACGTAACTCAATACGTAACTGAACCGGTACCTTGAATTCCAAGACTTACTCATAGAATCAAATAACTGAGAGGTAGAAGAGACGTCATTGGCTATATAGACAAACTTATACACTAAAAGTCTCCTGTACCCAGTCCAACAAGTAGTCATTCAGCCTCTCTAAACACCTCCAAAGAGGAGGAACCCACCATTTCTTAAGGCAACACTTATGAAAGTTGAATCTACATATCACAGATAGTAGTAGTAGCTATAGTAGTATAGTAGTAGTAATAGTACATAAAGACATAAAATGTTGGAATAGGTCTTAGAAATCAGATTAATTCTAACCTTTTTAGAATCACAGAATTAGAATCATAAGGGATGAAAGTTCCCATTGTTAAAATAGCACATATCCTTTACTCATCCTAGTATGAACTTTTGCTATACTTGAAGTCATAGGGATGTGTGGCCAGTTGGCATATAATGCTGGTAAGGTAAAAAATCCCAGATTAATTAACTTTTTAACAAAATATATAGTATCATATAAAACAAATTAATAAAAATGATACCTTACATTCAGATAGAACTTTATACATATCACCTCTTCTGTTTATCACAATTTTGTGAGACATGTGAAATTGTCACTCTTCTCATTTTACAGATAGAGAAAATAAGGCTGAGAAAGATTAGATAACTGGCCCAAGACCATACAGCTGGTAAGTGGCTCTGTTTAAAATTTGAATACAGGATTATCCCAAATCTAAAACTAATATTCTTCTTAGTATATGACTGGCCAGTTGGCTTTATTCCCTCCCATGGGAATCACTGTCTCACAAATTCATGCCTTTGGTCAAAAATGGTGTCAAAAGAACTGTCCTATCTACTTGAAACAATTCAGAATGCATACCTGATCAATTGTAGATCAATGACACTCTCATTTTTAAATTGATATCAAATATTGTATGGGTTAAAACTGGGTGGGAAATAGACAAATAAGAAATATATTATTATATTATATTATATTATACATTATTTTAATTATATGACATAGTATATATATGTACCACATATATATGTGTATATAATATATGAATGTGGTTAAGTCATTTAATCCTTTTTTGCCAAGAAAACTCCAAATTGATCAATAGTACCTGTATAAGAGCTTTTTTAATTTTTCAAAGTACTTTCAAATATATTC
This sequence comes from Sarcophilus harrisii, assembly GCF_902635505.1. NCBI lineage: Eukaryota > Metazoa > Chordata > Mammalia > Dasyuromorphia > Dasyuridae > Sarcophilus > Sarcophilus harrisii. Next base: position 387,093,373 of record NC_045427.1, on the reverse strand, counting down.
ATCTATTTATTTTTATTTTTAGTAGTATTTTATTTTTCCAAAAACTTTAAGATAGTTTTCAACATTCAACAATGTTTCAAATTTTTGTCCCTCTTTTCCCCTTTTCCTAGACAGCAAGCAATCTGATAAAGATTAAACATGCAAATCTTTTAAATACCACACCTCTTATCTTATTTTTTTAATTTATTTTTTATTATAGCTTTTTATTTACAAGATATATGCATGGGTAATTTTTCAGCATTGACAATTGCAAAACCTTTTGTTCCAATTTTCCCCTTCCTTTCTCCCACCCCCTCCCCCAGATGGCAGGTAGACTAATACATGTTAAATATGTTAAAATATATGTTAAACACAATATATGTATACATATCCATACAATTATTTTGCTGCACAAGAAGAATCGGACTTTGAAATAATGTACAATTAACCTGTGAAGGAAATAAAAAATGCAGGTGGACAAAAATAGAGGGATTGGGAATTCTATGTAATGGTTCACATTCATTTCCCAGAGTTCTTTCGCTGGGTGTAGCTGGTTCTACTCATTACTACACTATTAGAACTGATTTGGTTCATCTCATTGTTGAAGAGGGCCATGTCCATCAGAATTGATCATCATATAGTATTGTTGTTGAAGTATATAATGATCTCCTGGTCCTGCTCATTTCACTCAGCATGAGTTCATATAAGTCTCTCCAGTCCATATATAAGTTTTTCTGAAATCATCCTGTTGGTCATTTCTTACAGAACAATAATATTCCATAGCATTCATATACCACAATTTATTCAGCCATTTTCCAATTGATGGGTATCCACTCGGTTTCCAGTTTCTGGCCACTACAAAGAGGGCTGCCACAAACATTCTTGCACATACAGGTCCCTTTCCCTTCTTTAAGAGTTCTTTGGGATATAAGCCCAGGAGTAACACTGCTGGATCAAAGGGTATGCACAATTTGATAACTTTTTGAGCATAGTTTCTTTTTTTTTTTTAATTTCATAGCCTTTTATTTACAGGTTATATGTATGGGTAACTTTACAGCATTAACAATTGCCAAACCTCTTGTTCCAATTTTTCACCTCTTACCCCCCCCCTCCCCCAGATGGCAGGATGACCAGTAGATGTTAAATACATTAAAATATAAATTAGATACACAATAAGTATACATGATCTAAAACGTTATTTTGCTGTGACAAAAGAATCAGACTTTGAAATATTGTACAATTAGCTTGTGAAGGAAATCAAAAATGCAGGTGGGCATAAATATAGGGATTGGGAATTCAATGTAATGGTTTTTAGTCATCACCCAGAGTTCTTTCTCTGGGCATAGCTGGTTCAGTTCATTACTGCTCCATTGGAAATGATTTGGTTGATCTCGGTGCTGAGGATGGCCAGGTCCATCAGAACTGGTCGTCATATAGTATTGTTGTTGAAGTATATAATGATCTCTTGGTCCTGTTAAGCATAGTTTCAAATTGCTCTCCAGAATGGCTGGATGTATTCACAATTCCACCAACAATGTATTAGTGTCCCAGTTTTCCCACACACACCTCTTATCTTAAATGATCCTGAAGATATTACATATCTTGGGACAGTTAGATAGTTTACTGGATAGAGCACCAGCCCTGAAGTCAGGAGGAAGTAAGTTCAAATCCAGCCTCAAATACTTAGTTTTTTTTTTTTTTTTTTTTTTTAGCTATGTGACCCTGGATACATCATTTAACCCCAATTACCTTGACATTTTATATATATACATATATATATATATATATACATATATATATCAAGGAATGATCCCATAAGTTACATTTTTTGGGGTGAGACCAACCTCCCATGAGATCATAACCTCTTTATAATTTATCAGAAGTCCTGGGGAGTTGCCTGAGGTACATAAAGATTAAGTGTTACTTGTCCAGAGCCACTTAGATAGTAAGTGTCAGAGGTGGGATTTGATCTTGGTCTTCTTGATTTCACACCTAGCACTCTACTACATTACATTACCTCTTTGTGATATACATAGAATAAGTTATGTTTAAAAAGTGTTATAAAGACATTTATTTACATCTTGATTTCATTATAAATGTATATTTATATTTTATGTGATTAGTAATACATTTATTTTTTAAATTTTTTTATGGGTTAAAGACTAACAAAAATATAATTGCCACAAGACAATGGTAAGGGTAAGACTATAGAATATTACCAATGGTGGTTTATGTGCAAGAAATTATAAAAGGGATCCTATTATCTATGCCAGAAAACAAGGTGGGCCAATCATATAAGGCGAGTTGGAGATAATGGCTAGCTTTGGCGCTGACTAGGTAACCATAGGGTGTTAAAAATCTAGGGAAAGCACTTTTAATCTGGAATCCTTGAATTTTTGAGGAGTTTATGAATAGATATCAGGGAGTTCATGAATCTGGAGGAGGAAAATTATAACTTTATTCCAATGTAATTTATTTCCTTTATAATCTGATATACTTAATTTTTATATTAAAAAACTTTGTTTTGAGAATAGGTCCATAGGTTTCATTTGACGACAGGGGAGTCTATCATAAAAAAAAAGATTAAGAACCCCTACTCTAGAAGAAGGCCTCTGAATACTGGGTAGAACCTCAATAGAGAATTTGTGGGAAGATATGATCATTAATGTCACAGACTAAGAAGACATAAAAGAATTGTGGTCTAGATTGATGAAGGGGTCTCAAAATACTAAAGTATAAATTTTTATTTATAAAACAAGTTAGTTAATATTATCACATTTGATTGTTTTAATAATTGTTTTATAAGGAGTTATATTTTTGATAAAAAGAAAGGAAGGGCTGAAGAATTTCTCTCAATTAATTAAATTTTCTATCAATTAATCCTAAATCCTAAAATCCTAAAATCAAGATCAGCTTTATATACAGCTTTATATACTGCCACCTGGTGGGATCATGGGATCAAGTTTGGAGAGTTAGTCAATCAATAAACAATTATTAAGTATCTATTATGTATCAGGCACTGTGCTAAACACTGGGGATACAAAGAAAAGCAAAAGTCTTTGGTCTCAAGGAACTCACCTCTAATGGGGCAGACAACATATACAACCAAGTTTTTTATAGGAAACATTGGAAATAATCAACAGAGGAAAGGCACCATCATTAAAGAGTATCAGGAGAGACTTCTCAGATGCAGTGGAATTTTAGTGGGACATGAAAGAAGTCAGGGAAGCCAGGAGGTGGAAATGAGGAGGGAGAGCAAAATGCCTGGAATTCAGAAATGGAATGTATTTGTTGTTTAGTCATTCCAGTCATATCTGACTCATGACTTTATGAGCCAATTTAGGGTTTTCTTGGCAAAGGTACTAAAGGGACCTGAGCTAAACAGGGTTAAAAAAAAGTTAACTGATCTGCCCAAGGTCACACGGCTAATAAATGTCTGAGGTAGGATTTGAATTCAGAAAGAGATCTTCCTGTTTCTAAGTCCAGTGTTCTATCTTCTGCACCACCTAGCTGCCATGAATTGTATTATTCAAGGAATAGTAAGGAAGCCAGTGTCATTGGATCAAAAAATTTATTGGGAGGTGGGGAGAGGTAGAGGATTTGGGTACAAAAAGACTGGAAAGGTAGAAAGGGGCAGATTATGGAGGACTTTGTATGTCAAAGTAGATTTTACATTTGATCAGTGAGATGAGGAGGAGCCTCTGGAGTTTATTGAATAAAGGGTTGATATAATCATATCTGTACTTTAGGAAGATCATTTTGTCAACTTGGCTGAGGATGAACCAGAGCCTAGTTTCTTAAACTGTGGTTTGTGACCCCATATGGAATCTCATAATTGAATGTGGGGATCACAGAATTATGATTTATTATCAGTAAATATTTGATTTTATATCTATTTTATATACCTATGTACTTGGGCTTACATAAAATTTTCTCAGAAGGTATGGAAGTGGAATATCAAGATGGTGAGCCTAATGAATTGGGAGGATAGTGATGTTCTCACTGGTATTAGGGAATGTAGAGAAAGGAGAAGGTGTGGAAGGAAAGATAAGTTTTATTTTGAACATGTTGAATTTAAGATATAGATGTCTACAGGATATCCATTTGGAACATGTGAAACTGATTAGAAATCAGCAGAGTGTGGGACTAGGTAAATAGAGAACCATCAGAATAGAGATGAAAATTAAATCTATAAGAGTTAATATAATCACCAAGTGAAATTGTGTAGAGGAAGAAGAGAAGAGGGCCCAGGACAGGGTCCTGTGGGACAGTTACAGTTACTGGATATGACCTAGATAAAGATCAGCAAAGTAGATTGAGAAGGAGTAGTCAGTTAGGTAGGGGGAGAACCAATAAATAGAGAGGAGTGTCAGGAAAACCTAGAGAAAAGAGAATATCAAGAAGAGGGTGATGGAGAATCAAAGTCTAAGAGAGTACAAGGCTGAAGATTGAGAAAAAGGCCATTAGATATGGTAATCAAGAGTTAGTAACTTTGGAAAGCAGTTTTGGTTGAATGATAAAGTTGGAAGCCATTTATTACAGTCTTCTCAAAGTGATTAGCCCCAAAAGGGAGGAGAGATATGGGATAATAGTTATGAGGGACGAATGGATCAAGTTAGGTTTTTTTGAGTAGAGGGGAAATGTGGGCATATTTGTAAGTAGTAGGTAAACAGCCAGTAAACAGGGAGAGATTGAAGGTAAGTGAGAGAGTATGGAATAATAGAGGGGAAAATCTACTAGAGTATAAAATCACTTGTAGAATGGGTTGTCTTGACAAGAAGAAAGGCTGCCTCATTACATGAAACAAGGAGGATATAAAGGCAGAAGGTATCTGAAGCATGCAATATGAAGACGAGGAGAGAAGAGGGAGTTCTTATTGAATAGCTCCATTTTTTTTTTCAATAAAATATGAGGCAAAATTCTTAGTTGAAAAGATGGAGAAATGGTGAACCATAGAAGATTTGAGAAGAGATAAAAGGTTTGGAAGAGCTAATATGAAAAGTGGGATAGTCAGTTCATTAGAGAATAGTAAAAATGATTGCTTTGCAACAGTGAGTGCCCAGTTGAGGTTATTTAGCAGTATAGCCTGATCAGCATAGTTTCATTATTTTCTCTAGCTTTATTCAGTATATTTATTAGAGCAAAGACAGTAGATGATGGTAGAAGTGATCCAAGGCCGAGACTTAGCAAAGAAAGATCAGCAATAAGATAAAGGGTCAAGGGATTCAGGAGGAAGGTATAGAGTTGAACAGGTTCACCAAAGAGTCAAAATGGCAAGAAGGAGAATGTAGCTTAGCAGGGCTAATGACCTGAGAAAGAACTCAAGGGATTGGAGAATATGATGTAAATGAAGAACAAGGTTTGGGATTGCAAGGCAGATGGACAGTCGGAAGGAAAATAGATTATGACTAGATAAGGGAATTTCAGAGTTTATGAAGATGGAAGTGGTACATTTGTGGGTGGTGGCAAGATCAAAGGTATGACCATGTTTTGTGTGATTGAGGGGGAGAAGAGTGGGTTATGTTAAGTGAATAAGATATGGAATTTAGAGTAGGGTGTTTAAGGAAGTATGTATATATATTTGTATATACATATGTATGTTGAAGTCTCCTGTACAAAGGTAGGAGATTGGGAAGAAAGACATCCAGGAACTGAACTCATTGGACAAACAAGCAAAGTGTCTTGGAAGTTGGTAGATAAGAGCCATCAGAATTTTGATTGGGTAGTAATTATGGATTGAGAGAACCTCAAAGGAGAGGTTACTGAGTGAGAGCGGTGGAAGGAGAACCTGGAAGTCACAATGAGCAACAAGTAATATTCCAACTCTCCCATCTGGACTAATGAGTAGAGGGGAATAAGTAAAAATACAGCCAGTGTTGCAAGAGGAGACCAGGGAGACTGTGTCATCAGGAAGGAGCCAGGTCTCAGTGAAAAGCAAGAGATGAAAGGATTGGGAAAGGAAAAAGATTTAGGATGAAGCTAGGCTTGTTACCTAAGAAGCAGTCATTCCAGAGCACAATGGAAAGGATGGGTAGCTTTAGAGAGGGATGTTGAGGGAATTAGCTTAAGGGGAATGGAAATAAAAGATCAGACAGTGGAAGATGGAGAACTGGGCTAACAGGTTTTAAATGATGACCCATGGGGCTCAGAATCACTGAGATGGAGAGTGTATGACCAGGAAGAATCTATTCAAGTGCTGGGACCTTAAGAACAGACATTACTTCTCTTCCCTGAAGGCAAGAGACCATACTGGAGCCTTGATGGAATAGATTTTCTCCCCTTTCCTGGAAGAAGAGCTCAATGTTTGCTGCTCAATAGATGTTTTTCTTGTCTTCTTGAGGGTAGCAGAAGACTTGACACTGAGGTGCCTAAAACTTTTGCTTGAATCAATAAATTACGGAAAACATGTCAGAAATAGGTAAGGAAAAGACTTTTTTTAAAACTTGGCTTGGTCTTATAATCATGTAGCTTTAACCTCTTTACTTTACAGATGACTTACAGAGGTTAAGTGAATTACCTAATTCCACAGAGCTGATAAGTATTAGAATAAGGACTGACATCAAGATCCTGGCCTTTTTTTTCTACTTATCTTCTTTTTAATAACAAAAGAATACCAAGGCCCTTAGTACCAAGAACCAAAGACCAAGAACAGATAGCAAGAACAAGAACATCTAATGCTCCTTAGAAAACAATGAAGGGCTTTGGCCCGTTGCTTGAAGAATGAGGTAGGTGCATATAGTTCAGTTGATGTACCAGAATGAGGATTGTCCTTGGGAACTGGGATATGGGTGCTAGTCTTGATGCTGCTTCTGACTGCTTGTGACCTTGAGTGACCTTGATCACCCTCCCCTTGCTTTAGATTTGTCCTTTGTAAGAGAAGGTAATTGTGACTGAGTAATTTCTACTATGTCCCTTCTAACTCTAAGGGTCTATATTCCAAGGTCTTTTTAGCTTTTTAAAAAAGTTTTAGCTTTTGGGAACTAACTCCTTCAACATACTTTTTTTTTTTTTTTAAAGATTTTCTGTTAAGGACAGTTCAATACAAATCTCTTGACTCTAGGGTTATTGGGGGTTGGGAGAAGGTCAAAGCTGACCAATAATAACAGTTTGCTTTGTCTCTCTGGATTTTCCCATATCCTGGGCTTCCTTGTGTTTCTTCCAGCTGAGAGGTCAGCCCTTGTGAACAATATAGCCATTAGCATGGGGCAAGAGCCTAGAGTAAAGTCTGCTTTCTCTCAGGCCTGGTTCTGCAGAAGAGAAAAAGACAGGGGGCAGGCAGGCAAATACTGCCCAATAGAGGTGGACTCTGCAGCCACTCATGCACGATAGGGAAGTGTCAGGAGGTTGACAACAGGAAGGATAGTAGAGGCTGGGCTAGAGGACTAGGGTTAGATGCCCAAGCAATCTTTTCTGGTACAGACCATAGGACAATGAGGACTCCATGAAGGACCTGCCTCTTAAGAACATGATTAATGGAACAAAGCTGAAAATGGAAATACTTTACTATAAACGTCATCCTCAGAACAAGCCTGAAAATGAAGGAGATACTTTACTATATACATCATCCTCGGATCCAGGGTTATTTGTCTCCTCCTACCTCTTCTTTAAAGCTCCTCTCCAAAGCCAGCTGGTCACCTCAATCAGAAATGAACCTTCCTTTCCTTGAAGCCTCTGAACACTTTATACCTCCCTAATAAATGTATCGGATTTTGCCTTTTAGTATAAGCAATTATGTATCTGTCATTTCATCTCCTATTAGAAAGAACACTGAATGCAGAATCTGGAGATGGAGAAATTATTTCAATGAATACCCTTTACCTAAATGTATTTATCTGCTTCCTTATATAAGTGAGTAAGTTAGAAATGATCTCTAAGGTCCCTTCCAACCCTAACACCCAATGTCCTAAGGTTCTTTCCAGAATTCACATTCTATGTTCTGTTTTCCAAGATTCCTTCCAGTTCTCATTCTATTTTCTATGTTCCAAGGCATATTTCAGTTCTCACATTCTATTTCCTAAAGTCTCTTCAAGCTCCAGTGTTCTCCATTATGCCTGCCAACTCTGTCATTCTATGTTTCTGATTCTATTAAGGAGCTTTTTATGATTTTTTTTTTTTGCTTTTTAAAGTTTAAAGTTCTATCATCTCATTTAATTCTCCCTGCCAGGCAGGTAGAACAAGAGATTATTATTCCCTTTTAGTAGAAAAGGAAACCAAATCCCAGAGAGAGATACAATGATTTAGTACATTCACAATGCAATTCAGGATTAGAATTCAGCTCTTTTAGCTAAGGATGTTTTTCATGATATTACTTTGACCTCACAACTCGAAGAAAAAATTCATTTCCTTAACTGTACTCCAAGGGGGACTTCACTCAGAGCTGATGAACTCAAAGAAGGTCAAACATGCATCTACCCCTCCCCTGGAAGCCAAGGTCTTCCGGGTGAGAGCTTGAGACAGGCTCTAGCTTGCTGCTCTCCCTCAGCAGAGTCCAAAGTGGTTTTAAGTCATTGGTCTTATCAGCCTAATTGCTGCCCTTTACTACAATCCTTCCTTCTCAGCTGGTACCTTAAGGGAATGTGTCTCTGTCCCCAGACAGAAGCTGTTATTGTCCAGATGATAGGAGGGAGATTGAAACTATACACACATAATTCCTGTCTCAGGGTATTTCTCCCTCCAAAGCTTCTGTAATAGATATTTCTCAGGGTGTTCTTAGGCAAAATTGGATTTTTTTTTAAAGGGGGAGGGCTGCATTATTAACAGAAGCCAGCTTCAAGCTACTGTTGCTTCCTATAAATAGCTTTGAGGGGTGTGTTACAAAGCCAGTTTATAGCACATTTGGGGACTAGGAGGCAGGGGGGAGGAACTCCAAGGATTATTTTCCTCTTTGACCCATAATAGTTGGTGATAGTCAAGATAAAAAAGTTGAGCAAGAGACGTTGAGAAATGTTAAGGCAGTTGTCAATCAATAAAGCTGTTTGTGGACCCTAAGGTGGTGGAGAGGGGAATTATGATGGTGAAATTCTGGGCATTGTACGGGGCGAGGGTGGGGGGGTGTTAGTGTTGGGAATGTTTCATCTCTATCACCTCATTTGAGCCTCAGGGGAATTTTTTTTCAAGATATCCTTGAAAACATTAAAAAGCTACACAAATCCCAGCCTTATCTTTTGGAATTACTTGTCTTAATATACTTCTATTTTAATGTGATTCTCTCCTTTAAAAGTCAAATTTCAAAACTGTGACTTAAAGTAATTATGGGGAACATGTGTTCTCCTGACTTGAGTTTCTCCAGTCCCTCCCCTTTCCTGACATATTGGGCCAAGAAGTTGTGGGATCCTGTGACATGTTTCCTGTTCATATAAGGGAATGGAAAACAAGCGCCAGATTAGAGTTTAAGAGTCCTTCTGTCATTTACTTCCAGGGTAGCCTTGTTCAAGTCACTATTATTTCCCCATGCCTCAGTTTCCTCCTCAGTAAAATGGGGATGCAAACTTGTACAACCTACCCCTATAGTGTTTTAAGGATTAAATGAGATTTTTTAAGCAATTAAGGCTTAAAACTGAACTGAGACTTTTGGGACATTTTGTATATGTAATAGAATTGTGAGCTATTATCTAACTCCAATTCCAAAATCATGTCCTTCAATAAGTGTCCCTAGATTTGTTCCACCCAGGTTCAATCAGTCTATTATTCCATCACTTAAATTATCATTTTCTTTTTCAGCTGGTGAAAAGGAGCAAACTCTAGCCTGGGAGACCTGAGTTTGAGTCCTATTGCTAATTTTCTGTGTGACTTTAAATTACTTTATCTATCTGGATTCCAGTTTCTTCATTTTTAAAAGAGGAAAGTTGAAGATGATCTCTGAGGTGTATTTATTACCAAGGTCTCATATTTCTACTCCCTACCCTCTCTACCCACCAGTCCTTCCAGGAATTGACTATGGCTCTTATTTCCTTTGCAATGGTTTTAAAATACTGAATTTCTAGAAAAATACAATTCTTCTTCCAAACTATTAGATTGCTAGAACATAGAAGCAACAAATTAGAAAAACAAAGCATTGGGCCAGTTTTTATGGTGAAATTTGGAAACGTAAGTCTAGTAAATATATCACATAAATGCCATTTTAAAAAACCCCCAAAAAACCCAAGATCAAAGCACATCAGAGCTGGAAGGGATCGTAGAATTCAGAACAGTAGAATGCTAGACAAGAGACCTTAGAAATCACAACAATTATTTATCCTTTGCTTTTAAAGAGGATCAGTGACATCTTGGGATGATGACTTGACTTGCTCAAGAATTGCATTTAAGTAAGACAGAGTTGCACACAGTCCACTCTCTCTTCCAGAGTCATTAAAGTTCAACAGCAAGATAAAAAGTCAAGATGATGGTGATGGCCTGGGACTCAGTGGATGACCTTTGATGTCCCACCAAGCTCTAAATGCTCCACAGTGTCTGCTTTAGCTGTCTTCACAGCCATTGGAATAAATTATTATCCTCTGCCCATTTTTTGGGGGAAAGTCTTCACAAGTTTGGAGTAGATATCCCCCTAATTTCCTGATAGGTTTGAGGTTTCAACCTGATTCAGTCCACTTGCCAAGATAGCTTTACCTGATTGTGGCCACTATACATGCTACAACTTCTTGGAACCACAGGTGTGAGTTAGGTGAGACGCGGACACCAAAGAGATAAGAGGCCCTTAAAAGAAATGGGCAGCTTCACACTAGAGATGTTAGTCCTCCCTGACTTCCCCATACAATCTAATAGAATGTTAGAACTGGAAGAAATTTTAGAACACAGAGTAATAGAATGTTAGAGATATGAGATCTTGTGACATACAGAACATATAGAATGTCAGAACTGGAAAGGACTTTGGCATTTACAATATGAAGGGAATTTAGAAAGAATAATAATGCTAGCAAGTCAGATTTCTGTAGTACTTTCCATTTTATAATTTTTATTTCAAAATATCCTTATGAACTAGCTAGGAGAGGTGTTAATAGCTTGTTTTTGGCAAGGAAGGATCTATGCTTAGGACCATTAAAGAGCTAAACCTTGGCTTGAACTCAGGATTCTTGATTCTCAAGTATAGAACCATTTCCCACCTCACTGAATGCAGAATTCAGAACTTCACAATTGGAAAGGATGATAGAACATGTGATATTAAAGCATGAAGGAAACTTAGAGCATAGAAAGTAGACTATTAGTCACAGAAGGGATCTTAGAACATAGATGGTCAAAGTTGAAAGGGACCTTAGAGCAAGATCTAGTAACCTCTCTAGTCTAGGAGACTTGAGTCCCAGAGAAAGAAAAACTTAAGGTCGTATAACCAATTTGACCAATTGGCCAAGTATTTGTGTAGTACTTTTCCATAACTATATTCCTCTATTTGGGTTGCTTGATTCCTTAAGCCTCATCTATTAAGTCCTTTGCTTCTCAAGCCTTTTGGTTTGAGCAATAAAATAAAACCTTAGTAATAAATACATCTCAGAGACCAATAAGTATTGCAGCATTGACAATGATGAGTGCTGCTAGAACCAGATTAAAATGTAATTTAAAAATTATTAACTAAATAAATACAAGAGACATAGATAATGTTAATATGTGCTTTTCTAAGTCAAAAAAGTCTCTAGGGAGCCTTATTTACAGTTTGGTGACTCTCTTTTCTGAGTGTGACACCATTGGGATATCTCCTCATTCTCCCTAATGCTGAGAGTGAGAGTGAATACCTGTATTGGGAGAACAGATCAGAAATCTGTCTCTTTCTTCATAAATGTTATAGTTTGGCCTTTATGAGGGTTTCTGGTAGCTTGGGATAGGCAAGATTTCTGTTCAAAAATTGTTATTCCATTTCTTTTCAAGAAGCTGGGTGTAGGGAAACTCAGGCTTTCTGTATTTGCAGGGGCTGGCACTTGAAAGGGGAATATGTTCTTCTCTGGATCCATGCAGATTAGGCCACTTATCCATTGTATTCCTTTTCCCCAGCACTGACATTGGAATATGACAAATTGATTCTGCTTATGTCTTGCACCTCTCTTCATACTGTTCCTCTACCCGGAAGCCTTGCTCCATCTTTTATGCCTCTTGAAAATCTAGTCATACTTCAACACACTTTTCCTCCCTGAAGCCTTACCTAACCAGCCTAGTTTACAACCATTCCTGCCTCAGAATTCCCACAAGAAAATCTTAAAAGAGTTAAATGGGATCTCAGAAATTATCTAATTCAACCTTCTCAAGGAGCATAAATCTCTTCTATGTACCAGACAAATGATCATTCAGCCTTCTTTTTGTTAATTATTTCCTGGTTTCTATATATAGCTGAATATATATATATATATATTTATTTGCATATTAGATTATAAGTTCCTATGTTCAAAAAGTTATCAAATTGTGCATACCTTTTGATCCAGCATTGTTTCTATTAGGTCTATATTCCAAAGAGATCTTAAAGGAAGAACAGAGGACCCACATGTGCAAAAATGTTTGTGGCAACTCTTTTTGTAGTTACAGGAAACTGGAAACTGAGTATGGATGCCCATCAGTTGGAGAATGGCTGAATAAATTATGGTATATGAATGTTATGGAATATTATTGTTCTAAAAGAAATGATCAGAAGGATGATTTCAGAGACGTCTGGAAAGAGTTATATGAACTAATGCTGAGTGAAATGAGCAGAACCAGATAATTGTACATGACATAAAAATTATATGACAATCAATTCTGATGAACATGACTCTTTTCAACAATGAAATGACTGATGCCATTTCCAATGATCTTGTGATGAAGAGACATCTACATCCAGAGAACTGTAGGAGCTGAATGTGGATTACAACATAACATTCTTACTCTTTTTGTTGTTTGCTTGCATTTTGTTTTCTTACTGATTTACTTTCTTTTTTTGATCTGATTTCTCTTGTGCAGCAAGAGAATTGTATAAATGTTTATATGTATTGGATTTAACATATATTTTAACATGTTTAACATATATTGAATTGCTTGCCATCTAGGGGAAGGGGTGGGAGGAAGGAGGAGAAAATCTGAAACATAAGGCTATGCAAGATCAATGTTGTCAAATTATCTGTGCATATGTTTTAAAAATAAAAAGCTTTATAAAAAAAAGATTGTAAGTTCCTTGAGGGCAAGGACTGACTGTCTTTTGCTTCTTTTCATATGCTCAGTGCTTAGCATAGTACCTGGTTCATAGTTGTTATGGGCCAGAACTCTGAAACAAGGATTCTTGTTAAGTCAGTGGAATTGATAAAGACAATGGTTGTCTAGTTTAGCCTGGTGCTTAATAGTTCTCTAAGTTCAGTATGATTGATTTAATCTTACAACAAATAATGGTTTCCTAGTGACATAATGATTGGTTTACACTCAGTATAGTGCATATAAGCTGGGAGGCAGAGACAAATTCATTCCATCGTCCACCTTTGTGGTGGCTGGAGGCTGAAGCACAAGCCCTCAGACTCAGACTCGCTTCATCTCACACCACTGTGGTGGCCTGTCCCTCTACATTTTCTCCTCTGAAACCAAGTCCCATTTGAAGGCCATGAGAAAGTTAGCTGAACACCAGGTGAAGGAGACAATAAAGATTTTGGGACTTTAACATCTGGCTATTCTGGTGGTGATTACTGAATGGTGGTGATATGCTGAAAGGAAGGCTGCTCCAAAGACCTCCAGAAAACCAAACAATAAGAACATTATACATAGTGGAAACTTAATACAAGTTTATAGATGATGATGACAATGATAATGATTTTGATGATAATACTTGAATTCTAGAAGTATAGAGCTCATTCTCTCCCAAGATAAGTCTGTTCCATTCAAACAATTCTCATTATGAGGCAATTTTCCTTTTATTAAGCAGAAAACAGACTCTCTGTAATATCCACCTTTTCTGGGACTAAGCAGGATAAAGGTCTTTTCTCTAGAGACAATGTAGAATAATAGATAGCTTCCCTCCAAGGCAGAGATACCATATTGACTGGGTGATCATGGATAAATCATTTAACTTATTGATCTATGCTATAAGATTATAAAGTGCAGAACAGGTACAAATCTTCATTGGTAGAGGGAATTCTCTTATCTGGATGTTTCTAATAGTAATAATGACTATGCAACACTTTGTTATGTAGGTATTTATTATCTTATTTGACCTGTGTCAACAACCCTGTAACAGAGGTGCCATTGTCACCTCCATTTTGCTATGAGGAAATCAAGGCTACAGAAATTAAATGAGTTATCCAGAGTCATGAAGCTAATAATTTGAATTTGAACTCAGGTCTTCTTGACTTCAAGCCCAGCACCCTGGATAGCACCCTATCCACTATGTCACTTAGCTACCTGTATAAGCAAATCACAGCTTGAACCTCTCTCCTATTCTTTCCCATGTCAGTCTATATCCATAGTTTGCTTTTCCCCAAAAAGTTTATTATTTCTTTTCCTGTTATCTTGTTAATAGTCAAGATATGCTGGAGTCAGTTCATATCTGCAAGAGATGATTGTTAGGTTTGAGTGTGAGCATTCACTTCTCAGAAACCACTACACTACAAATCAGGGCTTGATTTATTGTTTTACTGTTTGTTTAGACTTAAGAAAGTGATAGAGAAAATGTTAAAAATGCAGATGAGACTTAGAAGTATGTCATGTATACATTTTTTTAAGAGTTGGCTGCTAAACATTTACCAGCACACCCCTTCTAGTAGACATATTCTTGGTACATTCTAGTGTTTCAAGGATCTTCCTAAAATATATTTATATAAAAAAATACAGATTTGTATATATATATATATAAGCAAATATACATATATGTTTAAGTACAAATACAGATTTGCATATATATATATATAAGCACATATACATATACATAAGTACATATATGTGTATGTCTTTCTATCTTGTTTCCTTCTCTCTTTTGAGGAAGCAGAATGTTTCCTTCCCTAGAGACAGAATCAACTGGTTAATTCCTCAAGATTCTCTGATAGACTTGACTCCTAGAATCCATACCTGGGAGCAGGGGACACCTGGGATTCATTGGGTGAGCTTTGAACTCAGACATAGCTACTACTTTTCTCTGTATCATGGAAAGGCTAGGCAGGTAGATCAGAACTGGCTGAAGTAGAGGAAGAAAAAGCCATTAATAAGACTTTTATGAGCAGATACTCATTAAAGTCTTAATACTTACTCATGAAAGGGCAGCTTGATGACACAGTGGATAGAATTCTGGTCCCAATTCTGTCTTGAGGGGAGTACACTGATATAACCAGATGTTCACTGGCATAGACTTTCAGTCCCATTAATTTTTTTTTATTAACACCTTTCATGTTCCTTGAGATGCTGGTAGGAAGTGGTATCCCCATTAATGAAATTTTTGGGAGAACATAGCTGAAAGCTGTGTAAGGTAAACATGTATGGATGAGCTGCAATATGCATCATTGGTAGGAATTCCCAATTTTATTTTGATTTTATACTTCCTGCTTCCATGTACTCTTTGATTCATTGGCACTGGCCTCCTTGCTATTCCCCTGGGCAAGATACTCCATCTCTTAACCATGGTACTTTCTGTGACTAACTGTCATCTGTGTCTGTAATTCTCTCTCCCCTCATCTTTACCTCCTGGATTCCCGGACTTCTTGAAAGTCTAAGACATTCCCAAAAAGATGTTCCCAATCCCTTTTGATTCCAGTACTTTCCCTTGGCTGATTATTTCCTCTTTATTATATCTATAGCTTGCTTGTATTTCTTAAATGTTAGCTCCTTCACTAGATCATGAGCTCCTTGAAATCAAGGATTGATTTTTGCCTCTTTTTGAATCCCTAGAACTTAGCAGAGTGCCTGGTACATAATAGATGCTTAATAAATATTTATTGACTGATTCTATGAAGTCGCAAATCCATACGAACATTTTCATACTAAGTATTCTATGTTTAATTGTGCTAGCTCTTGGGAACACAAAGACTCAAAAAGATAACATTAAGGGACTTGGTCAGATCTTGTATGCTTGTTTGTATCTACCAGTAAGCTAGTTTAGAATCAAGGATTCCAAACATCTGGCAGCTTAGAGGAATGCCAGCCAAGGTTCTAAGAAGAAATTACTATTTGGAGAAGTAGGTAGAGCCCTGACTCCAATCTCATCTTCACTCTACCCTTTTCCTCCCCTTCTTTGCCATAGTCCTCTTCTCCTCCCACCCCAACTTGGCTTGGGTGGACCTTGTGAATTTCAGAAAAATAGGGTATGTAGACTTTTTCCACTGGCATTCTAGCTATATTCCCAAGTCAGCTGAGGCTGGTGGCAGTGTCTGCATTGGACAGATTGGATGAGATAAGGAATTTGGCTGAGAGTACTAGACCAGTGATGATGTAGTCTTTTAGACATCCAAGCAAGGAACTCTGGCTATGGGTATAAAGGATTAAAAGTGCATTTTCTATGATAGTGATAAATGTTGGAGGGAATGTGAGAAAACTGGGGCACTAATGAAGTTTTGGTGGAGTTATGAACTGATCCAACCATCCTGGAGAGTAATTTGGAGCTATTCCCAAAGGGCTATAAAACTCTACATACCCTTTGATCCAGCAGTCTCACTTTGGGGTCTGCATCTTAAAGAACATAAAAGAGGGGAAAATCCACATATGCAAAAATATATGTAGCAGTTCTTTTTGTGGTGGCAAAGAATTGGAAAATGAATGGATGTCCATCAATTGGGGTTTGGCTGAATAAGTTATGGTATATGAAAGTAATGAAATATTATTGTTCTACAAAACATGATGAACAGGCTGATTTTAGAAAAGCCTATGAAGATTTACATGAACTGATGCTGGATGAAACAAGCAGAACCAGGAAAACATTGTACACAGCAACAATAAGATTGTGTGATGATCAATTGTGAAGGCAGCTGTTTGAAGCAATGCAGTGATCCAAGACAATTCCAATAGACTAGTGATGGAAAATGCCATCTGCATCCAGAGAGAGAACTATGGAGACTGAATGTGCATTGAAGAATACTATTTTTTACCTTTTTTCTCTTCTTCTGCTTTTTTTCGTGTGTTTTTTTCCCCTTTTGTTCAGATTTTTCTCTCTCAACATCACTCATATGGAAATATGTAAAAAATAAATGTATATATATATATATATATATATATATATAACCTAAAAAACAAAGAAAAAAGAAAAACATAAGTAAAAAATCATAAGGTACTTTAAAAGTGCATTTTCTTTTTTTTTTTTCCTATCATTTTCTGTTGAAGAATCCTTCCCTGCCTGGAATCAGAAAAATCTGAGTTCATATGCCCAAAGTGTTATAAAACTATGCATATCCTTTGATCTGGCAGTGTCTCTATTGAGTCTTTTCCCCAAAGAGATCATAAAAAGGGAGAAGGACCCACATGTGCAGTAATTTTTGTAGCAGCCCTTTTTGTAGTGGTAAGGAACTGGAAACTGAGTGGATGCCCATCAATTGGAGAATGTCTGAATAAGTTATGGTATATGAATGTAATGGAATATTACTGTTCTATAAGAAATGATGAGCAGGCTGATTTTTAAAAAGTCCGGAAAGACATGAACTGATGCTGAGTGAAGTGAGCAGAACCAAGAGAACATTGTACACAGAAATAATAAGATTACGTGATGATCAACTATGATGGTTTTGGCTCTTTTCAACAATAAGGTGATTCAAGGCAATGCCAATAGACTTGTGATGGAAAGTGCATCCAGAGAAAGAACCATAGAGACTGAATGTAGATTACAACATAGTTATTTTCACCTTTTTGTTATTTGTTTCTTTGTTTTTTCTTTCTCGTGTTTTCCCCCCTTTTGATGTGATTTATCTTGTGCAACATCACAAGTATGAAATATATTTAGAAAAACTGCATTAACCTGTATCAGACTGCTTGCTGTCCAGGGGAGGGGGATAGGGAGAGAGAGGGAGAAAATTTTGGAATATGAAGTTTTGCAAAGGTGAATGTGGAAAACTATCTTTGCATATATTTGGAAAAATAAAATACTATTAAAAAGGAAAAGAAAACCTGAGTTAAAAATCAGCCTCAGAAACTTACTAGTTATAATCCTGAGCAAGTTACTTAACCCTATTTGTCTCAATTTTCTCATCTGTGAAATGAGCTGGAGCAGGAAATGGCAGACCTCTCCAGTATTTTTGCCCAGAAAACTCTAAATGAGGTCATGAGGTGTGGGACATGGCTGAAACAACTGAACAACAGAAGAAAAAATGAAGAACAACGACTATCTCCATATATGTTACCTATGGCCTCAAAATCATTGAGGCTCTCTTCTCCAAGCTGAGTCCACCCAAGTCCTTGCCTCTTAATTTTGCTCCATTAAAAATGTATCTGTTCCCTAGAAAGATTTACATGAACTGATGCTGAGTGAAACATGCAGAAACAGTAATTCATTGTATATAATAATAATAGCAAGAATGTGCCATGATCAACTATGAGACTTCGTTCTTCTCAGTAGTTCAGTAATCCAAAACAATCCCAATAGACTTTGGATAGAAAATGCCATCTGCATCCAGAAAAAGAGTATAGAGACTAATTGTAAATCAATACATGCTTTATTCACTTCTTTTTTTCTGTTTTTTTTCTCTCCCATAGTTTTTCCTTTTTGCTATAATTTTTCTTTCCCAACATGAGTCATAAAGCAATGTGTATTAAAAATAGCTCAATTTAAAAAAAAAAAAAGCAAGTATCACTTCTCTACATAGTCTGCCCATTTTCGAAGATCCAGTTTAAAACTTCTGATGGCATCAATCAATCAATCAAAACTATTTTCTCTGAAGTTATCGATGATTTAATTGCTAAATTTAATTGTATTTTCTTACTTTTCATCCTTCTTGATCTTTATGTAGCATTTATACTGTCTAAGCCTCTTCTCTTTAATGATCTTTTTTCTCTAGTTTTTTTTCTTTTTTGTACACTACTCTTCTGCTTCTCCTTCTACCTATTTGACCACTTTTTTTCCTTCTTTGCTGGATCTTCACCCAGATCTCTCATGTTAGCTGTAAATGTTCCAAAGGGCTCTGTCCTCTTCTCTTCTGTTTTCTTCTTTTCTCTTCTCTTCTGTTCTCTCCAGATCCTTTTTTCTTCTCTATACCACCTCACTTGATGATCTCATCAACTCCCATGGATTCAATGTTCATCTCTATGTAGATGATTCTCCAATGTACTTCTCCATCCCTAATTTCTCTGTAGACCTGCAGTTTCACATCTCCAGTTTCTTATTGGACATTTCAAACTGTATATCCTTGTAGACATCTTCATCATAAATTCAACATGTCAAAATGGAATTTATCTTTCCCTCTAATCCTTCTCCATTTCCAAATGTCAGCATTACTGTTAAGGACACCATCATCCTCCCTCTCCCCCAGGGTCAGAATCTAGGTGTCATCCTTGATTCCTCTCACTCTGTCACTTCTCATATCCAATCTGTTGCCAAGGCCCATCAATTTTACTTTCATAAAATCTCTTGTGTGTGGTGCTTTCTCTCCTCTGACACTATACTGACACCATAGCAGTACAGGCCTTATCACTTCATACCTAATTTGCTACAATGGCCTGCTGGATGGTTTGCCTTCCAAAAGTCTCTCCCTATTCCAGTCCATCTTCCATTTAGCTGCCAAACTGATCTTAAAGTATAAGTCTGAACACTCCTTTTCCTCTTCCGTAAACTCCATTGGCTTCTGATTACCTCCAAAATAAAATTTAAGAGTCTCTGACATTGAAAATCCTTCATAACCAATTCTTCTCTCCTGTGCCTTTCCAGTTTTCTGACACCTAACCTTTCTATTCCTCCAAATACTTTATAATCCAATGACACTAGCTTATTATTCTTTGAACAATATGTTCCATCCTCTCTATTCTAGACATTTTTCTCTGGCTATTTCCCATGCTTGGAATGCTCTTCCTCTTCACCTCTGCCTTCTGGCTTTCTTTAAGTCCCAGCTAAAATTCCCTCTTCTATAAGAAGCCTTTCTTGATTCCCCCTTAATACCAGTACTTTCCCTCTGTTAATTACTTCCAATTTATCCTGCATATTTCTTTTTTATAAATAGTTGTTTGCATATAATCTCCCTCATTTGATTGTGATTTCGAGCAGTGACTATCTTTTCTCTCTCTGTATAACCAGTATATATGGCCCAGTGTTTGACCAAAGTAATGCTTAATAAAGGTTTATCGATAGACTACCTTCAGCCTTTCCGAACCAGATTAATCCAGTTACCTTTCCTTCTACTGAAATCATAGAGCACTTGCTAGTGATATCTTTCTTTCATCTCTGGGCCTCAGTTTTTCCATCTATATGATAATAGATTTATATTAGATCAGGAGTTTGTAAACTGAGACCCATGAACTTTAAATAAAAATTTTTTTAAATAATTATTTCCATATAATTGGTTTCCTTTTCAATTTTATATATTTTGTTTCATGTCTTTAAAATATTATAGTGGCAGCTAGATGGAGCAGTGGATAGAGCACCAGCCTTGAAGTCAGGAGGACCTGAGTTCAATAACAACACTAGATATGTGACCTTAGGTAAGTCACTTACCCCAAGGGCCTCACCAAATTATAATTTGGTGAGGCCCTTGGGATTAAGTGCAGTATTTGTATGTATGTGTGTGTATATATATATATATATATATATATATATATATATATATATATATATATCTAAGAAGGAAGAAGGTATTCATAAATTTCCTAAATCTGCCAAAAAAAAAAAGTTAAGAACTCCTGGATTAGATGGTTTTTAAAAATCCCTTCCTATCTACTATTTTATGTTCTATATTCTAACTTCCTTCCTGGCTCCAGCTTTCTATATCGTAAGATTTTCTCCAGTTCAAACATTTTTTTGGCACTGACCTCTCCCAGACTCCCTCTGGAGAAGCCTGAAACAGCTAACTTCCTTGTATCCATCTGGTAGCCAAGGCAAGTCAACTATCCCATTATTCCAACTAGGAAATATTCACTAGAAAATTTCAGCCAGACTCCCCAGAGAAACAGGCGCCACCCAGAGGAATATTAAAGCCTTGCAGTTTCAGCATTTGAAAAGAAAACTCAGACTGGGATTAAGAGAATTTGGAGGTTACTTAATCTAACAGTTTCCTTTTACAGGAGCAGTTTTCAAAGTGTGATCTGGGTTTGCCCAGAGGCCCCTGAAGCCCTTTCAAGGGGGTCTATGAAATCAAAACTTCCCTAATAAGATATTTTAATTCTTAATATGGTAAACATAGGTAGATATAATCTAGATAAACAAAAAACTTTTTGGAGTCCTCAGTAACTTTTAAGGGTGCAAAGGAGTGCAAGACTGAAGATTTTGAGAACTTCTGATTTAAAGAAAAGGAAACTGAGGCCCAAAGATGTGATATGCAGTGAATGTAAACTCTTTGAAATAAAAAAAAAAAACTACATCTCTTTTGTTTTTTGTATTTTCTGTGCCTAGAACAGTTACTGACTCATAGTAAGAACTTAATAAATACTTGGTGTATTGAACTGAAGTGACTTGTCCAAGATCATACATGAGGTAGGTAGTAGATACAAGATTCTAATTTAGTTCTTGAGTACTTTTTGTATTATTCTAAACTATTTCTACTATTCTAATCTTCTAAAGGGTGTATGGAATAGATTTCCATGTCTTCTCTGCCCTTCCTCCCACTCCCAGCTACTTTTCTATGGAATTTTTCAAGGCAGGAGAGAGGACAGTCTGATTTAGAGTTCTAGACCTAGAGAAGGAATACCTGGGCTTGAATGTCCACTCTGCCACTGACTTATTGTATGATTTTGACACTCAATTTTTTCATCTGTAAGATAGAACAACAAAACCTTCCCTATTCATTTTTGTCTACATTAGAATCAGCAGTCCCTATGTTGATTGTCTTTCCTTGTTTTCTTTTTTACAAGGAATGGTTTAATGTGGGGTGGAGGTGTATATGTTCAGAAATCATTATTATGCAAAAAAGGCATCAATAAAACTAACTTTAAAAATAAAAATACACATTTCCCCAATATAGTGTAAAGCTTTATAAGCATTAGGCACTAAATGAGTATGATCTATCACCAGTTATCATTCCCTTTCCCTGAGGTCTAAGGCCTTCCCACCTAATACTGAATATCTGGATACAGGAGGTCATTGAATCAAAGTCCCTGTCCCCAGTCAGAAGTTCTACCACAGGACTTTATAACTTTTCATTCAATTAATAAGTGGCAGAATTAGAACTAAAAATCAAGTCTAAAAGAAGACAAACTTGTTGGAAAACGGGAAGAGACTGCTAGCATTTACATATATCTTTAGGGTTTGCAAAGTTTTTTTAAATAAAGTTTTTTTTAGTAATATCTCATTTTGATTCTCACAACAACTATGGGTGCTGATATTATTATTATTCCCATTTTACAGATGAGGAAATGGAATAAGAGAAAACTTAAATGATTTGCTCAGTAAGCATCTAAGATCAAATTTGAACTTGTTTTCCTGACTCCAAGACCAGTGTTCTTATTCATTGTGCCATTTAACTACCTACATTTATATGTATTTTGTGGTTATAAAACATTATCACATATGTAACATTATGCAGTATTTAAACTAAATTCCCTATCTGATGCCTCACTGAAGTACAAAAGTATCTTTGCTTCTTGAAGACCATGTCATTAGAACAAAAAAAACTGCAAGGTTATACACTATACTGAAAAGGCTTTGAGTACAAGCCTGGGGACTGAGTAAAAGAATTAGCCTTACTAAAGGTTGAAGAGGTAAGTCATCAATAATAAACATGCCCTACTAGATCAACTTGTGGAGACTAACTATGAAGGCATTAGGACAGGAGTTAAGTGAAAGGAGTCCCAACTCTGATGAAATCCAAGCCCTCTGGAAGCACTCTATGTTGATAATATAGGAAGTTAATATAACACTTTCAGTTATGTAAATTCTACTTATTATTATTAATAATAGTAGATAATATATTTACACATATATATCTATGGGGGTGGGAAAGAGAAAGAAAGAGAGGGAGACAAAGAGAAGGAGGGAGGAAGGGGAAAGAGAGAGAAAGAAGGAGATAAAGAAACAGGAGAAAGGTTAGGATCCTCCTGGATCACTTACAC
The DNA here is from genome assembly GCF_902635505.1 of Sarcophilus harrisii. NCBI lineage: Eukaryota > Metazoa > Chordata > Mammalia > Dasyuromorphia > Dasyuridae > Sarcophilus > Sarcophilus harrisii. The sequence continues at coordinate 387,070,297 of NC_045427.1, read as the reverse complement.
AACTTCCACTTATATGGTGGCTTGGGCCACCAGATGTACAAATTCTATTTTTTTTTCAGAGTTCTAAGGGAAAATCTAAAGGGACTAGAGTTTATAATACTGTTGCTTACAAGTATCCATCAGAAAGCTTCCCATTGTTAAGCAGAGAGGGTCTCAATTAGTTTTAGGCAAGGTATTTACTGAGAAGATATAAAAAGATCATTTATTATACTAATAAAATATTTCCCTAAATTTAGGATACATTGTCTACCCTGTATATAAAAAGGTTCTGGAGAGCATGAGCTTGAATTGAAAGGATAATAGTAGGGATGCATGTATAGAATACTTGTGGCCAAGGGGTTCTTCCTGATTCCTGGTCCTGGAAGTTTTTTTTCCCCTCTTTTGGTGTCTTCATGTAGTTCCCATTAGTTGTACTTTCTTGCTAGGTGGGCATCCTAGCTGGGCCCCAAAGGTCAAAGCCTCTATTAAGTCTCTGGTTAGCACTTCTCTCTCTCACAAAAGACTCTCACAAGAGCAAATGACTGCTTTTCATACCTGTCTTCCTCTGTCATCAGTCACTGTCCCTCTGGTAGTCACTGTTGTTGCCTTTGGTCAAAAGTAGAAACTTTAATGGAACCTCTGGATCTTCTGGACTCATGAGATAGCTTAGATGAATATGTTTATTTCAGAGTAGTTGCTCACCTAATATCAAAAAGGAATAAACAAAGAGCCTGAAGTAGCCACATACTCAACAGCCACTAGTTACTAGGATTGCCAGAGCAATCCTGCTTCCTCATAATCCAAAATGAGACCAAAAGAGGTAGATGGAAACTTTTTGATGGAAACTTTTGACTCCCTGAAAATTCAGGGACTCTTTAGGTTCTTTAAGAGAAGGCGCTACATCCCAATACTTATTTTTTAATTACAAAAAGCATAGATTAAACATAAAAGAATTTTAGCATAAAACTAATTGTCTTCAAACTGTTCCTTTTATCTATCATCCCTCCCTTTCTTGGTTAAACTCCTTGAGAGGGTGTCTTCAATTCATTTTCTGTCATTCTCTCCTTAACTCTTTGAAGTCTAGTTTCTGACTTCATCATTCAACTTTTACTAATGACCTCTTTAAAAATTTTAATTTAATTAACAAAAACCAATTATATACAGCTTGCTTTTCTTTTAAAATACATAATAAATTTTCTCCCTCCCACCACCTCCTCACCTTAGAAATGGCTTCCATTAGACACAAATATATGTAAATCTATACTATACATACTTTTATATATCAGTTCTTTTTTTGGATAGATCTGTTCAGTTAATTTGAGTATTTATAATTATCAAAATGACTTAGTCACTCAAAATTGTTTTTAAAACAATATTGTTACTATATATCATGTTTTCTTGATTCTGTTTATTTTACTCTTTATTATTTCATGCAAGTCTTTCCATATTTTTCTAAAATAATTGAGTTCATCATTTCTTAGAGCACAGTAAGTATTCTATCATGATTAGTTTAGTCATTTTCTCATTGATGGACATCCTCACAATTTTCAGTTCTTTGCCATCACAAAGAAAGGAGCTATCACTATTTTAGAACACCTAAGTTCTTTTCCTTTTTCCCTAATCATCTTGGGAAATAGATCCATCACAGAGTCAAAAAGGTATAGGAAATTTTATAATTCTTTGGACATAATTCCAAATTTCTCTCAAATGGTAAGTCCCATTTATAATTCCACCAAAAATGAATTACTGTTCCAAATTTTCCATATTTACTCCAACATTTGTTGCTTTCTTCTTCTAATATTGTAGCTAATCTGATAAGTATAAAATAATTTCTCAAGGTTGTTTTAATTTGCATTGCTCTAATCAATCATGAATTAGAACATTTTTACATGACTATAAATTGTTTTAATTTTTTCATTATAAAACTTCTAGTTCACATCCTTTGACCAAATGGCCAATTGGGGAATGACTTGTATTCCATAAATTTGACAAAGTTTTTTTTATACATTTGAGATATGAGACCTTTTTATGAGATTAATGATCTCTCAATTGTCAAAACCAAAGGCCTTTTCTCAAACCTCATTTTCTTGAGCTCTCTACAGCTTTTGATATTGTCCATCAATTGTCCTTTTCTCCTTGAGATACTTTAGTTTCTCCTGATGCTACTTTTTCCTGGTTCTTTTCCTCCATCTATCTACTCTTCCTCAGTTTTCTATGCTAATCTTCATATGGATGACATCTGATAAAGATGGGTGTCCCCCAAGTTTCTGTCTTCCTCTATGGTATGTAATTTAGTGATTTCAACATTTCCCATAAATTCAACTATGATCTTCATTGCAGGTTATTCCTTTTTTCTCCTGAGGCAATTGGGGTTAAGTGACTTGCCCAGGGTCACACAGCAAGGAAGTATCTGAGGACAGATTTGAACTCAGGTCCTCCTGACTTCAGGGCTGATACTCTATCCACTGCGCCACCTAGCTGCCCCAGTGCAGATTATTCTTAGGTTTATTTGTACATTCCTAACTATTCTGTTAGCATCCAGTTTTGCATCTCCAAACACCTTCTGGAAATCTTAAATTGGATACCCATAGACATCTTAAATTTAACATGTCCAAAACTGAATTATTATCTTTCTACACTAACCTTTTCCTTTTTCTAATTTCTCTTTTTTATTACTGCGAGTACCACCATATTGCCAGTCACCCAGACTTGAAATTTATCTTTAATTTCTCATTCTCTATCACTTCCCTCCATATCCAAGCACTTGTCAAATTCTGTCATTTCTTTGCATCTCTCACATGTATTCCTTTTTTTCTTCCGATGCTTGCCAGGATCTTTCTCCAGTCCTCCTTATAGTAGAGTCCTTATAGTAGAGAGTTAGGTGTAATAAGTCTAGAAAGTCTAGAAAGGTTGGAAGGAGTCAGGGTATGAAGGACTAAGGCAGAATTTTGTATTTGATCCTGCAGATGATGAGGAGCTACAGGAGTTAACTAAATAGGTGAGTCAGAGCTGTGCTTTAGGAAGAACAATATGGCATTTGAATGAAGGATGTACTGGAGCAGGGAGAGCCTTGTGGCAGGGAGGCTAACCAGAAAGCTATTGCAAAAGTTCAGGCTTGTTAAACAACTATGGAAAAACCTCAAGATAAATTGGAGATAGGGTTCACAAGTCACTTTTCTTTTCTTATAAGAACCCTGTAAGGTAGTTAATACATATCTAGCATAGCATACATGTTCTAAGGCCCATTTCCAGAAATGGTTAGTGAGGGGCAAATGAGAGGTAAGGTGGGAAGAGTCCAAGGGTTCTTAGTGAAAAGTTATCTCTTTAACTAAGCAGCTATGTGATTTTGGGTAAGTGACCAAACCTCTCTGTGCTTCAGTGACTTAATCTGTAAAATGGTGAGATTGACATTCATGTTGTCCATTTGAATGAAAATTGGAGTCCTCCAGAAGAGGCAAGGGATTGGGCAGGTTTGGCAGATTTCCCTGGAGAAGATAGGCAGTGTTTCATCCCCTGTTCCTCTTCTCCTTCCCTAGAGAAAATTAGGGGCCTCTGCATTTCTCCCTTTAACTGCCACCCCCCTGGGGAGCCCGTATTATGCAGGCTCCAGAGAAGTGGATTGTTTGACAGTGAAGCGCATGTTCTCCAAACAGTGCCTGATTCATGTTTTCAGGAGAAACTTGCAAACAGACTTCCGCAGGGCCAACATCAATCAGGAGAGAGATGTTCTTATAAACAACGGGCTTCAGACTGTCTCTATCTTCCACCCAGACCCCAGGCAAGTCACTCTGCAGTACTCAGCACATCCCTGGCTAGCTCTGTCATTCCTTCTACCTTCTCCAGCAGTGGAAGATGTTCCTTTTAAATGTGGCATCTTGGAAAACAGGGAAGAGATGGTAAGGGAAAGGTGATGTCAGAATGACTACTGCCCGGGGATAGGGCGTTTGGATCCGTAGGAAGGAATAGCCTCTGGGGGATGGCAAAAATGTAGCGTCATAGGTCATTAGAGCTGGAAGAGAGCTAGGGACATAGAATGTCAGAGCTGGAAGGGACCTTAGATCATGGAACATGACATGGCAGAGATGGATGGACTTTAGAAGTGATTTGGTTTTTGTCATTTTAAAATTGAGGAAGTGAAGACCGAGAAAGGGGAAACCAGTCACCAGGCTGAGGTCACACAGCTAATAAATGAGTGGCAGAGCTGGCGTTGGAGCCCATGTCTTATCTTTCTCATTCGTATTATTGACCACCTCATTCTTACCTATAGAGGTAATGCCTGTGATGAATCAAAGAAACCTTATCAAAAATCTGAATTTTTTGTGTGCTGAGGTTTAGTCCATACTATAGTAGACACTTCATCCCTCTTCCAGTTGCACTGATGACTCATCTTCACAGAACTTCTTCTATTATACCCCTGAGGCAGGAAACTTCTACCAGACCCCCCATCTCTTTTAGCTTCCCTTTTATGTGCTATCTTCCCTCACGAGAATGTAAGAGCCTTGAGGGCAGAAACTGTCTTTTTGCTGCTATTTGTATTCCCTACTTTTAGCACAGTGCCCAGCACAAAGTGCTTTTTTTACCCCCCTCCCTCCCCGAGGCAATTGGGATTAAGTGAACACTAGTATTAGGTGTCTAAGGCTGGATTTGAACTCATTCCTCCCCTGACTTTAGGGCTGTTGCTCTATCTACTGTGCTATTTAGCTGCCCCTTTGAGTGCTTTTTAAATGCTTGTTGATTGATTAGTAAAAAGACTAGTTAAAAAAAAAAACACCTTAGAGATGAAAGGGACAGAGAATGGTAGAGCTGAAAAAGACCTTAGCATAGGAAACAGAATAATAGCTAAAAGGGATCTTAAAACACTACAGTATATCAGTGATATCAAATACAAATAGAAGTGGGAACCTGTACATAAGGATCCCCACAGCTGCATATTAACTTAGAAAATTACATAGTAACATTATCTGTGTTTTGTCGTATTTTTATTTATTTTGTTAAATCTTTGCCAATTATATTTTCACCTGGCTCAAGCCTCACTCCATACTGAGGGCTGCATCCCTCCTTGAGCTGTGTGTTTGACACCTCTACAATAAAACAAAGAATGTCAGAGAGAGCAGGAAATGTAGAATCCAGGATGTCTAAGCTGAAAGGATGTCTGAGGCAAAGAATCTAGAACTCAAAGCACAAAATGGTGCATATGGAAGGGAATCTTTGAAATAAAGGGAATCTTTGAAATAATATATTATATATTATAACATATATATGTTGCATTTCATCTAACACCCTCACTTACCTTTAAAAAAATTTTACTTGTACTTTAAAGTTTGTAGGGTGCTTCCCCGAGCACTCCCCCCTCACACACACACACACAATGCAGGCATGATTGTTTCTGGAAGAAACTCAGGTTCTTGTGATTAAGTGATTTGACCACAAACACATATCTAATAAATTACATGATTTGAATTTATGTATTCCAGTTAGAAGGACCTGAGTTCAAATCCTGCCACAGACATCTGTTGTGTGATTTTAGGCAAGTCACTTAACCCTATTTGCCTCAGTTTCCTCATCTGCAAAATGAACTGGAAAAAGAAATGTCAAATCATTCCAGTATCTTTGCCAAGAAAACCCCAACGGGCATCATGAGTCAGATATGACTAATTGACTAAATAACAAAGCAAAGCTTCTAATTTAGCACTCAATTAACAATGCCATGAAGCTTTTCATCTTATAAATGATGTAACAGAGGTTCAAAGGGGAAACTGACTTGCTGAAGGTCATATATCTAGTAAGTAGCAGATCCTGGACTAGACCCAGAATAAGAAACCTTGAACATCTTTTCTGTCTCTGACATGCTATGTTCTATGGTCTCCTGGAAATATATGGTAGCCATTGTCTTAGGATCTATATGTTCTTTCCCTAAACTAAGTATGAAGATTCCTGGCCATGCCATAAGCACAGTGGGACTTGTGAGGACTTATGCTAATAGTCACCTCAATCTTCACCTTCATAATTGTTAACTGTGCATGTTCTCAATGATTGTTTCTGAAGCTTGGTTCCAATATTGTGTATCCCTGGAAACAAGATGTTTCGTTTTTCTCTTCTGCATTTTCCTTATCATTAGGTATAATAATCGTTACTCTGACCTCACAATATTCTATTCAGGAAGAGAAGGCTGAGGAAAGGGAAGGAAGGGAGGAAAAAAGGAAAAAGGGAAGGAGAAAAAAGGAAAAAAAGAAAGGAAAGGAGAAAGGAGGGAAAAAAGGAGAATGGAAGGAAAAGAGGAAAGAGCAGTTAGAAGGCAAGAAGAAAAGAAGGGAAGAAAAATCACTTATCAAATGCTTACTGTGTGCCAGACAATGTATTAAGCACTGGAATATAAATAGAAAAATAAACAAGCTATCTCTTACCCTTGAGGAGTTTACTTTTAAGAAGAGAAGACAATACATGTAAAGTACCCTAAAATATTTTCATATAGTTCAGTGTTTTGGTTAAGTCCTTTGGTTAAGGATGGTGAATGAAGTGAGAAAGCAATTGATTGACATATCCTTTCAGGAATAGAAGCATTGATTATTGTTTCCAGAGTTAAAAGTGGAATTGTATGAAGGTATCAGTGAGCAGGGCACCTAACTAGTAGCACATCATGAAGAAGTCTAGAACATATCATCATGAGGGTCTAGATGGATCTAGAAATTGTGAAAGTTTATCAATCAGAAGCCCAGGGACCCAAGGTAGTACCTGGGTGGCAGTTAAGAGATAGATCAGATAAGAGAATGGAAATGAAAGTCTTTTGAAAAGTGTAACAAAAAAGTAAGTGGTTGTTGTTAACACTAAGTTTGGACCAAAGTCACTTCACTTCTTCCTTCCTTAGTTTCTTCATCTGGAAAATGGAAATAAGTATAGAACTTACCTTCCAGAGTTGTTGTGAGAATGAAATGAGATATTTGTGAAACATTTTATAAAATTTAAAGAGCTGTATATGTACTAGTTCTTCTTTTTCTTCTAAAATTCCTTTTAGTTCTTCACAGCACCACAGAATCTAAGAAATGGACATATCCCCAGAATCAACAGAGTCAGCCCTGAACAGAAATCCTCCTTACAACTTCTTTGACAATCAGTTGGCCATCCAGTCTATTACCTATGAACTGTCTGAGTAAATGAAGCAGTTTTTTTTCCAGGGGCTTTTTGGTACCCTATTTTCCCCTGCCTGAAAGTGACTATAAGTACGCAAGGTAATATTACTCCTATCCCCTTATTTCTCCAAACCACCTCCAAAAAAACAAAAAACACTTGAAAATAGAGGTCAAGCTAGGGGCCAAATGAGGAAAAAAACAGTGGTTTTTATAGGAGCTCAGGGAAAGAAATATGACAGAATACTCAAGGAAGATTTCCTGGAAGAGGTAGAATTTGAAGTTAGGATTCTGACAGGTTATAGGGAGATCCACCCAAGGATAAGGGCAAAAGCAGGGAGGGAATAAACCAGTATGACTTAGTGTTTTAAAATCCTAATCCTTTTGGACAAATTTTGTTAAAAGGCATCTATTCTGGTCCCAGAAATACTCTGACCATGAACCCTGGACAAGGGGGTACAGAGTTTCCAAATGTCTGTTGGAGTAGAATCTTTACCTATTTCCAGACTTCTTCCTATTAATTATACAAGTTAGATCAGATTAGAGAGTTTAGATTTAATATATTGAACAAAGAGTAGTATTTTAAGGTGTTTGAATGGGAGAATGATATAATCAAAACTATGTTTCAGGAAGGTTAACTGGATAGCAGATATAGGATAGACTGGAGAGGAAGAGTGAGATGGAAAGTGGGGAGACCGTTTAGAAAACAATTATAACAGTTATAGAATGGCAAGATCCATCTAATTCAATTTCTACCTGAAATAATAAGTCTTCTTTTTAATAACTCCAACAAGCAGTTATCCCAGTATAGTCTAACACTTTTCCCCCAAACCCATTCTTCTTCCAAACTTAATCTCTTTCTGTCAAAGGCGAGTTCCTCCCAGAGTCATCCTTGATTCCTCATCCATATATTCAATCAGTTGCCAAATCGTGGTGATTCTACCTCCCCAATACCATTTTTCCACTTACATAGTTGTCATCCTAAAGGCAACTAGGTAGAGCAGTGCATAGAATACTAGTGTAATTGGTATCAGAAAGGTCTGAATTTGAATCCTGCCTAAGATATTTTCTAGGTTGCTACCCTGGGCAAGTTATTTAATTCCTCATTGCTTCAGTTTCCTCAACTATGAAATGGGCACAATAACACCTACATCCCAAGGTGGTAGTGAGGATCAATTGAGATAGCATATGTACAATGCTTTGCAAACATTAATACACTATATGAATAAAAGGCTAGTTCAGGACCTATACCTCTTGTCTGAACTATTGAAGCTAATTGACAGTCTCTCCCTACTCTAGTCCACTCAGAAGCTAAGGTGATTTTCCAAAATTATTGGTCTATATCAAACTTCTCCTCAACAAAAGAAAAAGTCCAGGGGCAGGTAGATAGTGCAATGGATAGTGCAGGAGGAATTGAGTTCAAACCCAGTCTCAAACTTTAACACTTACTAGCTATGTGTGATGCTGAGTAAGTAATTTAACCCCCAACTGCCTTGCAAAAAAATGAAAAAAGAAAGAAAAAATCCAGAAACTCTCTATTTTCTCTCAGGTAGCACATACACTCACTCCTCTGTCATTTAAAACCCTTCACATCCCAATTCCAATTTATCTTTCCTGCCCTTTAATATGTTACACCCCTTCCTGACTCTATGTTTTAGCCAAACTACATTCTTGCTCTTCCTCACACACAATGTTCCATCATGTCATGCTGCCTTCGTGTAGACCAACCTTTCATACTCAGAGTGCGCTCCTCTGTCTCATAAAATTCCTGGTTTCCTCTAAAGTTCAATTCCAGTACTGTCTTAAGGTCTTTCTTAATTTTAACATTTAGTGCCCTCTCAAAATTGGTGAGTTTTTTTTTTGTCTATGTTTATATGTGTATGTGTTGTCTCCTTTTATAGAATATAAGCTCTTTGAGGGAAGAGACTATTTTGTTTTGGGGTTTGTACTATAAGTACATACAGGTTTATACTAAGTATTTGATAAATGCTTGTTTATTGATTGTTTAGAAGTTACACGTGATGAATTCAAATCTTTGGATACTCCATTCTTTGGTTATAGTTCTTCTCTCTTGACCCAAGCTTGAAGAATCTAATCCCTCTTTCAGTTATCCAGGCTGATGTAATATAGACTTGAACTAGGGCCATGACTGTGGAGGAAGTAGGCTTCTCATTTTATATATACATATATACACACACGTATACATATACAAACATACATATTGGATACCTAGAACAATGTTTGACCCATAGTTTGTGGACTGATAAGATAGCCTAATATTTGATATACATAAGGAAGGGAGAATCGATAGGATCTGGTTGTGGAGGATGAAGGAGAAAAAGGAAACAAAGCTGGTAGAATTATCTGTCTTGGAAAAATGATATTGCCCTTGCTAGAAATAAGGAAGTTTTGAAGGTGAATTGGTTTGCAGAAGAGGAAGGAAAAAGTCCAATCAAAAGACATTCAGGCAGAGATGTTCAACAGGCAAAGTCATAAGTTTATGTGGAAGACCAGAATAGCTTGGTTTCTTACACATCATTCATCCTTGATTTTTTTGGCACAGTTCTGATTTCAAATATTATTTCCCTATAAAACCATGAAAATGTCTTAGAAATTTTAATATTTTATCAAAGAATTAATAAACAAATCACATTAATAAGCTCTATATTATATTCTTTTATTTACAACAGATGAAACCTCTCATGATTGCTTGCAAAAACTAAGGCAAACTAGCTTATGTTACATGTTTTCTGTAGCTATTTCCATAGTACATATGAATAGTGCTGGAAATTATTTTCCAAATATAGAGGTCTCTGCAATTGACAGGCAACATATCCCAAGGTGGGGTTTAGAAAGTCATTCATTAAACTAATCAACTAACTAATATCTGGGAGGCATTATGCTATAATGGAAAGAGTGTTAACTCTGAAGCCAGAGAACCTTAGTTCAAATCCTGCCTCTGATGATTATTGTCAACTATGTGATCTTAGACAAGTCATTAGATTTCTTTGGGTATGTTTCCTTTAACAGAGATCATGGGAAATTAAGGTCCAGAAAGGGTCATCCACAGCAGTATCCCCAGGCTAAGACAGTCTACTGGGTCATTGACATGGTATCTGAGCTAGGGTTGACTGATAACTCAGAACCTAAGAAAAGTAACCCACAGGAAGACTATAACATCCAACAGGGCTAACAGAGAGTCATTTGGGAAGGGAGGGGGATACTTTCTGCAAATTAGGTTGGTGATGACATGACATAGTGGTTCATTCATCAAGAATGTCCTATAGACAGTTGATTGGGAGTCAAGTGGCTTGGATTAGAGTTCTGGATCTATACCTAGAGGTAGGACCTTAAATAAGTCCCTTGACCCCTTTGGACCTCAATTTCTTTTACTATAAAATGAAGGGTTTTCTCTCTGAGGTTTCTGCCAATTCTAACATCTCAGGATTCTCTGAAAGGCTTCCAATTCCCTTAGCCTCTCTAGAGTTGCTATAGTAACAGCCTAGGGGATTGGGCTTCCTTCCCTAGAGGCCCAAGAGTGCTGGGTGGGGAGGGCAGTACCCATCCCAATTGGTTCAGCAGACCCCTTGGATCCTTTATCTGGCAAACTTGGCCACAGAATGTGCAGGGAATATATTTCGCAGCCCAGGACCAGGTTCGTGTCAAGTTTCAGATCTGGTTAATGCTATCCTGTGTTAGACCTGTCATTCCCAGAAAGGATTTTTTTGTTGTTAATTTCAGGGGGATATCTGTGTGAAAAACTGGTAACAATAGACTAAGTGAAGAAAGCTATAAGAACTCCTTCCTGACCTCTTTTCTGAACGAACAGGGTAAGGGGGAGTTAGATTGGGGGATGAAGAAAGGGGGAGAAGTGGTGCAAGATGAGGAGAAAAAAGACTACTCTGGTCAGATCACATTTATCAGAAGAGCCTTGAATTTGGATTTGGCTTTAAGTTCTCACTGGATCAGTTTCAGGGTTTGTGTCCTTGAGAAACTCATTTAATCTCTAAAAGCCTCAGTTTATTATTCTGTAAAATAGAAATTGTCATTATTGCACTAACTTATAATTTATTTATCTACTAAGAACTAATAAATATGAGTGGTAATAATAATCATTGTTAGCAGGGCATATTGTCTTCATTTAGATGTCTTATTCTAGAAGAATGATTGAAATGTTTTTTTAAGACCAATACAGTAAGAAAGAAATCAGAGGGTCTATAGAAGAAACTGGATCTGTTTAGCCAGAAAAGCAAAGGCTTAGGGGTTACATGATAGATTTATTCAAGTATTTGGAAGACTATTCCCCAAATATAAGTTGAATTTGTTCTATTTGGCCTTAGAGGGCAGAAATAGGAGAAAATGAGTATTACAGTGGGAAGAATGAAATATGAGTTCAAATGCTGCCTTTTAATATTTGCTACCCATATATCCTTACATAAGTCATTCAATTTTCCTCAGTGTCTTCATTTAGAAAATTAAGGCTTTCTAATTCTATATCTATGAATTTACAAGTCTATGAAAAAGAGGCAGATTTGGGTTGAAATAGAGAAAACATTCCTAATAAAGCTGAATAGCTTTATAATATTTATAATATAGTAAACAGGCTGTCATAACAGGTATTGACTTTCTTCCTATTAGAAACTAAATGACTATATATGAGAGAAAAGGTTGTTACTGTGGGGACTTTTGTCCAGGTACGGTTTCAACTAAATAACCTTTAGGATTGGTGCTTTGTAATACAGATTCTGTGACCTGTGATTATGCAGGCACTGGAGAACCAGTAAGCTATAGAGTTGAAGAATAAACTCCTTTTAGCATTTCCTTCCCTCCCCTCTACCCCCCCCCCCCGGGTAGAAACTGAAGTTTCATCCTTATAAAAGAATCAGAAAGAAATTTCATTTGCAGTTAACAAAAATCAAAGGAAATACTGCTGTTTTGGAGTGAGTGGAAGGTAAGGAAGGACCACATTTCTAGATACCATTTGGGAATAGAGAAATACTTCCCCAATATCATTTCCTAATTACTATCGTCCCCATTCTAAGTCTCAACCTAGTTCATTGCCTCCCATCTGGACTAATTTGTAATAGACTCTCTGGCCCTTGGCTCTTTCCCTCTAACCCATCTTCTAAACGAGAATGGTTTTTCTGGTGCATAAGTGAGATCACATCTTTCCCCTCAAAACCCTTTTGTGATTCTCCATTGGCCACTTCAGGTAAAACTCAGATTGTTTACTCTGGCATTCATTGCCCTAAACAATCTGGGAACATTGTACCTTTCCGAAATTACCTAAATCAACTCTTTAACATATATTCTATACTCCAGCCACTTTGGATTACCTACTATCTTCTAAATATATCCTATGCCTTCCCCATACCCATGTCTTAGCTTCCTCTACCTGGGATGCTTTCATTCCATTTTTGCCTCTTGGCAGTCTTCCTACCAAGGCTTGGTTCCAATGCCAACTGTTCTATGAAAGCTCCCCTGATTTTGCCAAGATAAACACAATTCCTCCTTCATTCCATCCTCCAGTACTTGGTAGTCTTAGAAGCCATCATCACATCAAAATTCTTATTCTGTATCCATGTCTCAAAAGCTCCATGGGACAACATATCTTTGTATCTCTCTATGAGGTTGTGTTGGCCAAATTTCATATGAAAGGTGCCTAATAAGTAATTGTGGACTGAATGGAAGAATAAATGAATTGAATTCAAAAGTACATTTTAGATCAGGTTATAAAGAACTTGAGGGATGCTTTGATGAGATAAAGTCAAGATTCTTTCATCAGTATAGAGAATTCCCAGAGGAGGAAGTTCCTATTGTCTTTTCAAGGCAGCATCTCCTCTTCAATTTATAGCCTTAGAAAGTGGCAGAGCACTGTGAAATTAAATTATTTGCCTGAAATCATAAAGCCAGAACATGTTAGGGGCTGAACTTAAATGCAAGTCTTCCTATCACTGAGGCCAAATCTTTGGCCAGTATGCTATGTAACAGGAACATCAGAGATCAGTTAGTCTTAAGTTGAATTAAAATTCCTAAATTCTCCCATTGTCTATCTCCAAAATGTTCCACCTGTTCTAAATAAATCTTATGTTGTTTAAAACTTTCCCAACAAAGAGAGACAGGAGTTATTGGGTTCAGTGACTCAGCTAAGGTCACCAGGCTGTAATAGGTCTCCTTGAATTCCTGCACTCCTGAAATCAGATTCCATAATTCCTGACTGTGACATTGATTGCTCCCAGCTGTGTCACACTAACATGATTGGGAGTGAGTGACACCAGCAGGTTTATGACAGTTTCAGAGTGTGACCTGTTACATTGAGGAGCTAAAATAGAGTGGGAAAAATTCTTCTGAAGATCCTAGGAAATGACCTTCTAGATGCCCTATTCTGGGAGATGCGGGTGGAAGAGGGAGAGAGAGAGAGAGAGAGAGAGAGAGAGAGAGAGAGAGAGAGAGAGAGAGAGAGAGAGAAAGAAAGAAAGAAAGAAAGAAAGAGAGAGATTATATTAGAACTGGAAGAAACTTTAAAGTATAGAAGTTCTGAATGGGAGGACCTTATAACAGAATTTTAGAATATGTGTCTTAGACTGTTAAGGACAGTAAAAAAATGTCAAAGTTGAAAGGAACCTTACAACATTAGGACAGGAAGGGATCTTAGAGCAGAAAACACTGAATATAAGAGCTGGAAGTCATCTTAGAACACAGAGCAAAATATATCAGAGAAAGAAAAGACATTAAAAATCATCTCGTCTAACTCCTTCATTTTACAGGTGAGGAAACTAAAGCCCAGAGAAATGAAATAACTCATTTAACTTGCTTTACTTTTTAATATAATTGCATATACAGACACTGAGGAAGGATTGTGGACCCAGTGATCATTTGGGGCAAATCTAAGAACTGTCCTGACATTTAAAAGGGGCTTTTCATCTTTTTCTTACTCTCCAAATCTGAGGCTTAGAACTGGAGAAGACTAATAGAACTAAATACACTAGAGTTTAGATAGAACAAGAACCTTAACTACCTTCAGGTTCTAATTCATGAGGGGTGCCTATACATAAGTGAATATTTATATGAGTGGCTGGATATACAGGGAGTTCCAGGTTTTCCATTAAGATCTTTGCTGCAGACATACAATGGTCTGGCACCTGTCAACCTATGTGTTTATGGTTGAGGTAGTAGTGGTGATGCACATTTGTGTATGTTTATACAGAGCATATATTTTCCTGTTTATTACTGCTGTGTATATGTGTGTTCCCACAATGCCTTTATGGCTGTGTCTGTATTATTTTTTTTTTCTATTTTGAATGCAAATTCTTAGTGGAAAAGAAACTGTGTCATTATGAGACACCAGATACCAAATATCTGCCTAAGGCACTTTGGAAACATAATCTGGTTGTTAAGCTTATTTCTATTATCTTATTGGATCCTCAAAATATCTCTGGAAACCAAGAGGAGTAGATATCATTGCTATTTAACAATAAGGACATGGAGGAACAGATTGGTAGAGTTCTCCAAAGCTATGTGGAGAACTGGAGGAAGATCATGTTTTCCTCAGTCTATTATCATAGCAACCTTGAAACCTGGCCAAGGGAACTGTGAACATTTCAGAGAATCCTAAAATGTTTAGTTGAAAGGAACTTTAGAGAGAAAACCCCTTATTCTACAATGGAAGAAAGTGAGGTGACCCAGTTTTCCCACATCCCTTCCAACATTGGTCATTATCTTTTCCTGTCGTCTTAGCCAATCTGAGAGGTGTGTAGTAGTATCTTTGAGTTGTCTTAATTTGCATTTCTCTAATTAATAGTGACTTAGAGCACCTTCTCATATGATTAGAGATGGTTTTAATTTTTTCATCTGAAAATTGTCAGTTCATGACCTCATTCAAGGTTTTCATGGCAAAGATACTAGAGAGATTGGCTATTTCCTTCTCCAGAAGATTATGGCAAACAGGTTAAGTGCCTTGTCCAGCATCACACAATTGGTGTCTAAGCCATATTTTAATGTAGGTTTTTTTCTAGGCCCAGCATTCTATTCACTCAGCCACTCAATTGCCTCCAATGGCCCCAAGCAACTAGAGAATTGCAAAGAAGGTATCAGTCAGTCTGCTTTGGTTAAAAAAAAAAAAAGAAAGAAAAAAAACTTCTACATTGGAGAAATCATAGCTTAAATCTAAATATCCACATATACATATATATGTATATATATATATGTGTGTGTGTGTGTGTGTGTGTGTGTGTGTATACCCTTCATGTAAATATACTTACACACGGAGTAGAAAATATGATCTATCATAATTAATAATCCTAATATCCTCCATTTCTGGGTAGCCAGACTCATCCCCTATTGGTCCTTGACAATGGCTACAAGTAGACAATGTGGTTTTAATGAGTCCAAGATCTGAAGTTAGGCATCTTGGGTTTGAAATCTGACTTTATCCCCTGGCTGCACATATTAGAAGCAAGTCATTTGATTCCTCAGGACCTCAGTTTCTTCATTTGGAAAATTGTGTGTGCATCTTGTTGGGGAGAGGTGGAGCAGTAAGAGGTTGGATTGAGAGATCCTTTTCGGCTCTAACTCTATGATCCCATGTATGATGGCTTTCCTCCTGGCTTTGCCAGCCTCCATCAGAGGGGAAAATACAAGTTCTGGTACTTCACTCAAATCCCTCCGACCCCGATGTTTCTCTCCCTCACACCCTCTTATCAAATACAGGGGTTTGGGCCACTTTGCTGCCAGAGTCAAGAGACCAAACGAAACAGAAGCGGTAGCAGATAACCAGGTCTCTTTCTTGCCACACATCTTCGTGTTGTCTTGTCAGGCCTGGAAAAGAAAGCGGCCTGTTTCCCCAACACATTCCAGAGTCATGTTTGACAGGCAGACCTTCCCTCCAGATCAGGATTTGGACAGAAGGAGGCACTGGCTACTTTGGTCTTACCCACCCTGTGATCTTCTGGACTTTTTTAAATGAGAGGATGAGGAGGGAATAACATCACATCTCTGCTTATTTGGCATCAGGGGCACTATTTGCTTTTATCAACATGCCAACAGATGTTGATTCTCCCATTCTTCATCCTGGTAGACTAGATGAGCTTTGAGATCCTGTACATTTCTGAGAGTCTATGGTGCCATAATTTCAAAACATAAGGCTCAGGTCTTCTTGAATCTATTATTAGCTATTGGCTAAAAGAGATTTTAGAATCTCATTAAATGAGATGCTATCTGATCCATCTTCCTTAATCTGGAAAAAATATCATCAAGAGATTTGAAAAACTTAACCTGTTTTCAATATCCTCTGAGGAAGAAAATTTTGTCACCATGTTCAGAAACCCATTCTAGAGTTTTACAACCTATCCTGCATGGAAATTACTCCTTATATTATATTTATGTCCCTCCAAAATACTTTCTGTCTCTCTTTTAAAATAGTATTTATTTTTCCAAATACATGCTAAAATAGTATTTACTTTTGCAAAACCCTATATTCCATATTTTTCTCCATCTCTTCTTCCTTCTCCCTCCCCAAGACAGCAAGCAATTTGATATAAGTTAAATGTGTGCAATTCCTCTAAATATATTTCCATATTTGTCTTGCTGACAAAATGGGAAAAAACAATAATAAGAAAACATCAACAGAAGGTAAAAATACTACATTTTGATCCACATTCAGTCTTTATAGTTTTCTCTCTAAATGGATGGCACTTTTCATCACAAGTCTACTGGAATTACTTTGAATCCCTTCATTGTTGAAAAGAGGAAAGTCCATCTTAGTTGATCATCACATAATTTTTTTTTTGTTATTTTGTATAAAGTTCTCTTGATTCTTCTTACTTCATTTAGCACCAGTTCATGTAAGTCTTTGCTCTCTTTCTTAAATGATATACCTTGAAGGAAAAGCAGGAGGCAGTATCAAGCAAGTCAAATCACTATCATCACCTTAGCCATCCTTTCCACCGTGATGGAGAGAGAGCTTAGGACCCTGAATTCAAGCTTTGGGAATAGCAGTGTTTATCAGCCTTTGCTTCCAGCCATCTTCAAGAGAATCAATTGCTGTATATGGAGAAAGAATCCACCTTCCTGGCCATAACCAATACCAGCTACTGACCATTACCAACTGCCAGGCAAACTTAAGAACTCTGTGGTGACAGCATAGACGACAAATCATGTTCTCAGCCCAGTCCCCAAAGCTATCCTTTCAGGAATCTACAAACCCTGTGTAGATTCAGCTGAAGTCCTAGCCACTGAAAAATCAGAAAAGAAAGCTCTCACTACCAAAGATCTTGGCACAACCAAATAGTTCAACATCAACAACTTACATGATTTTATCAGTGGAAATGACACGAACGAATATGCATTATTTATCAGCTTTGGTATTGCACCTAAGGACCATAGGATCTTCCCATCTGACTTGTAGCTGAAACTTTCTAAATGTCTTGGCTCCTCCTATTAGAATTTGAGCTATTTGAAAGCTGGAACTGTCTTGCTGTTCTCTTTTTATCTTATGTTTAATCTAGTGATTTGCAAGAAATAAATGCTTACTAATTGCTTTTTCATTCATTCATTAATTCTTACCATTTTCCTTCACAGAGCTCCTTCAACTATGAATTTTATTTAAAAGTCTGAGAGTAGACACTCTACAAGGCCTTTAGATAGAAGAATCCTAGAAGAATTTTTTTTTTCCAGTCTGTCTGGGGTCCTTAGATCTTATTCTGTTTGGCATTCACTGGAAACCACAAAGCATCCACACCCCAAAATTCCTGTTCATAAAACTTAGTCTAGTTTTAGGCCTCAGGACATTTAAGGAGCACAGAATTGAAAATTTTTAACTGTTACATTTTAACATCACTTTTATTCTTTTATTAACCCAGATATGACTCAGCATTTACTTATCAAAATTAAATTTAAAAATTTATAATTTGTCAAGTTAGTTAAAATTTAACACTAACTGATGGTTATAATTATTAATCTATATAATAGAATAGAATAGATTATATATAATAATCAATAATTAATAATTAATAAGAAGGTCCTCTCTTCCTAGGAGTCATCAACCCTGTGAGGTCCTCTATACCAATCCTCTACTGTTCTACATCTATACCACACACTAGTGTCCAAGAATCTCTTTCCAAAGAGATTATTTCCTAGACCTCTACTTCTGCTCGATCAATTGTTTTAATCCCTCATATTGTTTTCACAGTGCAAATGGAACAATTGGTCTTCCCACCACTCCTTCCATTCACACTTCATTTTCTTATCTGTAGAATGGAGAAGAGACAAATGATTTCTGAGATTTCTTTCAGTTCTGATATTTTATGTTTTTGCTTCACCTTATTAGCTTCAATTAAACATGCTTCTCTCTAAGATCCCTTCCAGAACTGTCATTCTATTCAATGATTCTAGGATTAGAGAAGGGTAAAGACACTAGTAAAAGTTGATATCTCAATCTGTTTCTATCTATGTAGACAGGCTGTGAAGACAAGGATGTGGAGTCAGGAAACTCTGGGTTTAAATCATGATGTTTACTGTCTGTGTAGAGCCTGAGCAAGTCTCTTTAAGCCTCTATGACTCCATTTCTTCAACTGTAAAATAAAGAGGTGGGACTCAATGGACTTGACAATTTCTTTGAATTCTAAAAGTATAATCATACTGTGTAACTCTGGCAAGTCAATTAATCTCTCAATAATCTAGACAACACTCTAAGGTTTAAGTGGCAGAAAGGGTGCTAACTTGCATTGGTAGAGAGTTTCCTCACTTGGGAGTTTTCATTATTAATAAAATCATAGGTCCAGAAATTCCTATCTCTGAAGTACAGAGGGTTCAAACTGATTTACAAACACATCTTCTCTAGTTTCATTTTCACTAATATTAAAGATCCAATACTTGGGTTGGGTTGAATGGCAAGAAGGCACATTGTTCCTCATAGGGCTGTTGGGCCCTGGGATCTGGATAGTTGGTTTCTGAGGGATGGTGGCCCCGGTAGAAGTTTATCTTATCTCACATACTAGTAGCTATGGCAACAAATATAAAAACCCAAGTGCCTGCTCTCAAGGAACTTAGATTTTACAGATTGAAAAATATGTGCATATATAAAAAAGTATATTAGGAAACGGATATAAAATCAGCCCAAATTTTAGGCTGAATGACATTAGAAGTTGGAGAGCAAGGGGAGGAATTATCAAGAAATATTTCATATAAGATATGATATTTATGCTGAGCTTTAAAGAAAATTAAGGATCCCAGAAGCAGAGGTACAGAGAGAGTACATTCCAGGCATCAGTAACAACTTGTACAGAAGTGTGGAATTGGGACTTGAAATGTTTCATATGAAGAATCACAAAAAATCCAGTTTGGCTAATTCAAAGAATATATCGCAGAGAGTAATATATAAGATTAAAAAGGCAACCAGGAGTCTGGTTGTGAAGGACTTTAAATACTAAACAGAGGAATTGATGTTTTTTTACCAGGGGTCACAGGAAGTATAAAACCAGAGTTTATTGAGTATAGTAGTTAACTATGTACTTATCATATCTTTCTACTAGAACTTGATTTCCATGAGGACAGGGATCACTCATTTGTTTCTGCATTTTTCTTTCCTTGGAATAATTGGCATTCATAATAAGCACTTATTTGTGTAATTAACTGAAAAAATTAAAATTAGGGGGAAGAAAGGTGGATGGGGATAGGTAGGTAGAGGGAGAGTACCAGATTGTTCTTGCATTATTATCTTGGAAAATTTATAAAAAGAAATTATGGTATGATAGAAAAAGTAGTCAGAAATCTGGGTCCAAAATGCCAACTACAGGCACTTTCTGACTATAAATTTGGGCAATTTGCTAACTTCAATGAGTTTCTTGGGATCAGATTTAGAATTAACTGGCATAGACTTCAGAGATCCTCTAGTACAAAGCCACATTTTTATAGATAATGAAACTGAGGCCCAGAGAAGTTAACTGATTTGCCCAATGTCATAATGTAGTTAGTATGTATATGTATGTATGTATTGGGGGGGGAAGGGGTTTGAATCCAGGTCTTATGATTTCAAAATCAAGGCTAGTTCCACTGTAGCATAATTTTCTCATATGTAAAACAAAGAAGCTGGACAAGATAATGATAATACTAATGTTCCCTAGCTCACCAGGCTTTCTTGAGGACCAAATAAGATCATTTATCTGATGTCATCTATTATTGTTGATATTATTATCATGATATGGTCCACCTAATATTCTTTACAATTCTGTAACATTCTTTCCCAACTCTAACAGTTCTAAATCATCAGAAAAGCAACAAAGAGTCTTTGGGCTAGTGGCCAGGAGTTTTTGTCTGTTATATTTCCCCCTCATTTTTGTTAGCTTCCTCTTGTACCCCGTAATGGGTTAGTTATATAACCAAGAGCTTGTTTCAGGATCCTACAAATCACAACGCTGTCCTAATCCTCATTCAGCCCTCCTTTACACATCCCAGTCCCCAAGCCTCCAGAATTTGTAACCTCGATCTTTTTCAGGTTATCATCATCTGTCAGATATGAAGTTAAACAACAAAAAACATGTCAGGTGAAGGACTGGAAGAGACACTTGACTGTTTACGAGAAATATTCCATTACAATCTGACGCACAAGTTACCAATGAATCTGCCAGCGAGGAGCCTAGTGGATTTCTCCCTGGGGCTAAGAAAGGTTACCCAGTTTTCTGGGTTGATTAGCAGCTGAGTTCTAACTGATGTTTATCCTCTCTGGCTCTTTGGAAAATGCCCTAGGAAAACCTGAGTCCAAATGTTGCAGGGAAGTCTTGTACATTGAATGCATTGAATTAGGATAACCAGTTTGAAATAGAAAGAGCTTTGGCTGGCTATGCTACACTGGTTGACTAATACACATGCATAGAAAGATTGTATTTCCTTTCTGAAGTTTATGTCAGGCGCTGGGAGGTAATGAAATTAATTTTTGCTCTGCTGATTGGGATCATTTGGGAGGGGGGTGGAGTGTCTGTTTTCTCTCCTTTGTTTCTTTTATAGACTTCTGCAGTGCCCCATGAATAGAAATGAATTTAATAACGCCCAACAGTTGGTTTGAGTTTGGTTTCTGCTTTGCAATATGTCTTCTTGTTCTCGCCTATTTTGGCTTTTTAAGGTCTGGGAAAATAATAAAGAAAATCTTTTCTTGTGTGATGGGACACAAGCAGGGGCTTGATTCTTGTCTTTTCCAAAGGCTGTCTGGAGTATGGTTCTGCTTTTATGAGAAGTTGGACAATTCGATTTCTCGCTGGCTATCAGTTTCTCAGCTATAAAAGGACGGGGTTAGCCCAGACTAATCCTAAAATCCTTTCCAATTCTAACTTTCTAGGTTTTAAAGTTCCCTTCGAATCCTGACATTTTAGGATCCAGGACTTTCCAGCTCTAAAGTTTCTGTTCCATGGTTCTTTCTCTGACATTCAATGTTTTAAGATCCTTTTCAGTTCTGACATTGTAAGACTTTAAAATCTGGTCACCTAGAGAGGAATTGTTGAAATGGAGAAAAAACATAGCAAAAGTCAAGAAGTGTAGCCCTAAAACTTCCCTTTAGGAAATAAAATATTAATGGCTAATGTCTCTCCTCATATATTGTAGTCTCTTCATATGTAGTAGTCATTCTTTTTTCTCTGACTCTTTTTCTTTCTCCTGATATCTATTTTTTCCCTTTTTCTCTCCCTTCCTCTCTCAAACGAATGCTATTTCTATGCACAGTTCTTTGGGCAATATTAGGAAGATTAAAAGTACATAAATTTCCAAAGCCACCTTTCTCCATTTTAGTAATGAGAGCCCTCCAACGCCCATTGCAAATGAAGAAGGTTCAGGCAGAGATTTTCGCAGGGAAATCCCACCACTTAAATTCTCTCGTCTTTCTCCCAGAAGATGAGAGATCTTGCCAATTTCCCCAGTGAAGTGGAGGCCCGAGTCTTTTTCCAGCGTGAACATTAAATCTTGGTTTTGTTTTGTCTTTCTAAGTGTGTTTACTAAGCCCATTAGCGGGAATTGATGGCTATGGTCTGGCCCCCTTTAAATAATAATAATAATAATAACGATAAAAACAATAAGACAGTTTCTTCCCGAAAAATCTCTCTTTGAAATCTGGTGCAGGGGAGGAAGCCCAGGAAATTGGCCGCAGTTCACAAAGCATGGCTATAAGCAGCTGTTCCCTTAGTGCTTTTAAAAGTTTTGAGACCCTTAATATTTTCCCTTCGCTCGTGGCAATGGATTTCATGTTTAGTGTGAGCGCCGTTTCTCCTTGGGCCAGACCCAGGCCTCCTCTGCAGGACGCAGCAGCTGGCTGTCTAAGCCCCTCTCATTTTAAACAGTTCCGGCTCCGCGCTGGAACTGACTGCTTGCTGGCGGGACAGATAGGGATCGCGATGTGGATCAACTCCAGCCCCGCCGCCGCGCTGGGGAGACGCCGGGACAAGCTCGGCGGGGTGCGTGTATGTCCTGGGGAGTCCCTCTCCCGACCTGCCCAACGGCACAGAAGCAATAGTCTCAACCGCGGCCTCGAGGCTTAGGGCTCCTGGGGAAAGAGTTATTTTCCCCATCTCCTTTTCGATCTCCTCGGGGCTCTGGGATGCCTTGGATGGTGTTCTGTATGTACTTTACTGTATTTCTCTGAATCCAATGCTATTCTTTATATATCACCCAAAGCAGCGACTTCAAGGACTTGGGAACTCCCCTGCAGTTGTCCGAGCTTGGCTTTGGCTGGGGCCCTGGGCAAGAAAGGAATATGGAGGCCTGAGTTCGAGTCTCATCTGGGCCAATGGGCTCAGTGTCAGTTTTGAACTAGTCAACCTCCTCCCTCCCAACCCCCACCCCACCCCATCCCTTGTCACTGGGCCTCGGTTTCCTTGTATATAAAAAGAAGCAGATGTGGAATAGATAGCGGAGGTTTACGTGGTTTTTAAGCATATAGCTTTCTTGCAATTTTATATCCCGAATCCCACAAGTTTCTGCGACAGCTCGGTCTCCGATCTGCAAGCTTGGAGGAAAAATGATAAATAACCAACCCGAAGGGGGAAAACAATAAAACTAACAAATAAAAGAGTTCAGTCTGGGGTCGACCCATCTTTTCCCGAGCTCCTGCTTTCGGGACCTCTTTACTCTCTGGCAGCTCCGCAGACACTGGACGGTCCCGAAAAGGACCCGGGTGTATCCAGTGAAAGGACAGGTTCTGGTCGCGGGCTGAAGGGAACATGCTGGCCTAGTTAAATTCCGCAAAATATTTCTGCGGGAATTGGGGAGAGATGAGAGACAATAGCACCAGAGATGGAGGTAGGGAATAGGGGGATGTATTCTGGGGAAATAGAGGAACTTGCCGTCGAAAATGTATGTTTCATCGAAGTTGGTTTAGTCACAAGGCATAAAACTGGAGAACCCAGGATTAAATAGTCTTTGTACCAGAGTTTTTTATTCGTAAAACGAAGGAGCTGTACTAGATCTTCTCTAAGGCCTCTTCCGGCTCATACATTCTCAGACTCTTATCTCGCTGCTTTTTTTGTAGCCCAAGTAAAAGGAGCGGAGGCATCAGGAGTCAAGGGACCTTGGAAGAGCATGGCTTCCTGTGTGTCTTCTGCCTTAATTAGACTTCTGCCCTCAGCCTCCCGCATTCACCACCCAGTCGGCAGAACTGGAATTTCCTGGGAGTCAAAGAAGCTTCAGGAGAGACTGAGGAAGGGACTGGGGAGGGGAGAAGAGCTCCTACTGGAGGAAAAAAGTTCTCTTCTGGGGACAGCACGCAAAGAAGCTGAGAGGAATTAGTCGGCTCTTGAGGTCGACTACCTGTGCCCTGGATTCATATTAGAAGAATGACCCCGGATTTGACCCAGAGCCCTAACCCGTAGTCGAGGCCCTGACCCCTGAAAAGATATTGCACTGAGCCCCGGCACTGGCTGTACGGAGCCCCTAGCCAAAGGACTCTCTGGTAAATGAATTTCGAGCCCCCGGTTTTCGGAGCAACTGATTTATAGTAGTTGCACCCTTATTCGAGGCCCATCTTCACCCAAACCGTGAGTTTCTATTTTCCCTAATAAATCTATTTCCCAATCTGGCTCAGATTAAGCTGAGCAAGTCCCGGAGCAGACACCTCTCCGCGGAAAATAACGCCAAGAGGAAGCAGGAGCCAGGGCGGTGTTCAGACGGCATAGAACCTGCTATAAACACCTTGTCATTTACAGGCTTCGGAAGAGTGGGGGAGAGCGAGAGAAAGGACACCTAGATATATTTAATTCCATCTCCTATCCTCAGGCCTGGCCTCTTAGGGAGACACGGAAAATTTAATATTCTTTTTCCATGGGGTTGATTTATGAAATCCATTAGAGACCGGGCAGTCGCGGGTTTACCATAAATAGATTGTATGTCTTTAAGCTGATGCTACAGGAAGAACAGGCTGTTTCTGTCTCTTTAGATTCTCCTCTCCTTTCCTTTTTAATTTCTCTTGGGGAAATGGGCTTTAGGAGAAAGAAACACCCTCTCTCATATCCACAATCACTTCTTGTGTGGCTATGGACAAGCTATTTAACCTCTCTGGCTTTTTCTTTTCTTCTCTGTAAAGTAAAAGAGCTTGGAGGTTTGTTCTAAGGTTTACTAGCTCTAACATTGTATGTTGTATGTACCAAGGTCTGTTCTAATGGTAACTTTCATTTTAACTTGCATTTTAAAGCCCCTAGCTGCGCTAATATTCTGTATTGTATGTACTAAAGCACACTTCCAGAGTTCTATATTCTAAAGTTCTTTCAGTTCCATCCATGAGCCAGTTCCTGAAGACACATTTCCACATGGAATCTCAAAGAGAATACTCCGGTTCTCCGGAGGCTTAAACTGAGAGAACTGATGTATCGAGAGACGCAATCTCAAGAAATTTAATAGTCTCCATCTCCTTTATCCGCTAGAATAACTGACTCCCACTGGTTACTTCCTTCACTTTCACCCGAGTCTTTAGCACCTCTAAGGAGAGACGCCAGGGATAAGTCGGGTCTGGCCCAGGGACTGGAATGGCAAAGAGGACTACTACTCGGCTGCAAAGCCTTCCAAACTCTAACCCTGGAAGAGAACTATTTCAGGGGGAGCGCGCGCTCCTGCGGCGGGTTGATTTATGGAATGTTACAGGGAGACGCGAATACAAAAGACAGGGGGAATATTTTACGCGACGCTAAAGTAAACAGCCGGGGCCGGCGGGGGCCAGTAGTGTGGAGTTCCTGTAATTACCCGGGATGTGACAGGCCCCTGATTTACAGCCCTATTTAGATAAGGGGTCCGCGACTGGGACGCCGAACGGCGTCAAGGTCACTGGACTCGGCGGGATGAGGTTGGGCTTCTAGGCCGAGGAGGCGCCTCCCCACATCCAGCCTGTCCTGCAGCCTCTCCAGGCGCTCCCAGGAGGGAAGGAAACCCCTGGAACCCACTGCGGGGCTGATTCGTAGCAGAAATGTTGGGGGTTGGGGGAGGAAGATAAGAGTCCTTTCTTGCCCTACTTCTCACACCTCAATCCGGGCTTGTCCCAAAGGATATATATTTCAACCCAGCCCTGGCATTCAGGCTGGGAAAGGGGCAATCTCAGGCGGCTACTGTCCGGGGACTGAAAACAAAGACTTTGGAAGGTAGAGGTTGTTTGAGTTGGAAGGGTAAGATTCGTTGGTAAAATCACAGAAACCTTGGGCAAACCACTTCCTCTTTCTGTTTCCTAATCTGTAAAATTTAAGTATGAGCTTATAATAAATAACATTTATATATTGTTTTAAGATTTATGAAGGATTTTACATACATTATCTCATTTTACTAATGCTTCTGAATCTCTATTTTAATATATTATACTGCAGGAAAAGACTTATTTTCTCTTCTACCTCTGATTTTATGTTCTTAGATCTCTTCCAGTCCCAAAATTCTGTTCTGACATCATTTCCAACGCTAATATTCTGTATTTTGATTACATATATGTCGATAGGAGATATTTAGAGGGTTTTGTCTTTATGGGTGGCCTGTGATTCACACCTAGGTAACGAAGTTATCTTCTCCATTTTATAAAGAAAGTGATTTGCCCAAAGTCACACAATCTATAGGTAGTAATTGAAAGAGCCAAACTTCTCAGTGAGGTCCTTTGATTCCAGAGCCACTATTTCCCTCTTTACATCAAGTTAAGTAAGGGCAGAGTCAGAATGTAACAATGGATTCTGGTTTAGTTTTCACAACACCACTGAGTTCTGGCAGAGGCCAATCTGCTGCTACTGAAGTTATTGTGGTATGTTCCAGTCAGGATGTGTGTACAGACTTAACTAGATAATGTGGTTTGGGAGTTGAGGAAGACGAAAAAGATGAGAAGAAAATGATGCTGGTAGGCCAAATAAGCGTTAGCATTGAACTTTAGCTAGAGTAGTTCTTAACCTTTTTTCATGTCTTGGCCCTCTTTATCAGTCAATGAAGCCCATGACCCCCCAAATATAAGAATTTTGAAGGGAAGCCATTATATTTGAAATATAGTTATCAAAATATTTTTTGGGGAAAAAAATTTAAAGATTCCAGGTTAGAACACCTGACTGGGGTAAAGTAATATTGGAAGGAAAGTCTCATTCTGGAACCACCAGCCTGTCCTTCTCAGGCTGTTTGAGTGGTTCCAAAGGAACCCTTCTTTGATCTTCCTACTTTTCTTTCACTCTCTGTAAGGGACAAGGGTCACAATCTTTTGCCTTCCTTGTAGCCTTTCTCCTTCAATGACTTTGGACAGTGACTAGGCAAGGGAATTGGCAATTGCTTTGTCCTCAGGGTTCTAATAGGGTGGAGGGGTAGGGAGAGGGAGGGAGCTGGAGTATTCCAGTGTAGCCCTTGGATTGGAGATAGAAAGAAGGACTATAAAGTTAATGGACTTAATTGAAAAACTAATGAAAATGATCAAAAGGGGCAACTTGGAAGAAATTTGTGATGGTGTGGGTGGGGAGGGCAGATGAGATACTGTACTTTAAGGGGTCTGCCAATTCTTCCCAAGATCTGGATAGATGGTGAAATTAAATTAAATCCTACATTTTTTCTATTTATTTATTTATTAAATTAAATCCCGGACCCAGGGAGCAACCCTTCCTGCCTTTCCTCCAACACACCTGAAATGAGACTGAATTTAGAGTGCTTTGAGATAATTTATACTTACTTCTAATTGAATAAAACACCAGATCCCGATTCTTAGTTTAGGTTAAAGGAGCCTAAAAGTTACTCTCATAACAGAGGTGTCCCAGGTAGATACATGGAGAGACATCATGTCAGCTACACACACACACACACACACACACACACACCAGTTTTTATAAGCATCAAAACTCAAATGCCATTAGTCAATTAGAAAGAATTCCAAAAGTCTGTATGTATCTGAGGAAGGATGAAAATTTGTATAATCAATGGAGAAGTATGTGAAAATGTGTGTGATAGGTGGTGTGAAAAATCCAATGATGAGGATTCTACAAGAGAATATGTATGAAAAAATAAACATTTGTACAAATCTGATACCAAAAAACTGGAACTACAATAGATGTCTTTGAACTGGGAAAAAGAACTACAAAAATTAGAACATGAATGTTATGGAATATTACTATGATAAATACAAAAAACAAAATGAATATGAACTAATGTAAAATGAAATAAGCAAATTAAGGAAATAATATATACCTCAATGATAAAAATCAAAAGAACATCAACAGAAATAGAAACTGAATGCTTGTGAAATTTAAAAGACCAAGCTTGGCCTCAAAGAAAAGACTGAGAAAGAATTTTCCTTTCTTCCTTTGTGGAGGTGGAAGGTTACTTATAAATAATATAGGACATGGTTGGTATTAATTAGTTTTGATGAACCATTTTTTTTCTATTTGTTATAAAGGCTAACTCTCTAGGAGAGAGAAAGGCAAGGGAAAGAGTCAAAAATGTAAGTGATATAAAGACAAAAATTAGAAAGAAAAATATTTTTAAAATAAAATATATGTAATTGCAATATGTAATTTTGTGAGGATGTGAGTAACCTGTAAGATGTTTGAAAATGTGCGCAAATGAGAAAGGTGGGTGAGGAAATAAGGATGGCATTTCAGAAGGAGCGTCAATGAGGAATATCTGTGAAGATGTAATTGGAAATGTTGGGTGCAAATGTGTGGTATCAAGGATGTCATAGGTAACATATATTCCCCTGTGAAAAGATGTAGTCTTGTGAATAATCTGAGTTTGAGAACTGGGCTGTGTGAATATTGATGTTTCTGCCTGTTCAAAGTAAGGAGTTGTAATGATGCTAACTTCCACAGACAGTGAAAGGAGCTCCCATCAGAGAAGTACTGGTAGTCCTGGGCCTCCCATTAACCAGCTTTGTGACCTAGGGCAAGATATAATTTCCTTGTCCTTAAAAATGGAGGTTTGTTCCTTGTTGCTCCCTGCCCCATCCCTTTGCACCATATACCTTGTTTTGAGGAAAGCACTTGATAAGCCTTAAAGTAAAATAGAGCCAAGAGCCAAGATCCCTACCAGTTCAAATAATGATTCCTCCATTTGTCTCCTGTTTTTTCCAAAGCTTTCACTTCCATGGTTTCAATCGATCCTCCAGTACTCCAGTGAAAAATTCACAACCTGTAAATTCCATGAAAGCAGAGACTGTCTTAGCTGAATTTTGTATATCCCAAACTCATCATCAGAGTGCACTCACTCCACCTATGCCTATCCATAGCATGGTGTAGCTAAAAGAAAGGAAGGAAGCAAGGAAGGAAAGAGAAAGAGGGAGGGAGAATGAAGAAAGAAAGATAGAAAAAAGAAGAGGAAAAAAAGGAAAGGAAATAAGCATTTATGTAGTGGCATTATGTACCAGGTGTTTTAAGATGGGTGCTGTTATTTTCTCCATTTTATAGTTGAGGAAACTGAGGCAGAGATTTACCCAGGATCACACAGCTAATGTATCTGACACTAGATTGAACTCAAGTTTTCATGACAATAGACCCAGCCCTCTGTCTACAATGACACTTTGCAAAATTGCCAGAAAGAAAAGAGAGCACCATCGTATTTATAAAAACTTGATTGAAATCACAGGCTGGAGTGCTGGTCTATAGGAGATAGGCTTTTTTTTTTTTTTTTTTTTTTTTTTTTTTTTTAAACAGGGATAGCCAGCGAATCGGTAATTTCTTTGTATAGGGAATTTCCAGTAAAGAAACTTTCTCTACTACGGAGATCAAGCCCTTTATGGTCTTTTCGGCACTTTATTGTCTTAGCAGCCTAGGGCACTGAAAGGCTAAGTAATTTGTCCAAGATCATACTGGTTCTGAGGCTCTCCCATAGTACTTTCAGCTCCTAGCACATTCCTATATGAACGCTCACAAATTCTCTTCCATCGGTTTGTGTCTGTGTATATGAAGATTTGGGGAGGACAGCTTTGGAGCTGACAAAAATGCGGGAGGAAAAAAAACAACACAAAAAACTGTGGACGTGAAGACAGTTAACTGGGATGAATATGTATTTGCCAAAGTATAAGAGTAAGAACTTCTTCTTCGGGACCTGAATGGGTCTGAATACAGGAACAGATTGACGAAAGCAACTGAAAAGAAATAAAGGTAGGAATAAGGTTCCTTCTCTATCGCTAGTCACATCCAGATCTGAGTACCTAGTGAGTTTCTCAGTCTGTGAAGGCTCTGTGGGGGTCCTTATTCTGGTTCTAGTGTACTTCGAATGGGTCTGTATGTATCTCTAGGGCCATATGGTTTTGCGTGTCTCTGGGTCCGTGCATGTCATTGAGTGAGTGTATTTTAGGATAGGAATCCCATGTGTTGTATTTTAGAAAAGGGTGTGTCTTTCGGAGTGAGGGAGGAGGTGTATTTGTGTGTTTTTAATATTAATCATTCGTGTGTGTCTTTAAGTGTATATAGAGCTCTATTAAACCGGGGTGTCTGAGTCTGTATTTGTCCCCTGTTGAGTTTGCAAATGTCCCCGAATGTCTTCGCTTATCTCCTCCTCGTCTCAGAGCTATACTCTCCTATACGAATCAGGCATTCTTAAGCTGTGACTGCAACTCTAGCGCAGCCCAGATGTGCGGGCGGATTGCATTCTCCCTCTACTGCCTCCCTACGGGCGGGGTCCTGGAGGAGTCTGGGGAAACCTAGTGCCTGCCCCGGTAGGGCCCCCAGACCAAAAGAGGTCAGCAGCTCTGGCAGATTCTCCTTCTCTATGCAGTTCTGAAACTGCCTAAAGGCAGACTTCGCCTGTGGGTTGGAAAAAGCCAGGCCACCTCTGGCAGGATTCAGCTTACTGGGCTCACTGTTCTAGAAATTTGGGTATTATGTTATCGGACTGGAACCCCAAGGATGGGAGAATGTTCAAAGGATTTTTTCTGTAGGCTCTCCCCTCTTCCTTTTCACGAGGGACTGATTCTTTCCTCTCCATCCCACAACTTAAAGAGGGCTGTGGGGTCTAACCAATTTGCATCCTAGAGCGCAGATAGGTGAGTCGATAAAAGATTTAACCATAATACTAACAATGGTGCCCAAAAGAATGCCTAGCAGTTGTTGGCATTCAGTAAAGTGCAAATGGGAGAGGATATCACCAAGAATGACCAGCCTCACATAGCTTTCTATCCCAACCCACCTCCGTCTTCGCTTGAGTCCAGGCGCAGGAAAAGTCGTTGGGGGTCCATGGAAACTGGGTGGGGTCAGTCGTCCTGGAGGGCGGACAGCTGTCCGGTGGGCGTTGGCTGCACAGATCTCCCACTTTTTCCTGGGGGAGGGGCAGCTGCGCTGCCTTCCTTTCTGCACTGTTGGATCCGCCCCCCTGCTATTGGCTCTGGGGAAGGATTGACATCAAAGCCCTAGCCCTATATAAGCTGCGGCCAGGAAAAGAGGCCCGAGAAGGGTTAAAATCGTCCCCTAGAGCGCCAGAGCCACAGTCAGCTCTGCAGCTAAGGGACTGTAGCCAGCCGCCCAGATTTCCCCTCCCCAGCCCTGTTCTGCTTCATCCCAATCACCCGCACTCTCCTCGACGGATCGGGGCTGTAGCGAATGGCGCGGCGTTAGATCCAACTGCAGAGGCAAGGCTCAATTCAGGGCCAGGGAGCTGCGCCCGCTTCACCATGAACCTAGTGGGCGGCTACCCCCATCCACACCCTCACCATCACCCCCCTCACCCTCATCCCATGCTGCACGAACCCTTCCTCTTCGCTCCAGCTTCACGGTGTCATCAGGAGCGGCCTTATTTTCAGAGCTGGGTACTGAGTCCAGGAGACGTGGCCCCAGATTTTTCTGGGAGGCGACCACCCCCGGCTGCCTATAGTCCGGATGCAGCTGGGACCGCGGGGCCAGTGCAGAGCCCTGGCAGACTGGAGGCTCTGGGTGGCCGCTTGGGCAGACGGAAAGGAGCAGGGCCCAAGAAGGAACGGCGGCGTACGGAGAGCATCAATAGCGCCTTTGCGGAACTGCGGGAGTGCATTCCCAATGTGCCCGCCGACACCAAGCTCTCCAAGATCAAGACCCTCCGTCTGGCCACTAGCTACATTGCTTACCTCATGGACGTGCTGGCCAAGGACTCTCAGGCCGGGGACCCCGAGGGCTTCAAGGCGGAGCTCAAGAAGGTGGACAGCGGCCGTGAGAGCAAGCGTAAGAGAGAACCGGTGAGTCTCCAGACTTGGGTGTCTCCCTTCCCCTTGGACCCTAGGGTCAGCTGGGCGTAGTGAGTGATACTGCCTCGTCAGGGACTAAATGTATGCAGTACCAGGGAGGGTAGAGTACGCAAAAGTTGCAGGCAGGGATGTTTTGTGTATTCTGGTATCTGCGTGGACCAGGATGTTTATGTAGAATTTTCAATTGCGTGTGTTTAAAAGGGGCGAATTGAATTCTTCCCATTGCTAGCCAGGAAACTCCTTGTGTGACATTAAACAAAGTCTCTTCACCTATTTGGGCCTCGGTATCTCTGCAAAATTATTATCAAGATATTCAGTACGGAGAGACTAAGGATCCTTCCAGTTCGTGTTATTCCTGTTACAAATATTCTGCTCTAAGGACCCTTCCAATTAGAGCTAACATTTTATATTCAATGCAGTAAATTCCCTTTCACTACCAACATTCAATGGTTTCAGTTATGGGACTCTTGCAATTCCAATATATCGTGTTCTGTGCTCCAAGAGCTCCTCCAATTCTAACTTTTTTTTTTTTTTTTTTTTTTCCTGAGGCCTTCGGTCAGTTCCTACATGCCAGAGCTGCTGGGCTTCGTTACAATTTCTGTTTTAAAAACTCAGCCCAAGTCTTTCTTTTTAATCCGCGAACAAAAAGTAACTTGCCACCCGGGTTTCTATACCCTTCTCTTTTCCCAGTTGCAGGTCCGGGGAAGAGATAGGTCTTTTTGCCCTGCAGTGGGGGAGAGAGCTTCGAGGCTAGATTTCCCGGAAAGGAGACAGTAATGCGGGTGGTTTTTGTGACAGGGCCACCCCACCCCGATGTTCGCGTTGTCGGAGTATTAAACTAGATTTCAAAGTCACAAACGTTGATTTCTTTAAAGTGCACCATTTTGGGGACCCTCAATTCATTTTTGTCCAGGATTTCCACCCCGTTGTCACAACATTGGTGTTGGCCTTGTTTGGGGCTGTGCTCTCCGTAGGTGCTCAGACTGGCCCCTATGTTCCCTTGGGGCTCCTTGGGCTTTTAATCAAAAGATCCACTTTGGGTTAAAAAAAAAAAAAAAAAAAAAAACTAACTAGAAGGGGGGTGGGGCCAGGCCGGGAGGCTGAGGCCCAGAAACCCAGACAGAGAGCCGAGGAGACAGGGTGAGATAGGAATCGGGCCTCTGGTGGCCCAAGGCTCCGTCCAGTCCAGTGCCCTGCGGGGGGTACTGTAAGAGCTTTCAGGATCTTAGGATTTAGAGCTTGCAGGAACCTTAAGTAATATTAGTCTAGTTCTTTCCATTGAACCAGGAAAGCTCATGGCTGACTGGGCGCATTTGCTCTTCCTATCCATCCCTAGGCCCAGAGTTTTCTTCCATCATTAACTCAACGCACCCCGACTTAGTCTCGGAAAAGTAGGAGGTGAAGGAGCAGGGGCCGGGGTAAGATGAGTAAGGGGGCTAGTTGGGAACTGGGATAATTTAAGAATTTGAGTTATCTTCTTTAGCATTCCTCTAGGCCGGGCAGCTCGGCAGACTGGTACAATTTTCCCAGTCCCATCTTGGTGCATAGAAGCAACTTTTTGCTCTTTGCCAAACAAAAAGATAGTTCCTTTATTTGAAAACCTTGCCCTAACTTTCTGGAGGAGGGACTACATTGGCGGGAAGAAAAGTCTAAACCTGAATGTCTTTCGCCTTTTCCCCCTTCTCTTTTCCGGTGGTTGCGGTCCTGATCATTGCACAGCCCAGCGAAGGATATCCTCACTCCCTGGGACCTGGAGAAAAAAAGATTAAAGGGCGGACAGGCTGGCCACAGCAAGTCTGGGCTTTGGAGCTCAACCAGTGAGAAGCAGCTTGGGGAAAGGTACTCAGCACTCAGAAAATCCGCCGGACGCCATCGGAGTACGAGGCAAGACTACTATTTCTGGCTGTCCATTATTTTCTCGTTCTGTTATGGATATCTTAAATACTCCTGAGAGTTGTCAGCAGCAAAACTGGTCAAGTGCAATGCCCTTTGAAATTGTTTTTTAACTCGTTAAGAGAAAGAAAGAAAAATATATTACATATATTATATAAAATATATCCAAGCAAACGGAAAGGGGAGCCGGTATTGACAGGCACACGAGAGGCAAATCGGACCAACCTTGCTAGCCTTCATTTCCAACCTTGCTAGCCTTCATTTCCAACCTTCGACTCACCTTTTCCGTCCTAGATTGGAAATCTGATTTTGCTCTCCTCTGTCTCCTTTTACCCATTAATTTGCAATATCACGAAGTCATTCTCTGCACAGCTTCCTGCTTTCCCGGGACTCCGGTGACCTTATATTCCAATGGAAAGGAGAGCCCAGTTGGTCTGGAAATTATTCTTTTTAAATAAGTGTTGGTTTGGTTTCCGCACTTCCTGCCGAATGCCTAATAATTCCTAATTCCAAGGAAAACTTCTTATTCTTTGTAAATAAAAACTTTGTTCCCGTCACTGAAGTTTTTTATGTATTTAAACTACCTAATTCTGCCTGTTTGTTCTCAGGTTTTTTGGGTAAATCTTGCTTATCCCTTAC
Source organism: Sarcophilus harrisii (assembly GCF_902635505.1). Classification (NCBI taxonomy): domain Eukaryota; kingdom Metazoa; phylum Chordata; class Mammalia; order Dasyuromorphia; family Dasyuridae; genus Sarcophilus; species Sarcophilus harrisii. Next base: position 387,036,046 of record NC_045427.1, on the reverse strand, counting down.
TGGTTGTGTTTTATTTTTGTTTTTGTTTTATTTTTGCTACCTCAAAGCTGTTTGACTGTTTTCTTGGGGGCAGATTCACCAAAGCTGACCTTTTATTTTCTTGACCTCAGAACATTTCCATGAAAGCCTTTTGTACACAGGGTCCAAGGAGACCAACTTTCTTACTTTTTCATTTAGAAAGCTGTTTGAATCTCCCCTTTCCTCCCATTCAAAGAAAAATTTAAAAAATGAAGAAATGGAAAAAATATTCAGAACTACCAAAAAAGATATCCCAAAAAGATCTTTTGAGTTCAATAGATGAAGACCAGCTCCTTGAAATAAGATCAGTTAGACATTGTTTGGGGTGAAGGAGAGCTCACCCTGGGACACACTGGTTAAAGAAGCAATGTTGAACAAGTGGAAAGGAAAGCTATGGGGAAAATGGCCTTCAAGATTGCTAGGAATAAAAACTAAGGTCCTTAAAATTTCTTCAGCTTACCAGCACTATAATGTATGCACACGTCTATATGGTTAATGTATGTATGCTAATATGTATATATATATATACATATATACATATATATGGTTTTACAATATTGGTTGAGTTGGTGGAGAGAGCAAGTACATAATAAAAGAATCTTTAATTGGTGGGGGAATGGAATTCAATAGATGAATATCATTTTGCTTCTATATACGTCTAAATGCACATGAACACCTATGGGTAAATGTTTTCATCCTGTTTGCTTGTGAATGTGTGCTTGACTGGAATACACCTATGCGGTTTGGGATGCAAAAGCCTGGATAAACTGTTGGGGTAATGGTGCAAAAATGTAGATATGCTTGACCTCTGTGTATTTGTGACCGAGAAGGGTAGGATGGTGGTGGTGGTGGTGGTGTTTATTCGCATATTTAGAGGCACTTGGGCCCCTCCACCAGCATCAAAGTTGGTTTCAGAATTCCGATTTATGTCTACACCAGGGTCCCTTCCAAGGACAGGGAGAAAGGAGGCTGAGCTATTTTGTGGAATGAGACAAGGGCCAGACTTAATTGTTTAAGGCTGCTGAAGGGAGTGCATGGAGACAGGCAATAATATAGCTCTCATATTGATCTAGCAACATTCCTTACAATACCCCAAACAGGGAGCTCAAGAATCACCCTCACTTTTTAGAGGAAGAAACTAAGATCAAGAAAGGAGTCAATGTCTTGCTTAGAGAGCATATGGCTAAATGGAAAATCTAAAGAAAAGCCCATGACCCAGGACAAATTGTGTACTCTAGGATTTACCTGTCAATTGTTGGCTATTCTCTGGCACTCTCCTTATTGGAAAGCAAAGTAGGGAGCAGGCTTCGAGAGATGGAGTGGCTTGCCCCGTGGTCACGGAGCTGGGAAGGGAAAGGGCAGAAGATTGCACGTGGAGAGACTGTGACTAAGGTGCACGGACACTGCGGGTGGGTGTATATGGGTTTTCATTACTCGGAGCTGTAAACACCGAGGCGGGGAGGGCAAGAAGTGGCGACGAGGCTACAGGAGCCTTTCCGGGCCCTAAAGAGTTAATAAAAGGTGTTTTATGGAGATGCCTAGGTGCGGGTCCGCCTCCGCGTCCCCAGTCTTCCCCTCAATCCCTCTTTCTTTCCCCCCCATCGGCTCCAAACTTCAAACAGCTTGGCAGTAGAAGGCAGTTTAACGAGGGCAACACCTTGGCTGCTGTAATGAAGCGGGCGAGGCCCCGACTTCCATGCCCTTCCCCCCTCTGCCCCCTCTCCGCCCGCCTCTGCCTGCCTCCATTCGCAGCGCCTCCGCACCTCGGGGCAGGCACGCACGGGGTCCCGTGGGAGCCACAGGCCACGCAGGACTAGCGACCCGCTATTTTTAGAGCCCTGAAGTATCCATGGCACGGAAAGAATGCACCCCACGGGAGCTGAGTCCCAGGGACAGGGTAGTGGTATCGGGGGTAAGGGAGATGGGAACCCGAGACCGAAAAATCAGGACCCTCCGGAAGACATAGCTCGAGAATTGATTGGATGGGGGAGGGACTGGCATAAAAAGTGTTCTAATGCAATCCCGGACCTCATCATAGAGACCTTGAGATACTTGGTCCCTAAATTCGAACACACCTTGTCAATACTCAAATCTATTCTCGGGCTCCGGGCCTAGTACTGGCCTTCCATTCAAGAGAAGTTCTTAAATATGTGTCGAATCACAGTTCCCTGAAGTAGTGCTTTCTTGTAAACAACACTGGCGCTGGTGGTACTAGTATGATACCCATTTTGTATCTTTAAAATGAGGAACAGAGGGAACAGACAAGAGAACGGATCTGAAGGGGAGGGAACGTGACGGGAGAATATAGTTCCCTATGTGAGTGGTGTAATGGAACCATTCGGCAATCAGCATTTATTAAGTGCTTACCGTAATCCTGCCATTCTGCTAAGCTCTAAATATACAAAGAGAAGATCTAACAGTTATTGCCCTGGGTTTGAAAAGAAAAGACCTGGGTTCCCAATCCTGGTTTGCTACTTTTAAATAGGTTTGTTGTGAAGATCAAACGAGATAAGGTTTGTAAAGCGCTTTATAAACATTAATGCGCTATATAAATATTTGCTGCTTATAATTATTACGACGAGTACGACGAAGGGTAAATCACTTCACAGTTCTTGTCCGGTTTCCTCCACTGGAAAATGAGAGGATCTGAAAGAGCCAGCACCACGTTATAGAGAGAGTAGACCTCAGAATAAGGAAAATCAGGATTTGAGTTCTGATTGTGAGAATCTCAGCAAGGGACAAGACTCGGTTCCCTGGGCAACTTTTAAAGGTTATAATAGATTTTTATGGTAAAGAGCGTTCCCTATAAGAAATCACGGGGTCTATTTGTCAGAGAAAAGGAGGGCATTGAACCACCTGACCTCTCAGGTCCTTCCAGGGCTAAAGTCCCAGGATCCTCTCGGGGAAGCTATCTCTTCCCCATGTTGATCCTGCTTTTTACTGAAGTTGGAAACTCTTCTTAAATTAAAGGTTGCGGAGAGAAGGAAGGTTGTCTTGCTTAAAGTGTGAATCCCTGCCCCCATTCCTTTCCCCAATTTTCTTCCAGCTCCACCCCTTTACTACCTGGGGCCCAAGAGGGAGAAGATAAAGCCTTTGGCATGGAGCTGAAAGAGTACAACTTTGCATGCAGTTCCCTTTGAATTTTAATTTTCCTCTTCCCTAGCTTCTACCCCTGTGGTCATTGATTACTTCCAGGTTGCAGCTGAAGATGATTTTTAAGAAAAGATATAATAAATGAAGCACAAATTTACAAAGCAAAGCCCCCAAATAACACCTTTAGGTGAAAAGTTATGGGTTACATCCATTTTTTAAAGATGATTGAGGCGTTTTGGGAGTAAGTGACTGTACAATCAAGGTCACATCATAGTAAATGAGGCCCATTCCATCCCTTACCTAAAAGCCCAACATACTTTTCCCCTAAGAGAGCAGCCTGATGAAGTGGGAAATATCTAATTCTGGAGTTAGAAAATATGGATACAAATCCCGACTCTTCTACTTCTTATCCGTGTCTTTCAGCAAATTTTCTCTTGGGTAAAGTAAGAGGATCAGAATCAGAATTCCTTCCAGCTCTAGTTTATAATCCTAAACTTACAATTTAGCAGAATTTTCACAAAGAAGGAAGTATGAAGAAATTTTGAATCCACATGCCTAGTTCTTTGTTCTTTTCACTAGAGGATAACAGAAAGACTTTGCAGACCAAAATTTCAGAAGAGGTCATATTCTACATTATGCCCTTGCAAATATTCCTATGATTCACTGAACCTCATAATATGCATCAATAATGATCAAGATTGATGATTGATGTGAATAATCATAGACACTAGAAAAAGGCATCATTCTTTAACTAAAATATAGCAGGAACACTTTGTCTCAACACTTTGAAACTTGTGTACTCTTGAATGGTAACTGTTTGGGCAAAAAAGGAAGAAAACCCTGGCTCCTTGAGACTGGGAAGACATACAGAGGGAGGGGGAAGAAGGGAAGGAGGTGTGGGTGGTTGAAGCAGCTTGAGGAAGTCTGCTTTAGGAGGAGGTAAAAACACTGGAAGTTCTTACCATTTTCAGGAATCTTTTGAATTTGAAAAGGGTTTAAATTTTTTCAAAGCACTTTGCACATAGAACTTAAAATGTTAACTGAAAGGGACTTTGGAACATAGACTCTGCTAAAAGACAGAGTTAGAAGCTAAAAAAATCATCCAACAGTTACTTAGGCAACCTTGTAGGCTAGAAAGAATAGGGAAAAGTCCAGGGTAATAAGGAAAATCAAACTAAACATATGAGAAAGGATTTTAAAAATAAACTAGTGGATTATTTAGTCCACTATTTCAGAGGCCAAATATTACATTTGAAACTAGGTAGCAGGGTAGAGTAGCTATCATTATTCTATTTCACAGATCTCAAATCATTTCCTAGAAAGTTTTTGGATACACACACACACACACACACAGCAAATTAATGCTAAATTTGGGAGTCAGAGCTCAGGCCTCTTGACTATCAGCTCTCTCTTCCCTAAGAAATCCAACATATCTTCTCATAGTAATTGACAATTAAGCTTATGATCTAGTTAAAACCTTATTTAAAAAATAGAAGCCCAAATAAGCAAGCAGCTGACTTTATTTTTAGGTAGAAGGAGACCAGAATTTTTTTTAAAATGTACATTTCAGTGTCTGAAGCCACAAAATTCTCATATTATCTCAAAGCAGCTTAATGATTTCAGCTCAATTTTTTTTTGAGATATACACACACATATCTGAGGAGTTTTTTTTTAAGCTGAGCTCTCTTCAACCTATAAAAAACTAAGGTAGAATGGTGAAAGACTCTTTAATAATATAAAACTAATAACATAGATATATACACACAGTATAAGATTCCTACAAATATTTAAACAAATAGAAATTACATATTCATCACCACAGAAAATTCGTCATCATTGAAGAAAGCATCTGGGTCCTTGAGATGCTTCTTCCTATAAATGATTTTGTTTACCCCCTGAAGGTTGTTGGAATCTCAATACTGTGCTGTTGGGTGGCTCTTACAAGGAACATTTACTAAATTCAGAGGATAGTCATATAAATATTAAATAATACAAGATCCTTGCATGCAGTTACAATACCCATATAACTCACTATTTTGGAAGGTCATCAGGGATACCTTTGGAGGATATCTTCCCTCCACTCCTACCTCCATATATTATTAGACTATTTCTGAATTTCTGTGAATGAAAAAAATTATCACCTGATAGTCAACTGTCTAGTGATTAATTTCTTTGAACTCATCTATGTTGGTGATCCCCAGGCCCATCCTGGAAGCATTCCAAGCTTGTAGGACCCAGTAGAACTATTGCCTCACTGATAAAACCTTCCATAATTTAGTATTGCTTTCCTATTGTGATGAATATTAGAGGAAGACTTTAGTGAAGGAAGGGATTTTAGTGATATTCCTGAGGATGGCACCTACCACTTTGCCATAATATACAGTTTACAAAGGTCTTTTCCAATACCCCAGAGAAAAATATCATTAATCTCATTTCTCAGATTTGGGAACTGAGGCTCAAAGAAATGGAAATGACTTTTTCCAAGTTCACAAAGAAATTAGAGGCATGATTGGAGTTAACCCCAGGTATGCTGATATAAAATGCAGCAGTTTTTACATTCTATCACACCACATTGCTCACCAATAATCTATTAAAGAGAAGTAACTGGACAGAGTGTTGTGGGGACTACTCTAGCCTAAGCAACCTCAGAGTCAGAAGGAACTGGTACATATTGGTTGGGTGAACCCAGGCAGGTACTTAACTTCTCAGTGCCCCAGGCAACTTGCTAAAGCTATAATTTTAACATTGTAGGTACTGATCTGCATTGGTGGAGGAGGGAGGATCTCTTCATCTGGAAACAAATTGAGAATGAAATCTCAATTATCATCATCCTACCTAAATCCTATCATCATCCTATCTAAATCAAATGCTTGATTTGCAACAGAAATCTCTTAATCATGTTTTCTATACCAATTCTGTTAATTTCTATGGTTAAACAATACCATATTCCCAATGATAGTTGCTTTTGGAAGGTTTTTACTATCATAGTGAACAATGGAACTCTTAAGTACCTGTCCAGTTCTAAGTACTTGCCTTTTCTTGCCTCGTATTAAAAGGAGGAGGCTAAAAATCAGGGGTAGCTGGAATTATAAAATTCATAAATGAGCTGGAAGAAATCTTAAAATATTGAATGTTAGCACTGGAAGGGAATCTTAGAACACAATATCAGAGCTAGAAGGGGCCACAGAGCCACGAATAAAAAGACTTTAGCATAAAGAGAATAGACTATAAAACATCAGAATCAGAAAGGATCATAGAATATAGAATGACAGAACAGGAAGAGACCTTAGAATATAGAATGTAAAACATAGGATGTCAAAGCCAGAAGAGACATTAGAACTTTGAATCTAACATGAATCTACCATTGGAAGAGACTTTGTAACAATGTTAGAGCTAAAAACCACAAGCAAAAAAAACCAAACTTCTCAAACTCTAGACTTAACATGACACATCAGTAAGAAGCAACAAACTTTCTGTAATATTATCCAAGATGAGAGTGGCTGGTTGACACACCAAACCTAATCCCCTGGTTTTAAAGATGAGAAAACTGATGCCCAGATAGATCTTACTCAAAGATACACAGAAAATTTGTGACAAAGACAAGACTTGAATCTATTTCTTGACTCCCAATCTTCAGTACTTTTCTGATGACTGAGACTTTCGTTCTTTTCATGATTTTGTGGGATCTCTTACTTTTATTACTAGATTTGAGGTTCAAATTATGGCTCTGTCATTAGTTAATTGTGAGATCTCACATAGGTCATTTAACCTCACAAGGCCTCAGATCCACATCTGTAATATTATAAAATTGGATCAGATGATCTGTAAAGTGCTTTCCAGACCTAAATCTAGGATCCAAAATGTTTCCCTCACCTTTGACTTGAGACCGTGAAAGAATGCAGAACTAGAAAAACTAGCTTTTTCAGTTCTTGTTCTCTCATTCATTTTTTTTTTTTTTTGCTTTTGTCATTTGCATAAGCATCTTTTGAGCTTCAGTTTTCTCATCTGTCAAATGGGCTTAGTAAGAACCATTTTGTCTTATGGTGTTTTATGAGGGAAAGATGGTATAAAGTACATGAAAGCTCATTGTAAAGTGCAAACTAACATTTATCTAGCATTTTACATGTATAATCTTATTTGAGCTTCACTACATCCTTGTGAAGAAAATATGTTTCATTGTTCAATTGTGCCTGATTCTTTGTGATGCCATTTGGAATTTTCTTGGCAGAGATACTGGAGCAGTTTGTCATGTTTTTCTTCAGCTCACTTTACAATTGAAGAAGCTGAGGTAGAGTGAAGTGACTTGGACAGGGTCACACAGCTAGTAAGTGTCTAATACCAGATTTGAACTTACAGAGATCAACCTTCCTGACTCCTGATCCATTCTACTGCCAAGCTATCCCTTCAGGTAAATACTACATTTACTATTTACTGATACCTCCCCTCCCCCACTTATTTTACAATTGAGAAAAATTAAAGAAATTAAGTGACTTCCTTAGTGTTCTATAGCTTTTAAAAATCTGACATGGAATCTTTGGCTTCCTCTAAATTCAATTACAATCTCCAATGACATACTGTCTCCACAATAGAAATATTACTTACACACACAAATTGTTCCTGGTTCTACTCCTTCCAATTATGTTATTCTATGCTCTACCACTTTTCAATTCAATTTAACCTTACTGTTTATTAAATGATTCTTGTGTGCAGGACACTCTACTAGAGGCCTACCCTAATATAAAATTTCCCAATTCCTGACCACAAAGAATTTACAGGCCATAAAGACAAATAATACTCATTCCTCCCTTAAATTTGCTTCTTTTTTGAAGGAATAAACATCCTTCTTTCACCCAGCTTTACAACCTTGAACTCTTCCTCTTGTTCTTCTTCTAGATTCCTCAGTTGAACAGACTTGCTTATTCTATCTCTGTATATCTTTCTATTTGTTCTCTTTTATGTCTGCCCACAGCCACAATTCTAGCACAAATTCTTATCCCCTAGCTCCTGCTTCTAGTCTTTTTCCTCACTAATCTCTCCTTCACACAGTTGCCAAGATATCCCTAAAACACAGATCTGACTATATCCTTTCTCTGTTCATAAACCATTAGTGGACCCTTAGTCCCTTAGAATAAAATTACCAATCTCTCCACTTTTCAATGGCAGAGTCTTCACAATTAATCTGCTTGTCCAAACTAGTCTACTTGCTATTTTCAGAACTTGACCACCTACCATCTTCTTATATATCCTCTATTACCATCTCTTATCTTTTGCACAGGCTGTCTGTCACACCAGGAGGCATTCCTCCTTCACCTCTGCTTTCCTTTCCCTTTGGGGTTTAGTTTGGGTACCATTTTTACTACCAGAAATACTTCAGATTTTTACTTGGGTACTGAATGAGTACTCAGTTAGTACTCATTCTTCCTGAATTTATATATATATATATTTGCCTTTTCCCTAATCTTTTATTATTATTATTATTATTATTATTTTTAACAAATATCCTTCTAGTGGAGTAAAAACTCTTCAAGGGCAGAGACTGGTTTTCATTTTCATTAATTCTACTGAATCTGAGGCCTTACATGTAATAGGTGCTAACTGCTTGCTAAGTTGAAATGAATTGAGTATGTGTAATAATACCTTATGTTAGAAAATAATTACATTTGAGAAATGCAAAGGTCTTTCCCAACACTCCAGAGAAAAATATCATTAATCTCATTTCTCATATTTGGAAACTGAGGCTCGAAGAAATGGAAATGATTTTTTCCAAGTTCACAAAGAAATTAGAGGCATGATTGGAGTTAACCCAATATAACCAAATATACCCAGTTGATGGATATGTGTGTGTGTGTGTGTGTGTGTGTGTGTGTGTGTGTATGGATGAATATCAGGGAATGCTTCATGGAGAAGGTGGCTTCAAGCAAAGCTTTGAGGACTAAGGTCCCTCTGAGCTTTAACATTCTGAGTCTGAGTTAAAGACTTGAGAAATATTATTTTATTTCGTTAAAGCATATGAGCCCCAGAAAGCACATGGGTCTGAGACTGATTGAGGAAACAGCACCATCTAGTGGTCATGTCTTTTCACTTTACAGTTATCTTTTCTATTCATTCAAAGGGCTTTAGAAATTTAGACAGATCAAGAGTTTTAACTTCTCACCATCTCTGACTGGCTGGTGCAAGGACATTGAACCATACAAAGGAATAATGTGGTATAGTGGGAAGAGAGATAGAAGTAAAGCATCCAAATTCAGTAGTGGTCCAATACTCAAAATACACAAAACTTTTTGGAAACCTTTCCAGCTTGGTGGCACCTTAGAGAATTAGATCAACTTAGTTCAAATCTGGCCTCAGACACTTACTAGCTGTGTCTCTCTGAGCAATTCACTTAACCGTGGTTGACTCAGTTTCTTTATCTGTAAAATGAGCCAGGGATGGAAGTGGTGTTTTTAAATGTTGGTATAAAAAATACAGAAAGTGAGAGGAGAAGGTGATTGCATCATGCTGTAAAACAAAGGTTTTGAAAACTATTACAGCATTTGTTAAAACAAATGGAAAGAGATGTTACTATATTGTAACTAATTTTTCTAAAATTTAATTTATATTTTAAAATTGGAATATTAAAAAGTCACTAGTAAGGCTATATTTTTATTTTAGATCACAAGGAAGTTTTCTACAGTTATAAACACTGAATTTTTTCATTGATATAGGTTAAATAACCTTATAGCAATTATGAGATTAAAGACAATGATACATATATGAAATGACTTACACAGGGTCACTCAATTCATTAGTGACTCCAGGAGCTCAGCTTTCCTAATTACTAAACTAGGGCTTCTTCCATAGCTCTGTGATGTTTCTTGTCATCAAACCATGATGAGCATTCTTTCCCCCCTTTTATTTATTTATTTATTTAATATTTTTATTTTTTTCCAGTTACATTTAAAACAGTTTTTACAGTTGTTTTTAAAACTTTGAGTTCCAGATTATCTCCCTTATCCTCATTTTCAACCCCTATTAAGAAAGCACATATGAAGTTGTGCAAAACATTTCTATAAAAGTCATGTTGTGAAAGAAAACACAGATCTCCTCCCTCCCCCCAAAAAAACCTTCAAGAAAAAGAAAAGAAAGAGAGAGAGTATGCTTCATTCTGTATTCAGACACATTTCTTTCTTTGGATATGGATATGATTTTTCATCATGAGTCTTTCAGAGTAATTGTGGATCATTGTATTGCTGAGAATAGCAATGTAATTCACAGCTGATCATCCCAGAATATTACTATTACTTTGTACAAATTCATTTCCCTTTTTTTTGAATTCATGGAGGACTTTACAGGTTTTTCTGGGAATATCCTGCTCATCATTTTCCATAAAACAATAATTCATGATGAAATTCTATGGTTTAGAATGAGAGGAAGGGCTATTAATTTACCATTAACTTATATAGGAAATAAGAATGTAAATTGAAATTGAAGGTCATATAATTAGATTGATCAGGCCTGGGCATAGAGATGCATGTGAGAATGCACTTCCTTTCTTTTATTGCAGAAGTGAAAGACCATGACTTGGAACATTGCGATGTCATGGGACTTGGTTGCTATGTTGGTTAATTCACTCCTCCTTCACCTCCTCTTTCATTTTTATTCTTGGTTAGAAGGAATGCTCTATATTCTAATTATAAAAATATAAATGAAATTCAAAAATGTTATTCATGCATATAATATATGTTGTAATGCTTTTTTAAATCCCTGTTTTGCAGTATGATACCAGTGTCCTCTTCTTCATCATTCATTCCCTTTATCATCCATACTAACATTTAAAGAGAGGGAAATAGAAAAGATTTCATTAGAAAATGAAGGTGCAAAAGTTATCAAACTGTGCATACCCCTTGATCCAGCAGTGCTATTACTGGGCTTATATCCCAAAGAGATTTTAAAGAAGGGAAAGGGACCTGTATGTGCCAAAATGTTTGTGGCAGCCCTGTTTGTAGTAGCTAGAAACTGGAAAATGAATGGATGCCCATCAATTGGAGAATGGTTGGGTAAATTATGGTATATGAATGTTACGGAATATTATTGTTCGGTAAGAAATGACCAGCAGGATGAATACAGAGAGGCTTGGAGAGACTTACATGAACTGATGCTAAGTGAAATGAGCAGAACCAGGACATCATTATATACTTCAACGATACTGTATGAGGATGTATTCTAATGGAAGTGCATTTCTTCGACAAAGAGAAAATCCAAGTCAGTTTCAATTGATCAGTGATGGACAGAAGCAGCTACACCCAAAGAAAGAACATTGGAAAATGAGTGTAAACTGTTTGCATTTTTGTTTTTCTTCCTGGGTTATTTTCACTTTCTGAATCCAATTCTTCCTGTGCAACAAGAGAACTGTTCAGTTCTGCACACATATATTGTACCTAGGATATACTGTGACATATTTAACATGTATACTTGCCATCTGGGAGAGGGGATGGAGGGAGGGAGGGGAAAAGTCAGAATAGAAGTGAGTGCAAGGGATAATGTTGTAAAAAAATTACCCAGGCATGGGTTCTATCAATAAAAAAGTTATAATTTTTAAAAAATAGAATTAAAAAAAGAAAGAAAATGAAGGTGCTATAAAAACAAATTTGTCACATAACATCAAGAGAAAAACAGGAAATTATTGAGATATAGCTGTAAAACAAGTGAATCAATACTTACTTATGAGTCATCAATTAGTTGAGAAAATTTGTCAGGCAATTGGATTTTGAAAAATATGTCCAACACGTCAGTGAGTTTCTTTTATTTGTACAAAAGAGATATTTTAGACCAGAAAAAAGAATCCGATATTGCTGGTAATTCTAAGCTCACAACTTTGTGGAGAGCATAATTTAAACCGCCCAGAGCCCATATTTTCATCTAACTGGACTAAGTAAAGATTTTTAAAAATTGGTATTGATACAGAGTTTATTTTAAAATACTTCAGTTTATTAAAATTTTAAAATAATATTCACATGTTTACATGCTTATCTCTATCTATTTATCTACCTATATCTAGGGGATGGAGAATGTAGTAGTATGTATGTATGTATCAAACATCAACTATGTGTCTGGCACTAAATACTATCTTGTTATTAGCCATTTGACCATGAGCAAATCATTACACTTCTTTAAGCCTGGTTTCTGTTGATTGAAATAACAAGCTAGCTACCTACTCCCTGTGCAACCTGGAATAAGTCACTTCTCTTTGGGTCCTCCTTTGCTTTTCTGTTAAATGATGACAGAGTTGGACTAGATGACCTTATAAATCTCTTATGATGCCAAATCTATCAACATTTAGACAAGATAATTTTAAAAGTAGAACATTTTTGAAGTCTGAACATTCTATTGTCTAAGGTCCTGACATTCAATGCATCTGAGAAACTCTGAGAGTTAGTAAACAAAATAAGAAGTCTTGACAATAATTATGTATTTTTATAACAATACAAGGAATCAGAAAAGAAAGGACTTTTAAAGGATGATACCATTGGGCTATAATAAATAGTATAGACATTTATAATACATTTGATGCAATTTATTTGTCATTAAAATAGTGTTAGATGTTCATATATATAGTAGGTTTGCCCAGGTAATGTCTTCATCATTTCTTTCCAGCCCCAAATATTTTGTTCTTCCATTGATGATGATGGTTCCTTGTCTAGGGATGAAATTCTTTGGACCGAGTTAACTACTTGACATGGTGTGACTTTCTTACCTTGAGGGGAGTTGCCCAATTTATACCACCTTGAGGATATAAAAAGGATGACTGATTCATGATTCATGAAAGAAAGAAATTGGTCAGCCAAATATCAATTCAGTTTCCCCGGAGGAAAGATTGCTCATCTGTATGGATTCAGGAAATCATCAGACTCCAAGATGATAACAGACTCTGGCCAAATGGCAAGAAATTCCTGGGTCAAGATGGAAGTTGCAGAAACACAAGCTAACAATAGTGGAATGGAAATAATGGAATAAGTTCCTGGACCAAGTCTGTATATACAGTTTTAATAGCTCAAAAATAAAGTAAAACTTTTTGGACACTGTATATAACCTCAGGGGATAGAGCTGACTTATAAAAGGGATTTGCTTGACTATTTACAACACTGAGTACTTTCCTGGGATCCACCTAGTGAAAATAAATTTGGAGATCTGTGTAGATCTCACCAGAAATAAGAGACATGACTTTCCTGTTTTTGAAATTTGGTGCAATCCTTTGTGGTTGTGGTTTTTCTTGTTGGGCTAAATAAAACCTTCCCTATATTCAGTATTTTGTTTTTGTATTTGTATGAGAATTGAAGATCTTTACCTTTTTTTTTTTTTTTTTTTTTTTTTTAAACTTAGAGGCTTAGTTAGGAGCCAATTTCAGATAGTTCCAAGGAAAAGTCTAGAATCAGGTACAAGCCAGAGATAACCTTCTTGGAAATTCCCAATATTGAATATTGTCCTTATAAACACAGAACTTCAGGTTTGGGTTATGAATTATATAAAAAATTTTTTGACCAGGCTCCTCTCTGAGCTAGATACCTGGGTTGAGCACCAGTTCTCTGACACTTACTTACTGAGTGACAATGGAATATCAGTTTCTCTTAATTTCCTCCCCTACAGATTCAGGATAATCACACTTATATTACTTACTTCACAGAGCTTTTCTGAAGAAAGGAAGCTATTTATAGTCTCATTAGTTCTTGTAGGTCAACTATTCCAAACTGCCTAAAACATGAATCCCCTCCCAAATTATTCTCAACTATTATCCACTTTCTACTGACACAACATAGCTCCATTTAAGGTGTGTGAAGGTCATCATCCCTGATTTTATTATGAAATAACTTGATTTGTTCTCTATCAACATTCCATCAGGCTATGACTACATGCTGCCATTTAAAAGACATTTAAACATTTTTGAAAAATTTTCTTTTTCTTGTTTTTTATATTCACTTTTTTCTTTTTTCCTTTTTCTTGTTTTTCTCTCATGTTTTATTTTTTGTTCCTTTTTGTTTTGTTCTGATTTTTGTTCTGATTTTTCTCTCCCAACATGACTCATAAAGAAATGTGTATTACATGTATAACCAGAAAAAAAGAAAGCAATAAAAATGAAAAAAAATTATGTTTTCCAGTGGCATTAGAATGTATGTTGTAGTAGAAAGGATTTGGATTTGTCTTCAGAGGACATGAGTTCAAATCTCAATCCTAATATCTGTGACTTTAGATAAGTCATTTCACTTCATTTTTTTTTTTTTTTTGGTCCTTTGTTTTCTCTTTAAAAAGTGGGAAGGAGACTGGGCTATATGATCTTGAAGGTCTTTTCCAGACAAGTTCTGTACTGATAGGAAACTTTCTACCTCCCCAAACAGTAATAGTAAGGAATAATAAGTAATATTTAGGAAGTTTTTCCTTGCTTCTCCTCCTTACAGCCATATCTCAATTAATGTGAATAATGAATCCTATGTAGTGGTCATATTATTTGAATAAACACTGCATATTTCCTTCAGACTAGAACCAATGATTGTATTATGTAATTATAACTTTGGTTAGTACAGATTTAATACATATGGCCACTTCTTGGGATTCATCATCTGCTTTAGGAAGGACATAACTATCATTTGGAAATGTCCAGATACAAAGGAAATAAGTCCTAATTGAGCTCAAATCTACTGGCTCATTCATTAGGAGATGCTAATGGGGACAAGGGGTATGATAAATCAGAACTAGCTCAAATATAAAGTCAGAACAGCTCTGTAATCATTAAGGAAAGGCTTCAAGTAATTGTCAGGATTCTTTTCTTATTCCTACAATATAGGGCAAGAACAAGAGATTTGTACTTTTCTAAAAGGGGGGGGGAGAGAGAGAGAGAGAGAGAGAGAGAGAGAGAGAGAGAGAGAGAGAGAGAGAGAGAGACAGACAGAGACAGAGACAGACAGAGAGAGAAAGAGAGACACAGAGAGAGACAGAGAGACAAAGACAGAGAGAGAGAGAGAGAGAGAGAGAGAGACCAAGAGAGAGAGAGAGAGAGAGAGAAAGACACACACACACACACACACACAGAGACAGAGACAGAGAGACAGACACACAGAGAGAGACAGAAAGAGACACAGAGAGAGAGAGAGACAGAGACAGACAGAGAGAGACAGAGACAGACAGACAGACAGACAGAGACACAGAGAGAGAGAGAAAGACATAGACAGACACAGACAGACAGAGAGAGAGAGAGAGAGAGAGAGAGAGAGAGAGAGACAGAGAGAGACAGAGAGAGACAGAGAGAGAGAGAGAACTGAGGAGCAAAGGTCTGGATTTTGTACTGTAACAGAAAAAGGAGGTTTGGGATTCTATTTAGCCCTGATCAATATCAAGTTTCTCCTTCAGTATTTGTGGGTCTGCACCCAGGCAACATCTCTGGCATGTTTCTTTGCCTTTGTTGGCAGTTCACCATTTTTGTTTCTGAAATTACCAGCTCTACCAGATTGGGGTTTCTATGTATGCCTGTTACTGGGGAACATGCCAAAATAAGATATACTGGGTGGCTGACTGCACATGTAAACAAGGGGGCCTCTTATCAACACAGACCTACTTATATATATACTCACAAGCATTTCCCAGTTGTCATGAATCATGTACATATCCAGTCTCTGGATTTTTGCTCCTACTCGGACTACCCAAGCAATGTATTTTGCTCCTACTCGGACTACCAGGACTCAAGAAATATGCCAATTACATATTTATATCTGCCAAAGTTTGGACACCACAGCTTGTAAGATGTTGATAGGGTTCCCTGGAGATTAGCTCTAACACCCAAATTTCTCTGGTCTGCCTCTCTCTAGCCTCAGAATCTGTTCTCATAGAAGAGATTCTTATTGTATACAACAAAACTTCTTAAACTGTGGGTTGAGGAATGTGGAGGTCATGAAATGGGGTCATGCCAAAATTTCTCAGGTAGAAAGGGATTGAGAGTGGAAAAAGTTTAAGAAGCCCTGGTATGAAGCCTCGATGATAAGAGCCTTGATGCTCTTCTTTTACATTTATACCCAAATTTCTGCTATTCCAGCCACAGGAACAAAATCCTTCCAGGCTCTGTTCTCTCTCTTAATCTCTTTCATACTATGATTTCCATTAGTCACTCTGTGAAGACTCCCCACCAACACCAGTACAACCAGATCTTGCACTACCATGCTAACAGTGTCCTCCATGATGCAGAACTTAGAAATTTCTCCTTCTGATCACAAACTCCTTTTTTTTAAAGCATAAGTTCTGGTGCTATTCACCCAACTCCTAATCACAGATCCCCAGAGGGAAGCTACTAGTCTCTCCTCAAGGTTCTGTGGAATCATAAGTTGCTGAAAGATGGTTTTCTAATATGAGCCCCCACTGGACTGATATCAATCACCCATCCAGACTTAAATAGCTTTTAGAAACTGGTATTTAGGATGGTAGTATGGTAAGGAAAGTTAGTACAAGACATCCCTGAGACATCTGTGATATACTCTTCCACAAGTACAGAGTCTAAGGGGAAGTAAGCTTACATAAAGCACCTGTGGCAAAAAGGGTAACTTACAACTCTTTTTTTTTTTTTTTTTTAATAGTGCTCAAGGTATTCTCTTAGGCATGATACAGCTTTCTCTTGGTATCCTTGTAAAGTTCTTGGAACTGCCTTTTTTTCATGTGTGTTTCACTTGGCATGGAGGTACATCACCTATCATTATTATTACCAGATGATGATAAGAAATCCTAAAGCTCAGACCCTCCAATGTTCATAATGTCATCCTTGGTCACTGATGGGAAGAAGACAGAAGCTCTACTGCTTCATACTCCCTCCCATACCCCACAAGAAATTCTTTTGCAGGTGCTTGGATGGAATTTCTCTCTCCCCTAAAGTCCAGAAAACTCAAACACTGGGTTCTGAATTGTTTTGTTATTTCATAGAAGAACCAGAGGTAGAGATAGGACAAATATTAGTTTAATGCCTTTGATTTATGTTCTTACCTGATAAAGGTATGAAAACTAGAAAGTTTTGTTAGCTATTTAAAATGGACTGGGGTTATTGACTCAGTCAATTCCCCTCCCCTTTTATACTTTTAATTCTTCTTTTTTCCTGACTTATCCTAAACATATTCATTGCCCTCACCATGACTTCAGTCCCTTTACCCTTTCTGTTTTTCCAGTCTATCATCTCTATTTCGGCCTCTGTTTCTTCCTTTCCAAATTCTTAACCCTATGATGCTCTCTTATCCTTTTGGAGCTCATGAGGTCACATCCTGGTTCATTCCATCTCTACTACTTCTTCACCCAAATAAGGAATGAATAGACACAACAGGGACAGAAGGAATAGCATAGTCCTGTGGGAAAGTAAGCCACTGGCAGTCTTTCTCCCAAGAGGCTCAGAGAAGTTACTACCTCCCTACTTGAATATAGCCAGATAAGAAAGGAAAGAAAGGAAAATTGAGTCACTGAGGCCTTTTGTATGCATGCTTAATTATAGCTTGGAAGCCAACTGAAAATCCTTTCCTTATCAGGGGGGTTAAGCAGACCAGAAACAGTCATGTAATATCTTCATTTACTGCAAAGTCCATGTGGGTAACTCCCATCAGTATGTGCTTTATGTCCATTCTGTGCTTCCTTCTAAGGGCAAAACTCTATTCAGCTAATTCTCCAGTGAGCATGAATAAAAACAAAGAAATAATTGGAAAAGGAAAAGTAGATGGGAAAATAATTGCTTCAAATATTATTAATAAAAAATCGCATATCTTAAATGTTCAAGGAATCGATTCAAATATACAACCCTAGGAACTATTGATAAGTAATCAAAGGATAGGAACAGTTTTCAAAAGTAATTTGCAAACAACTACATGAAACATGTTCCAATAGTAATAAGTAAAATAAGAATTAAAATAACTCTGAGATTTAACCTCACTCCAAATAAATTAGAAATATTTAAAACCAATAGGATAGTTGATGTGGGAGAGGTTGTGGGAAGATAGGCAGGCACAATGAAGTTAGATAGATTACCAAGGTGTAATGGCTACTATGTTCTCTCAAAGTCTAAAACTAGTCGTGGGAGGCTGAAGATGGGGAATGGAAAGGGTGTCTTTTCCTACGCTAAAACTCATGAAGCCCTGCTGGTGTGCTTCCTCCATGATTATCAGTTGATATCAATTTACTAGACTTAATTAGTTTTCAGAAATGGGGATTAATAAGGTAGTATGGGAAGAACAGTGGTTAAAAATTATTCCACTTTTCCTATATTCGGGTTATCAGGGAAAGTAATGTGTTCTTTTAAAAAAAGTGAAATAGGATTTTGATATAAAAAAAGTAAAGGAGACATAAAGAGGCAGAGGAGACGGCTAATCTGTGCCATAGGATTAGAGGATAGAAGCATGTGACATGAAGGAGAAAGGAAAGGACTGAACACTAGGACTTAAGCTACAGATAAGAGACTTCCTGAAGAGAAGGATTTGGACCCTCCAGGAGCAGAAAGAACTCTTTATTTTCCAAGGAATGATGATGTGGACTTGCAGCTGAATTATGGTAATTGATGAATTCCTGCTAAGAGGTACTGAGGCAATTATATTTTGATCTGAGCTTAACAACAGAATGTCTCTTTTCTTCATATATATATATCCTGGGGTGTAATGGGGCTGGGGACAGTGGTGAAGATTCAATGTAATCAAATTATGAATTCATGAGATCAAATCCAAAAAAGGAGCCAATAAATCAATCAATAGCCAACAAATATTTATGAAGCATCTACTGAATGTGTATATCTCCAAATACTTTCTTTCCTCCCTCCTTCCCTCTTTCCCTGCTTCCCTTCTTCCATCTTTCCTTTCCTCCCTTCATCTTCTCTTTCCTTCCTTCCTTCCTTCCATCTTTCCTTCTTTTCTCTTCTTCTTCCTCCTCTTCTTCTCTTTTCTTCTTTCTCTCCTAGGCTATCATGTAAGCTGAATGATGAACTGGGCTCACTTTTAGATAGGGAGATGAGTTTGGACTTGATCACATTTAGGAACCTATGTATTATTTTTAGTGATTCTAAGTAGCTACATGCTGTCAAAGTATATCTGTAATAACATTATTCCATCACTTATTCTATGTGACTATGAATCTTGAAACACTAAAATCTCAGAAGAATCAAAATTATAGTTGACACAAGAGTTAAAGGAAAGACCTATGGAAAGTGTATGTTGGATGCATTGACTGGCGAGAGAAGTTTTATATAACTCGAAAAGGAATTGTCTTAAAAGCCTCAATTCTGGAGTACACAGAGGTTCGGCTATCATTGGATCATTTAGGCAGCAGGACTAAATGCTTTGTTGGAAACTAATACCTTGGCAGAGATAGTAGAAGGGTGACATACATGGAGGAGTCTTTTTATTAATCAGTAGCATTACTCAGAACAAATATACTGATTAGTTCATGTCAGCAGAAGATGACTTAATATTGAACAGGCATTACAGATAAATTAATAGGATTTGACCAATGATAGCAAGGGAGTCAGATTCGACCTCTACCCAGTATGAAGCTGAGAAAATAATCAATCTGTTAAAATTAGTTCTTGAATATGTCAAATAGGTCAAAGTTAAAAAATAGGTTCTAAAAAAACCAAAACATTTATTTGTAGAAGTACTTTTTGTGTGGCAAAGGAATTAGAAACAAAGACCATTAATTGTAGAATGGCTAAACAAATTATTATGTATTAATGTGACATGATATTACTGTGTTTCATGACATGATGAACTGAATACAGAGAAGCATGGAAAAATTATATGAACTTAAATGAAGTAAGCAAAACCAATAAAACAATATACAAAATGATTTCTGTAATGTAAATGGAAAGAACAGTGATCAAAACAATTAAAATTGGAATACTTCAGAATATAATGACTGAGTTGGGCCCTAAGAAGAGATGTGAAAAGATAACCCTCCCCCCAAAGCAGTCTGGCAAAACTAGGTATAGATCAACATCTCACATTGTTTATAAAGATAAATTCAAAATGGGTACATGTTTTAGACATAAAGGGTGATCTCATAAGCAAATTAAGAAAGCATAGAAGAAATTACCAGTCAAATTTATTCATGGAGAAGAGTTCACAACACGTAGAGAAATTCATAGCAGGTTAAATGGATAATTTTGATTATATAAAATTGAAAAGATTTTGAGCAGATAAAAGTAATGCAACTAAAATTGGGGGGAAGCAGAAATTGGGAGAGGTCCTTGTAGCAAGTTTTTGTGATAAAGGTCTCATTCTCAAATATAAAGGGAATCGAGCCAAATTGATGGATGGTCAAGGAAAACAAACAGGAAATTTTTAGAGCAAGAAATCAAATCTGTCAATACTCATGTGGAAATATGCTCTAAATTATTAATAATTATACAAATGCAAATTAAAACAATTCCACGTTACCCTCTTATGCACATCAGATTAGCTAAAATGACAATAAAAGGAAAATGATAAATGCTGGATGAAATGTAAGAAAGTAGGTACATTAATGTCACTGTTACTAAAACTGAATTATTTCAACCATTTTGGAAAGCAATTTGGAACTTGGCCTCCAAACTACTAAACTGCTCATACTTATTGACCCAGCAATAGATCTAATTTTCAAAGAGATCAAAGAAAAAGGAAACAGCTCCATACAAACAAAAGTCATTTATAGCAGCTCTTTTTGTAGTGGAAATAAAGACAATGGGGGAGGGAAAGGGAGGAAGATACCCATCAATTGAAGAATGACTGAATAAGTTGTGGTATATTAATATGATATGTTCTGTTAATAAGTATGAAAGGCATGGTTTCTGAAAAATCTAGGAAGACAGCATGAACTGACACAAAGTAAATAGAATCAGGAAAACAATTTACACAGGAACAGCAATATCATAAAGATAATCACTTATGAGAGTTAATAACGCCCATCAACACAATGATCCACCATAATGGTTCCAAAAGACTTTTGATATAAAATTTTTACCCCCCAATTGATAACTGGTAGACTAAGAGTGCATATTAAAGCATGTTTTTTTTCTTTCTTCCTCTGTCTTTCCTTCCCTTCCTCCTTCCCTCTTTCCCTTCTTCCTCTCTTCCCTCCTTCCATCCCTTCTTTCTTTCCTTCCTTCCTTCTTTACTTCCTTTTCTTTCTTCCTCTTTCCCTTCCCTCCCCTCTCTTCCTTCCTTTTTTCCTTTCCTCCTTCCCTTCCTCCCTCCCTTTTTCCCTCCCTCTCTTCTTTCCTTTCTTCCTTCCTTTTTACTTTCTTTGGAATGTGACCAATGCAGAAATTTTTTTTCATGACTTCATATTTATAATGTGTTTTGTATTTCTTTCCTTTTCAATGAGTAGCAGAAGGGAGAACATCTGAAAGTGAAAATAAATAAAATTATTGGGTTAAAAAAAAGAAAAGATATTGATGGAGATGAACTCTGAAACTGTGTTCCCTTTAATCTGTAAAAGAAGGGAGATTTGGAGTCTCAGGCCCTCCTCTGGTAAAGCACATCTTCCCAGACAAATTGAGTGGTTTCATTCAATTGGAGATCTTGATCAAATCACTCTTCATTGATCTTTTGGAGGTAGCCTGGATCCCCTTCAAGACTCTGGGAAAAAGACTTCAAAATGATTTTATTCAGTTGGAGATCTGGTCCTGATATTCCTATTGAATATCAATAGGATATTCTTGGAGTTTCTGGCTTGAAACTCTGATATAAGTATCTAGGCCTGGGGGGCATTGGCAATATTGAAGGAATCTCATTCAATAGAAGCCCAAGCTCCAGACTGCCAATAAAAAGACAATTTTGAACTCCAAATCTCTGCAGAAGTCTGAAGCAGAATTATGCTTTGCTAAGGAACCTCTCTTCTTGGCCTAGCTGCCTACCAGAACTCTTGCCTGCTGTGAAGACATTCTCTTTTCAGTGATAGCCTTTGTTATTTCTCTGACAGGACCTCTTGCCACTGAGGAGTTTGTCTTCCTAGCAAAGCTAGCTTCTCAGTGCCAATAAAAATCCCTTTTGCCATTCAGACTTTTTGGGTTCACGAATTCTCTCACATTGGTTGGACCTGTGCGCCGACCGGAGGAGATTCTCACACCTCAATTCTGTACCACTAGAACATTAATATCACTCTCCCTTTTTCCTTACCCTGACTCCTTTGCAGAAGAGAAGGGCATTATAGAATTTTTTTTCCTCTTAATTATTTTTATCATAACGGAATTTTATTATGAGAGATAGAGGCAAGGATACACTGGGAAATCTAGCTGATATAAAAACAAAAGGCCAATAAAAATTTAATTTTTTAAAAACTGAAAATAGTTCCCAGATTGCCATACTCTGTACTGACCAGATCTTTTTGACCAGTAAAACATTAAAAATGGTTTTCTAAAGCCTTTCCCATTAAGGTGTCTAAAACTATATGAAGGAGATAGCTCCTGTTTAAATCTGTATCTTATATACCTTCATTGGCTGCCCCAACCAAGGGGCATGAACACAGGTGATTAATAAACATAAATTGAATTGAATCAAATTTTTGTTGATAGTAGTGTGCTTTCTTGTAGTTACCTCTCTCTGCCTTGTTGGAGATTTGGAATTTAGCTAAGTAAACTAGTAACAAGTATGTGTACTCAATGGTACCAACTGTAGTTTAGAGGATTCATGGTGAAACATGCTATCCACCTCTAGAGAGAGAGGTAATGGACTTAGAGTGTAGATTGATATACTCTCTGTCTCTCTCTGTCTTTCTTTATTTCTGTTTTTCTCCCTCTCTTTGTCTCTCTGTCTCCCTCTCTCTATGTCTCTCTCTCTTTTTGGTCTATCTGTATCCTGACTGCGCTCTCTGGGGTGTGTGTGTGTGTGTGTGTGTGTGTGTGTGTGTCTACCCCATCTTTACCTCCATATATTCTGTTTTTCTTATTTAATTCCTTTGGACATGTTAAAGTTATAAAGGAACACTTGTTTCTTTCCCCCTTATTAAAATGTTATCACTATATTAACATGCCTATATATATCTATATCTATACATATATATATATATATATACACACACGCGTGTGCACGCGCACACACACACACACACACACACATATATATGTATATATGTATCATTTCAATCATGTCCGTCTCTTCATAGCACCATTTGGGGTTTTCTTGACAAAAATACCATGAATTTCTCTACCTGTTGTGAACTCTTCCCCATGAATGAATTTGACTGGTAATTTCTTCTATGCTTTCTTAATTTGCTTATGAGATCTCCCTTTATGTCTAAATCATGTACCCATTTTGATTTTATCTTTATAAACAATGTGAGATGTTGATCTATACCTAGTTCTACCAGACTGCTTTGGGGGGAGAATTATCTTTTCACATCTCTTCTTAGGGCCCAACTCAGTCATTATAATTCTGAAGTATTCCAAAGTGACTTATCATTTCCTTCTCAAGCTTATTTGGCAAATGAGGTAACTGAAGCAAACAGAGTTAAGCAACTTGCCCAGGGTCACACAGCTAGTAAGTGTCTAAGATCACATTTGAACTCAGGTCCTCCAAGACATAATGCTCAGTACTCTATTCACTAAGCCACTTAGTTGCTTTAGCTCCTTGGTACTTTCATTCGTTTTTTCCTGGATGTCTGCCATATTTTTTCTTTGATGTGGGAGTTCTGAATTTGGTGATGACATTCCAAGGACTTTTCTTTTTGGAATTCCTTTCAAGAGGCAATTGGTGGAATCATTCTACCTTCCAATAGCTCTGGGAAGTTTTCATTTGTGATTTTTAAAAAAAAATACAGTCTAGCCTTTAAAAAAATCATGATTTTTCAAGTAGATCGATGATTTTTAAATAATTTCATTTTAGGTGTTTTTTAAATATCAGATTGTTCAATCTTGATTTTGTGCTAATATTTATTGCTGTTTCATGTAGTCACTGAGTTCTGTTTGGTTTATTCTAGTTTTCAATGAGTATGTTACTTTGATATAATTTCTTATTTTCCTTAATTTATTTATTCTTCTAATACTTTCCTCAAGAACTTCATTTCATTTTAAAAAATCTCTTGCTTCATTTCTTATAGTTATATAGTCCTTGTAAAAATAAATTTTTTAAGTCTGTATTTGCAGTTATTATGAAATTACTTTCTCCTTCTAGGGTGGATTTTGAGGTTTCTCTTGACTTAGAATAATTTATTAAAATATTGGTCAATTGGGGCAGCTATATGGCAGGATGGATAGAGGGCCAGTCCTGGATAGAAGTGTAGCTGGGTTCAAATCTTACTTCAGACACAACTCTCAGTAGCTGGCTGACCCTGAGCAAGTTATTCAACCTCAATTGCCTTGCAAAAATAAAATAAAACATTCATTTGATTTATTCATCTCTCTAATTATAGTTAGTGCATTGGAACTTTGTGCTAGGGCCATGTTCCACCTTCTGCTGGGTTTTGGAGTTTAAGACATAGTCTTTAAGAAAGAAATGTCTTAAACCCAAATCACTCTGGCTCTCACTAATTGGACAATGATAAGTCCCAGATGAAGCCCTAATTGGTCATTGTTTGGGCAATGACTGATTCATAGTGAATGTAAATAGCAATTATTTCTTTTTGGGCCACAAACCCCTCTCAGATTGATTTTTTTTAACTTCTTTGCCTCAGTTCTTATCTATCTAACTTTAATCATTGAATGGATTTTGTCTCAGCCAAATTGAGACCTGTTGAAAACTTTAGATTAAAAAGGTCAAGGTCTTCTACTGTATCTAGATGGACCCAGATGTCTGTGGAGGGGAAAGTGACACAGGTAACCTTGCACAGCCCTCCCTCCCTCATATCCAATTCATTTGCACATCATGGAGTCACCTCCCTGATGTCATGGTTCTCTTTATGAAAGAAGGACAAACAAAAACAATAACTTGGCCTGGTTCTAGCTCTGCTGTCAGTCCCTTTCTTTTTGCTTGAGGACTTCTGGCTGACTTTCTATGTATTTCCTGAATGGAAATAATCCCTTGATACAGTTTTTCATTAGATTTCTTGACCATTATTTACCCCAGTGCAAATGTCAGATTTTGGTTGAAGTAGGATGTGGGAGTGGGGAATCCAACTCCATTTAGGAAACCATCTTGGGTGGAAACCAATTAACTTTTGCAAAGATATGTTTACTGAGAAGATATAGCAAGAACTGAATTATAAACACTTTTTCCCCCCCCGAACCATGACATACTCTTCGCTTTACTTCTCTGGTCCTCAAAGAGAATGGGCTCATATTCAGAGTGGTTGCTAACACATTTCTTTTGCCAAGTTCACTTCCAAATGAGACAGAGTTGAATAGGTGAATTGCTCAATTGTCTGTAAGATATGGTATCTTGACTTTTGGATTGATGCCCTTCCACATGGGGATAAGCAGGTTAATGCCCAGTGCATCTCTGGCTCAAATGCTGCTACAACAGACTGACTCTGCTGTGGATTCCAGGACCTTTAGTCGTTACTCCAGTTTTGAAAATCAAGTCCAGTTCATATCCTACATTGATTCATCTAAGATCAGGAAAGAATGACCACAAAGAGACAAAAATCAGAAGCAATATGTGTTCATAGCCATGGGTCAGTTGGGAAGAATAGCTAACTGACACTACCTTCCTCCCTAGCCAGAGAGGGCTATGTCCTATATGACTTTTAGCACACAAGTTTTTGCCTCTCTCACCACCAGGGAAGAGAGAGACCCAATTCCTTGTGTATGCACACTTAATTTCATCTCAGTAGCCAATTAAAAGGCTTTTAATTTACCATTCTATATCACACTTACCCAGAAGGAGACACACCTCCCATATGGTTTCACAACAAGCAAAGTGCACCTTCATAGATAACAGGCCTTTTTGGATTGTTTCCCTTTATTCATAGACTTGATGTCTTCTACTTTAACTGCACAGAATCCTTTTTTTTTTTTTTTTTTTTTTTTAACAAAATAAAATACCCAACACCACCAATTTCCTTATTTTTGGCCAGGTCTTGAATAGGGAAAGTTACCAAATGATAGTCTTGATTAGAAGATTCCTCAGTCCTTGAGAAGTCCTATGTAACTCTCCTGATATGAAGAACACATTAAAAAGCTTAGGGAGCTTTTTGTTTCTCTGACTTGCTGTCCTCAACCAGCTAACCTAGGAACTTTAGCAACTGACATTATTTTTCCTTTCTGAAAGATAAGTACCACTTTCCTCACAAGCACATAGTGTCGGAAGGCTCATAGAAAGTTTTATTTAAGAATCAGTGTAATTCAGTAAAGCTATTTTCAGAATAACAGAGAAAATAGCAGTACCCACTAGTAAGTAATCTTTCTATCAGACATTCTTCCAGTACCAAGAACTTGGTAGGTTATTTCCTCCAATTCCATGCCTGAGGTGCCTTTGATTGTTCTTGCAGAGAATGCCATTTCTATCTTGCATTGCGGTCCTTTTCTCTTTCTTGCATTCCTTCCAACTCTCTTTCCTGTAACTCTCCTCAGCTCCCAGCAGCTGATGTTCATTCCCTTTTCTTAGGAACCAGCTTTCTAACATGGCCAGTTAGGGACATAGGACCCCAGGCTCTTGGTGTCTGCTGAGTAAAGTATGCTTTTTTCTTCAAAATAGAATGCTTCTGTTTTGCTATAGTCTATTTTTATTTGTTGATTCCCATACTCCCAGTAGGTCTCCTAGGGATTACAAGAACTACTTTTCCTTTCATTTCACAAGTGGATCTTCACTTGTACAATTTCCTCCTGGTTATCACTCCATTGCAAGTCCAGTGGCTCAGGGAACATCTCGATTCTCTTCATTATTTCGAGTCTATGGTGGCTAAAGGCTAGATGGGATTATTTAAATGACTTGGAAGTGTTTACTTATATATCTAAAGGAATATGTGACTTTGGGTGAGTCCTATAATATATTTGAGCCTCAGTTTCCTCATTTGTAAGAAGAAAGGTTTGAACTGAAATGTTCCTTTTAATCCTAGATCTTTGATCCTGTAATAACAAATAGGCACTCTAACTAGCTAATTCTGTAACCAGATAGATAAGAATATACAATTGCTTTTCTCTAACCATTGGTTACTAGGTGACAGCTAGGGGGCACAGTGGAAAGAACCCTGAGCCTGAAGCCAGGAAGATTCATCTTCCTAGCTTTAAATCTGGCATCAGACACTAACTGTGTGACCCTGGAAGGTCACTTACTCTATTTGTCTAAGTTTCCTCGTTGTAAAATGAACTAGAAAAGGAAATGTTAAACCATTCCGGAATCCCAGCCAAGAAAACCCCCAAATAGGTAATGAAGAGATAGACATGAGTGAACTTACTCAACAACAATAGCCACAACCCATGACTGAAATGTATGGTTCTGCTTTTTTTCCTGATGAGTTTTTGTTGAGATGAGAGAGACAATGTTGTGAGTGGAGCAGCCTCTGATCCTCTCTCTCCAAGGCCAATATTTTGTCTTTGAAATCAGGTTTGTGCTCTTTGTTCCTTTTGTGTTCATTCTTTTCTGTTTTAGGTGACAAAAGATTCGAGATGGGTATGACCTCATGACTTTCAAAAGATCAGGTGAGCAAGCTACCAGAATTCAAGTGCTGGCATCTATACCTACATTTGTGGGAAGCCAGATGATGGAGAATGAGGTCTACTAGCCTAAAAGTAGCAAGCATCCACCCATTCATCCATTGGCCATACTAACCTTGGAAACGAATTGAGGAGCAGCTAGGTGATGTAATGGACAGAGCACCAGCTCTGGAGTCAGAAGGACCCGAGTAGAAATCCAACTTCAGATATTTAACACTTACTAGTTGAGTGACCCAGCACAAGTTATTTAACCACAACTGCCTAACAAAAGAGAAGAAAAGCAAGAGAATTGGTTGGACAAATGTTATATGCAAATTCAGTCCACTTTCCCCAAAGTATGCCTCCAGGGGTTACTATTTTTGCAGTAAAAATCCCTTTGTAAAAGAGAGAGAAAGCTGTGTTTTTTAATGTGTATATATATATATATATATATATATATATATATATATATATATATACAAATTTTTTTTTCAGTGCTCCTCAGTTTTGTACAGCATATTATTCACTTGCCTCACCCTCACTGAAACTGTGGTAGGGAGGAAGAGAAGAAGGGAGAGAAGAAGGAGGAGCTACATTCTCTAAGGGGGAGGGAAAGCAATAAAGAAAGATTTCTAATCACCATTACATCTAATTTCTTCTAGCAATTCTGTTTTAAACACCATTCCAGTCCTAGCATTCAATGTTTTAAACTTCCTTCTTTTTCTAGTGACTGATGATTCTTCTAGATTCGACCGCTTGCTCTTGGCTGTGATAAGGAACAAGTCTTGTTCTTTACCTCTCCTCCAGAGAGTGATCTAGGCTGTTTGCACACTGACCTGACTATGGTGTGATGGCCAAAGAAAGATGTTGTATGTCATTGATGGTGGAGGAAGTAGAGTTTCTCTGCCTTGGAAATGGCACATCTTTTTTTGACCTCTGTCCGTAGTTCACCCTTTGCAAAATATCTATCAGTATATTTCTGTAAAGAGAAATTCTAGGACTTCTAGGCCCTGAAGTATCAAGACCTGTGGCTTTTACATGTGTGTCTTATTGCTGTTGCATTCTACTTTTGAGCCCACTTCTCCTATGGATGACAGGCGTATTTGAGGGAGAATATAACCTGGGTTATGGAGGATGGGGGGAGAGGATGTTTTTGTAACTATTGTTATTGCTATGTCGTTTGAATAGTTTTTTCCAAATGTTAATGAATCTACCATTGTTGTTTAGTCACATCAGACTCTTTTCAACCCCATTCGGAGTTTTCTTGGCAAAGATAGTGGAGTGGTTTGCCATTTCTTTTTCTGGCTCATTTTACAGATGCAGAGACAGGCAAACTGTTGAGTGGCGTAGCTAGTAAGTGTAAGAACAACTTTTAACTCAGAAAGAAAAGTCTTCTTGACTCCAGCTCCACAATCTATCCACTGAGCCATCTAGCTCTCCAATAAATCTACCACATGATTATTAATGGGAAACACACTGGTGGAAGCTATGGGATACAATAACAGAAACATTCACCTATAAGATTATCCCTGGAATAGAATTGCAGTAGCATCTATGCTCTGGAACTCCTACAAGGATATGCAAGTCCAAGTTGGAGGGTAGCCCAGAGGAAATATTACAAATCAATATTTATTGATTTATGAGCAATAAAAGTAATGGTAATAATTTGCATTTTCATGTTTCTTCACTAAGGTCCTCATCTGAGTCCAGAGATAAACTTGGGGAAGGTTATGCCAGCAGAGTACAATCTTTGTCAGATCCTACCTGGCTGGACAGTGACAGTCTTTAGTGTGTCTCTTGTGAAGATAGATAAGTAAGAGTTGGGAGGATCATTATCAAAAGGCAAATAACCAGGGGACAAAGTTTTTAGTTATAATATTAAGGCATAGAGGAAGGGCTGTACTCACCCCAATGTAATTTTGAATCCTTAAAATATTGAAGTACATTTCTAGGATACTTTATGATTATAAAGAACTTTGTTATCCATTACCTCATTTGCCACTGGGATAGTTTGTGAAAAAAAATCAATATATATGGAGGGAATCTGAAGGAGAGGAAAGTGAGTAAAAAGAGGATAAAAGGCAGGAAGAAGAAAGAAAAGAAAGCAACAAGGGAAAGTGTGAAAAGTGTAAAAAGGTCTTTTATTGAGCACATATTCTTTGTAAGAAGGGCATTAAGTTGGGTGCTAAGAGAGAGAAACAGATCATGAAGCAGGTATCATTTGAAGCAACCCTCAAAGGTAAGAATTGGAGAGGCAGAGTTAGACCCTATTTCATGTTGGATAGAAACATGAATCATCCTGTGGAACCAAAAAAGAAAACTCGATCCGCTCTATCTAAACTACACATATTAATGCACTCTATCCACTGTGCCACTTAGTTGTCTGTAACCAAGGATCTCACATTTTTCCAGCATAACAAGAGTTAAAAATAACCTCCAGAGTGGATGGATTGTTTATTTCGAATAAGAAGATGGGAAGTTTAGGAATTCAAGTCACTGAAGAGACTATAGCATCTATATGAGATACATGCCTGGCCTTCTAGATTTCTCTCTTGTACTTTCTTATGTTTAAAAAAAAAAGTCCATTCA
Organism: Sarcophilus harrisii; assembly: GCF_902635505.1. Taxonomy (NCBI): domain Eukaryota; kingdom Metazoa; phylum Chordata; class Mammalia; order Dasyuromorphia; family Dasyuridae; genus Sarcophilus; species Sarcophilus harrisii. Next base: position 387,005,829 of record NC_045427.1, on the reverse strand, counting down.
TTGTTGGGAAAGGGGGCATCTTTATTTCCTTTGGAGAATTATGGCTAGTTCCAAATCACTTTTCCCTGGGATGAGAGTGTTTGATGGAGTTCTGTGAACATGAAGATTCAACTTGGTCCTACAGCTGTTTCCAATTAGCTCTTCCCTGCTTCCCTGTCTTGGGGGTGAGGAGGTGGGAAAGTGAGGAGGCCACAATGAGGATAGGAAAGGAGGAAGCTATCTGGAAAAGGATCTGAGAAAGGAGACCAGAGGTGCTGCAGAACACTTTTAAAGGTTAATTCCAACTGACCCCACTTCCAGGGACAATATTTTGGGTAAAACTGCAGAGCAATTTAGTAGTATTGTACATCTTGCTCAAATTAAATTAGTTTGGAGGCCTTGGTTTGACTTCTATTCTCACCTGGTTAATTATAACCTTAACACTAATTTAGTAAACATTACACTCTCAAAAGACCCAGGGTCTAGTCCTGCCTCTGTTCCTTAGTAGCCGTGTAACCTTGTGGGCAACTTCATTCCCATGTATAAAATGAAGAAATTGGAATTATATGATCTCTAAGGTCTCTCTAGTTCTAACAGACTGTGGTCTAAGACCCCTTCTAGTTCCAACACTTTAGATTCCAAGATCTTTTTCACCTTTAACAGTCTCTGAGTCTAAAGTCATTAAATATCTTTATTCATTCATCCTTTTTATGGGTCTCTCTTGGTTTCATTAGCCTTCATTAAAGTTGATTCCCATCCATAGAAATAGCCATCATTAAGTCCCTTTGGACTTCTGTAAATCTAGTTAGGCATGGTTAAGTCTTCCCAGCACTCATTTGTGCCAAAGCTTTGCTGATCCCCACCAAACCCTTCTGAAGTCTGATTAGACATCATAAGCTTAATTGAGCTCATTACACTTGTTAAGCCTCATCGGGCCTCTTAAGACCTAAAAAAGCTTCATTAAGCTTTAGTAAGTTTGATCAGATGGGATAAGTATTGGTGCTGTTTAGTTATCTGTCTCAGCCTTGTTGGGTTCACGTTAATATCATTTATGTGGGCATATAATAAGCTATTAAGACTGGGGTGGGTGTGGGTGGAGATGTTCGAGGTCATTTATTTAAACCTCATGTAACGTTAGGACTATTTTTCACCTCCTTAGTTGTTCAGCTGGGTCAGATTAGTGTAATAGTAAGATAACTGGGTTGAAGGGCTAGGAGGCTTGGGAACTAGTCACTTACTTGGTTACCTGGGATAAGGCTATTCCTATGTCTGGATGTGTTTCCCCATCTGTAAAATGTGGACAAGATAAGTTCTAGGCAGGGGTGAATGGTAGCCAGCTTGAACCCACAAAAAATAAGTTAAAATTTTCCTTATGAGCATTTATACCTTGTTATTATTATTGGTCATTTTTCAGTTATGCCTGACCCTTCACGATCCCATTTGGAGTTTTCTCGGCAAAATACACTGGTGAGCTTTGCCATTTCCAGCTCATTTGACAGATGAGGAAACTGGAACAGAGTTAAATGACTTGCCCAGGGTCACACAGTAAAGGTCTGAATCTTGACTCCAGGTCCAGTATTCTATCCATACCCACCCCCAAAGATCATCTATCATAATTCTTTTCTGCCCTATTTGACATAAGCAAACTGAGGCCAAGGGGCCTTTTGCTATATAATATTCTGGTTTGTTTTCACACATGCCATCTTTCTAACCAGCTCAATAAAGTCCCTGAGGACCTTTGTTTCTCCAAGATGCCTTAGCCTGTGCTAGGTATACATTAGATATTTAATAAAGGCTTGCTGAACTTATTTGAATCAGCTTACTCAGAAGAGAAACTGGTTCAAACTGAGTCCCTCTTGGCTAACCTTTGACAGGTTTGATTAACCCCCATTAAATCATGGGAGGTGTTATTACACTTCTAAGGCTTGTAAATCTCGGCTCAGCCTGGTTAAGTTAAAACTCGATTATAAGGCTGGGCTATGTCTTGTTAACCTCCACTAAACCCTATTAAGCTTCCCAACTAGAGCCTTAATGACTCTTAGGAATCTTGAATGTTTACTAAGCCCTGTTAAGCCTCATTAAATTTCAGTAAATCTAGTTGAATGGGACAAGGGCAAGTGTTTCGGCTAGTGCCTACTTCAAGTTCCAAACAGCATCAAGGCATGTAAACGTCTGAGTTCTTTGGTTTCTGGTTCCATTTCCAGCTGTGGGACTCTTACCTACCCAGAGAGAGCCACTCATTTGCAAAGTGATGGATGAATTTCTTTTCCACTTCTAAAGCTATGACTCTATGATTACTCCCACCAAAAACTGAGTCTGAATACTCACACCCTTTTGATGAACCTTTGCCCCAGTATGAGTTCTGCCACTATCTTTGGTGAATCACTTTATTTTGGGTTTCCTCTCTGCAAAACTAGTGAATGAGTTTCTGTCTTCCAGCTCTAAAAAATTCAATTGCAAATTAAGATCCACTGTTTCTTTAAGTTGTATTATGTACATGGCTCCCTGAGAAATAATTGCTAAAACTTATCCTTGTGGAGGTCTAATACGATGAAGGGACCTCTACACTTGGTATTAGGAACCACCAATTCAATATGAGGCTGTAACCTCCTTAAGAACAGCTAGATAATTAGGCAAATTATGTCACCTCTCTGGTCCTTATTGGCCATATCTCAAGGCCATGAAGACACTGGACAACATTACGCCTTAATGCCTTTTAATTCGTTCCGTTAAAATGCTGATTTTTTGAACTGATTTACACTGCTAATGTTCAAACTGGGAAGGTATGAGGATTGGCTACATGGGGGCAATTCTGTGGAAAGGTCTGAGCTCCACTATTCTGTTTGAGCATGTTGGACTCAGTGGAGTGCTGAGTTCAGCATTTATAAAGCCCCTTTACAATACAGCTAGAGGACCTGAAGAATGCAGTTGCCATTAGTCTTGTGAAAACCCCTGGAGATTAGGTATGACAAAGCCACTCATCAATCACAGGTAAGCCTGAACCTCAGCAACAAGAGTTTTAGACTTATTTCAACCCCAGGTCTCTCTCCAAGTACTAAACTTGTTCCAATAGAAGTTATTCTCTAATCTCCAATAATGGGAGTACTTGGGGTGTATAGTGACATGAAAGAAGTCTGTAATGGATAGACAGCCTGGCTTTGAAACTACAAAGATTTGTCTTTGTTCTGTCCCTGATACATACCATGTGACCCCAGACAACTCTCAATATAATTTGCAGAGCAGCTGTTGATCTGAATTGGTAAAGGGAATTATTTCCTCATGAGGAAGGAGCTCCATATAGTGATGAAATCAGTGATAGAGGGGGAGGAAAGGAAGAGAAATACTAAATAGTGAAAAATTACACCAATTACAAGGTTTGAATAAACTAGATTATAGAGGAGAAGGTTCTATTTGGAGGAATATTGGCACCTATGATATTCTCTATCCCTCCCTCCAAAACTAGACTAGATTCCATTGATAATTATGTACTTTGCTTTTGGCTGTGCAGGACAATTAGTGTTACATTAGAAGTTCCTTTGGAGATCTTCTTGCAAGGTCTCAAAATGTTTCAAATGGTAGGCTAGACAATTCATTTGGACCAGGTATCATGCCAATCCTTTGAACTTGGATACAAAGCTGTTAGCTTAAAAGTTGTTCCTGAATATTCAGATGAGATTTTTAAAAATCCAGTTTTCCCGAATGTAGGGATACAAATAAGAATTGGCTATAGGAAGTCAGTGAATGTTCACTTCATAAAGTTAAGGAAACAAAAAAATGAGAGGTGTTTAAAAGAAGGAAGAGGCAGGGCAGTGTGATTGGGGGAAGAGAGATGTGCTGTAGTAATAGTTTCAACTTTACCACAGTTGAGGTTTCAGTACATTTAGTGATACTGCTTCGAAGTGAATTTGCTATGAATCACCAAGCGGGTTGGTTACCTCATCTGTCAAATGGGATGATATACTTCCTCCCTTGAGAGTGGGGGCAAAATTTTGCAAGCCACCTTACAAAGACAGCTACCTTTGGTCTATCAATCACTCTAATTTTTAGTTTCCAATTCATTTTGCCTTGGATGACCATTTAAAAGCATTCTTAAGACACAAAAGGGAGAAGAAAGGTGAGTCACCTTGACAGGCAAGTGGTCTAAAAAGCCCAAAACACCATACAAATCCCCAAATCAAAATCATTTATAGAGAAGATACAGCTTTTTAGAATATCCCAACTAATTCTCCCAGGGTAAGAAGTTGTTAAGGGACCTCAAGGATAGCTACTCAATAATGCATTAGAAATGGAAGGGAAGACCAAGGCACATAAATAAGGTCTTCAAGCAGAGTCTGGATAAACACTTCTCCGATATACACTGTGGAGATTACTTTTGGATTACATTGGACTAGGTGATAAGGTCCTTTTCAGCTTTGTAATTCTGATAGACAATGAGTATCTTGAGTATCTGAGTAGTTCAATGAGGAAACAGGTATCTGTCTGGTGATCAGAAAACTCTTAAATGCTGAGAGTTTCATCCTTCCTCTTTCAGTGGAAGAAAAATTCTGAGCCTCCATTTTGTTTTCCTGAGGCAATTGGAGTTAAGTGACTTGCCCAGGGTCACACAGCTAGGAAGTGTTAATTGTCTGAAAATAGATTTGAATTCAGGTCCTCCTGACTTCAGGGCTGGTGCTCTCTCCACTGTACCACCTTAGCTGCCCCAAGCCTCTATTAACATTAAAATACTTTCTCTCTCTTTTTTTTTAAAAAGGGAAAACAACACTGTTCTTGGTACACAATGGACTCAAACGATAGTGAGGAAAATTCCTCTTAGATTTCTGTTAAAAACAAAAGCATCCTTAAAAACACACTTTGAACAGATGGAGCCTGACATCATCTTCCCTAGGAAAGAAATGTACTGCTACTGAAATGGAAAAAACAGATTATCAGGTTAAAACACAAACAACCAAAACCAAAACCAAAACCAATGGCATGTTTCACTATTTTAGTCTGAGAGTTAGAGAGATATTTTATTCTTTGAAATACCAACATTTTCACAGAGGGCATTCAAATACTGCTTTAATCCATAGCGCCCCCCCAACCACCCCATCAACTATCGCCTGGAGGGAACATAATCTCCTTTAGGTAATGAATGAGAGGGACAGTACTGAGAGTTCTGATAGGGTCTATCAGGGTTTGAAGCAGTCTCTTGGAAAAGGTTCAATCTCATTAAGAAAGAAGTACACGTTATCCAGCAGTGTGGGCTCTTTTGGTCTTTCACAATGCCTACCCCAACAATCCTTTGGCTAGAAGCAGCACAGTGTAGGAAGGAGAGTGCTACACTTGCAACTTGGAAGACCCTGGTTTGAGTCCTCACTTTACTACTAATGGACTAGTCACCCAGGTGACTTGGACAAGTCACTCACCTCCAGTTTTCTTCTCTGTAAAATACAGATAATTCTTGCTCTAGTTACTTCCTAGTTTTGTTGTGAGGAAGATGCTTTGTATATTGCAAAGCACTAATACAATTGTGACCCATTCTTATGAATAAATATACATGGAATTGAAATGAATGCAAGCCCTCAGGGAGCAAACTTCACCCTCTTCTTTTGGGTAGGAAGCACATTAAAATAAGATCCCCAAGATCCAAAGTATAGTCTATATACATTCATTTACAGTATTTAAAAATGCTTGGATTTTTTTTTTTTGGAACATGCATTTTGGATGTGGGTAAAAAGATTTCCAGCTAAGGGAACGTGTTGCAATTGAGTTACAGAAGTGCTCCTGGTAGGGAGTGACCTGTAGATGACATTTATGTGGTTCTGCTCCACTGAATCTTCCAAAACTTTGTAAAACCACTCAGCAACAATTCTCTCACTTCTACACTCCTGGTGTCTCCGCTGTACATGTATTAACATTCTATCTTAGGGGCAAAGCTACTTTGACTGCTTAAGGTTAAGATCTCAGTGTCAAAACCAAGTTACGACACCACGGCAGCTGTCCATAAAACACAAAAGAATCAAGAAATTCGTAAGTTTAAAATCCAAGCTTTTCTCCTCCCCACCCCCCAAACATCCTGATTATAGCCATTTGCAAAAAAGCATACTTTCAAACATAAAACTTTAAGAAAAAAAAAAAAAACAAACCCTTGGCTTTGACATATAATCTTATGGGAAGAATCTGACCTTTAGAACGTCAAATACTGGGTAAATTACTAAGCTTAAATTAGTTGGCTTGATTTTATCAATCCAGGAGAAGCAAACTGCACATAAGACGGGTCACTGGTATGATAAGCTCTATTGTAGACGCCTTTGGAAGCCTGATAATGCTGCATGAACACCAAAACCCAAACATTTTCTGTTCCTCAACTGATTTTGTTTTGAGTGGAAACGATCATATCACCATTCTCGGTGATTTTGAAGGTATCTCCTGTTTGGCCAATGAATTTGCTCTTAAAGAAAGGAAGGTGGATAGGTCCTATCTCCTAGCTTCAGCAAAAATAGCTGTGTGCCTATCAGGGATAGCAACACCAGTTGTAAGGGTTTTCCTGTCAATATTTCTAGAACTGCAACATTGCTCAACAAATACAACTGCCCTGAAATCCTAATTTGGCTTGAATCATCCCAACACCCTCCCTCCCCCCATTCACACTCTCACTCGCTCCCTCACTCTCTCATGCTCACACATACACACTTGCACCAAATACTTCTATTCCTTTCACTCTCTCCAAAATAAGGTCACAGAATCTTAGAGTTGGGAAGGGACCTGGGATGGTCATCCACCAACTCCTACCTGAAGCATGACACTAATCTTTCCCACCAATCCAACAGAAGAGATCTGTGGCAGCTGTTCACATTTGGTATTTTTGGTGCTTAATGAACCAACAGATCTTTAGCTGAGTGCCTACTCCAGGCAAGGCACTGTGTTGGTAGTGTGGAAACAGATTTTCAATGGGTTCAGAAGGATGTGTTGGCTGACTCCAGTGAACTGCAAAGCTGGTGAAAAATGGGGGACTTCTGGGCCCTGGGCAGGTTACATGAAGTTACATACATCCTTCTGCCCATATACCTTAATCCTCAACTGCTGCTTCCCTGGTATCTATGGCTAGGTCCCAACACAATGGCCATCTGGCTCAAGGGAAGTTATTGAATTGTTTGATTTATAACCTATTAGATCCCACATTTCCAGAAGAAATGATTTAATGCTGTAATCTGCTGCATCATAGCCTGCCACAGTCATGTAAGAGTGCTTGACTCTTATTTCTCAATCCAGTCTTAAAAGAAAGTCTTTCTATACACACATGGAAGCAATAGAATACACTACTCCTGGCCACAAAAGGCCTTACATATTTAGTAGGCGCTTAATGAATCTTCGTTGAACTGAACTGAAAATTGAATTCTTCCATCATTCATACTTTTTTTCCCTTAAATTTACAGTAGAATTTAACAGTCTTCATTGGTACAAATGTACCAGGTATCACCAGTCTTTTAAGTATTATACTTAATTTCTTGACAGTCGAACTCTTCATCATTCCAGTTGCTTGTTACTCTCTGCTTTCTGATCCAGTCTACTCTTGTTACTCTTCACCATATAGATGAAATAAGCAAGGGTCTCTTTCTCATTCACTGGGATGTTCCGGAAGTGACGGCTGACAGTCTATGTGGAGAATACAAAGGGTTCACTTAATTCACAAACTGGAGCAACAAAATTCTCTCTCTAGGGACATCTCACTACAGGGAATCTCCCACTTAAAAGTAGGTTATATTTCTTTCTTTCTTTTTTTTTTTTTTAATGTTGTCCATATAGAATCACTGTTCTACAGAATGAAGGCTAGGCTCCCTGGCCAGCTCACACAAATTTAGCTGACATTTTAAGTGAGTTATGGTACAGCAGGTCTGGAACTAGAAGCTCTTAGCCTGAATCTTGACTCTACCATTTATTGGCTGTGGAACACTGGGCAAGCCACCTGTCCTCTTTGGGAATATTTCCTCTCTTACACTATTCACCTTACTGGGCTATTGTGAGGATCCAATGAGGTCACCTGTACAAAATTCTTTGTAACTTTTTAAGTGTGATGTGAAGGGGAGCTATAATTTTTAGATGACTGTGAAGAATATTAACAGAACTATTTCAATGATATCTGATTGCCATCAACAAGTATTTTTGCAGGAAGATGCATTTTTAGCTTTAATGCAGGGTGTCAGGAATATATTTTCCCTTTTTATTGGTTCAGTCAATTAGGATAGTAAAACCTTGCTGATGGTGGCTACCCTAGGGATACATACTCCTGAGAATGATTAACTTGTTAGTTTTCCATATTCAACTGAGTTTAATACAACAAATATATATTGAGAGCCTACCATATATGCAAAGTATTATAAAGGATGGATACCTAAATATGAGAAAATAGCTCTCTATAATGAGTAAGTAACTTTCAAGGTCAATTTACTCAGTGTTCTGAATTGGGAAACAAAAGGAAGATGCCTTCTGGAAGACTGTGGTTTTGGGGAGAAGGGTAGTCACAAAAAATCTGGTCTGCATTTCAGCTTTGCCACTTAATGGCATGGCCTTAGATAAGTTATTATACATTCTCTGAAACAGTTTCTTCATCTTTAAAATGAAGATAAAGCTACTACCTCAAAGGGAAGGTGTGAAAAAAGTGCTTTTGAATCATTAAGTATCAGAGAAAGGAGTTATAAATACACACATATATATGAATATGTATTTGCACACACACATACACATGTACATATACATATATATGGAAAAAGAGGAAGGTAGAGAGAGAACACATTTAAATGATTACATTAAATGTAATGGAACTTTTGTCAACTTACTCAAGATCATTTCCCCATCTTTACATAGATCTTTGTAAACATGTCAATTTTTTAGATCTGTTGAAATAAGTTTCCAATTGAATAAATTGAGACTCTAAATCCATAAATTTATCTAACAAGAAGCTGAACAACTCTTTGTGAAACATGGAAAGAGAAAAAAAGCCATCTTTTCATTGGCTTATTCAAATTCAAACTCATTAGTCTGACATTCAAGGCCCTTTGCAATAAAATGTCATACTATCCTTTTAGTCTTATGTCATGTCACATGGATTCCCCCTAGTCAATAATGATGCATATTTTCACCCTTTAATAGCACTTTGGAAGCATTTCTCTGCTTACTGTGTATTATTTGATATTATAGTTATTTATTTACCATAGACTACAAAAGCCATGAGGGGAAAGAATGTCATATATAAACTTTGCATCTCCCCTAATGCCTACTGGGCACATAAATTATTTACAATTTTTCACTGGATTCTTGATTACTCTTTGTTTTAAAGTTTAGTGAATACAAGTTTCTTCTTTATCCCATACTCCTTCCACCAACAGACTTAAAACCTGTTTCAATAAATGGAACACAATGTATTAGAATTCCCCTGTGTTTTACTTGGACCTCTAATGAGGACTAGTCAAGGGAAAATCGAAAAAGCCAATGAGGAAGTTTCCATAGAAAGAATAAAAAGGAAGTGAGACTGCTGGCTTTTATGAGACAACAGAAAATCCAGAGTTGACTGCTGGGCCTAGGACACCTAGAAAAAAGGACATAGGAAAAAAAGAGAAGGGGAGGGGAGATGTGGGAACAGATAGGAGAGAATCCACAAAAGTACCTACAAGAGTACAGAAATGATTTAAAAATATTAGGTTATGACAGCATAATGGGCTATAGAGGAAGAATATAGAAATATGCAAATAATCAACCATTACCACATTACAATGAAGAATCAGGAGACTTGGGTGTCTTAAGTAAGTCATGTGATCTTTTCTTGGCTGAAGCCTCTTGAACATTGAATTTTTTTTTTTTTTAAAAACAAAGATGCAAAGAGCCACAGTCCTAGAAAGAAGTTTGGAATGAGAGACTGGGGCAGGGATGGGGAGGAGAGAAATAGAGGGGAACTAATTCAAGAAAAGGATCCTTTTTATTGAGGATGATAAAAGGTAACCATACAATTATTATCAGAGAACGCAGCAGGCTCTAGTGAAAGAAGTCAGGAGGAAGAATGTGAAGGTTATTATTTTCAAAAGCCATATCCCTACATACTTCTGCTAGCTGTGCCTTGTTGAATCCTGGTCTGGTCTGCAACTTGTAATGCCTTTTGTAGCGCCTCAATGTATTCACTTGCAACTGGTACAAATCAACCTGGAGAGAACAATAAAGAAACTATTATCAACAAGTATTTCATTATCTGCTCAGCATTGTGCTAGTTATAAATGAATGAAGCATTTATTAAACTCTTACTATGTGCAAAACATTGGGCTAAGTGCTGGGGATACTAATAGAAAATTATGGAAATGCTAGAAAGGAAGTATAAAGAATGGTAGCTCAATGGATTCATAAGTTAATTGAGGATAGAAAAGAGTGGCAAGCAACTCAGCATTACACTATTTAGTACTGATTATCAAAGAAAGGGAGCGAACCATTAGGGCTGAAAAGGTCAAACAGACTTTATAGCACTCTGATAGTATAAGTAGAGTTTAAAGAAGGGAAGTGAATGAAGAATTGGAGGCGGATGAAGAAGACACAGTACATGGTAAAGAGAGCAGAGAGAAAACCTGCCTTTTTGGAGTGGGACGGGAATGGAAATGGAAGATGAGGTTGGGTGTGTAGGGTAAAGTTTGGCAGACACATGCTTGAATAAGTGCCTACTAAGTCCTGCAAAAAATCAATAATCCAGACATTGTTCTATGAGATACAAATCAGGGACTAGCAAATATTCTACTAGGTGCTAGGGATAAAAAGACAAATGAAAACTCTTCTTAATTTCAAGGAATTTATAGTCTAAGGAGAAAGATCTGATACTACATATGTGTACAAGTTATCTCTTCCTATAGATGAAAACTACTTATGGGCAAAGATTGTTTCACTTTTGTCTTTCCATGCCCTGGCCCTAGCATGATGCCTGACATTTGGGAGGTATTGAGTAAATGCTGGTTGATTCATCATTAATAATAATGATAGAAATTAGATTAAAGTGCTATCTCATTTGATTCCCACCAAGAGGAAGGTGCTTTTTAAAATTTCCATTTTAAAGATGAGGAAACCAAGGCCAAGAAAAATTTATTTCACTTGCTTAGTTACATAGTTATGAAGTATATGGAAGAAGATTTGAACCCACGGTTCCTGAATCAAGTCTAACATTCTATTCACTGTACCACATAGCTATCTTTTATTGATATTCAAAAGTAAAAGATATTGAGGGCAAAGAAGACATTTAAACAAAGTACCCTAGGAAGATCTGGAATAGGAAAAGAGTACTTTCAGAGGGTGATCAGTGAAGAGTCAGGAAAGGCTACAAAGAGGAGATAGCATCTGTGCTGAACTCTGAAAGAAGATAAGGAGCCTGAAAGCAAGAGAAGGGGAAAGTGTGCATGCAATCTTTGGACAATAGCCTATGGAAATGCATATAGGCAGAGGATGGCATGTTGCATGGGGTTTGATGTAAGAAGGAGATAGTATCAATTAAGAATATGATGCAGCAACCCACGTGTGGGGTGATGAGAATAATACAGCTTAGGATGGTGACCTTAGGAACAGAGAAAAAATGGTGAAACAAGGAGACAATCTCAAAGAAAGAAATGGTAGAACTTGATGAGATTAAAAAGAGAGAATGAAGAAGAAATAAGTGTGAAAGTTGTAGCCTCAAATTCTGTTTTAAGCATACTTCTATCCTAATTTCAGAATGAAGGTAGTCACTTACCATCAACCAAAAAAAACCTGGCCCTACAGGGCATCTCACCAATTGCCCTGCATCCCTATTTCTCCCTGCTTTCGACCTCTTGTTCTAGGAATAACAATAAAACCAACAGTACTACTGTTATCAAAAAAGATATGAAAATCAAATGCCTTATAGCTCCACTCACAACCTAGACCAAAAACGCACTTCCCTGTCCACTATTGCCTCCCCCATTAGAATGTAAGCTCCTTGAAGGAAGGGATTGTCTCATTTCTCTACATCTAAAGACTCTGAAAGATCTTCATATGCTTAAGGCAAGAGTCACTATCAATGATTAAATGGTGAAGATCAAGGTGGATTTGGTATACCCCTTTCAAAAAATACAATATAAGAAACACTGATGTCTCAGAAAAAATGGATTAATTTATGTACTCTGGAATAGATGGAGAGGGGCAAGTAGTTGGTACAGTGAAGAGAGTGTTGGGTCTGAAAGGAAGACTTGTCTTCCTGAGTTCAAATTTAGCCTCAGACACTTAACAATATGTGATCCTGGGCAAGTCACTTAACCTTGTTTGCCTTAGCTCCCTTATTTATAATATGGGCTACAGAAGGAAATGGCAAACTACTATAGTATCCCTGCCAAGAAAACTCTAATTGGGGTCACAGAAAGTCAGCTATGACTAAACAACAACATACAAAGCGAGTCATCAGTTTGAGGGACTCAAGCCCTTTATTTCTTTCTAGACCATTTCATTAAAACTTTTCATGTGAAAGGAATTTTGAAAAAGGAACATCAGTTCTTGAAGAAAAAAAAGAAGGCAAAGAACAAAAGAAACAGTATAACTGGGTCTGGAAAAGGTACAAGAAGGGGAACATAAATGCCATAAGTTTAAAAAATTGCTCAGCTTCATTACTACCTTGCTGTATGACCTTGCCCAAGTCACTGCCTCTTTGTAATGCCTCACGTTTACAACTGTAAAATAAGAAAGCTGTACCAGGTGATCTCCAAGGTCTCTTCTAGTGCTGACATTCTGTAAAATCTGCAGACAAAAGACTATCTCCTCTCTCCATTCCTGCAGAATCATTTCTACTGGAGTGCCCTATGAAATATTCATGCACCAGACATACAATGTGTGCTAAACGCTTCTACTTCTTTTAAGTCTTAAGTGAAAACAATTTAGAAAGAAAGAAAATCCAATATTCCTTCCTGAGCACTTGTTTAAAGCTTTCTTCTTGACAGAGGTAGGCATCTTTGAGGCAAGGCTGTCTCTTAGATGGAAAAGTTCTTGTGCGTTCTAGCTATTGTAAATGAAATAGCTTCTCTGGTTCAAGGCTATATCTGGGGATACTTTCAGGGTCCAAAATGTTAAGAGGCAAAAATTAATAGCTTTATGAAATTCTATGCAGCACTTCGGTTTATGAATTATCCTAAAAGTCTTTAAAAGAAAGGCAGCTTGGTGGCTGAGAAAATTCATTTCTCTCCTTTCTTCAAAGAGGTAAGGACTATGGGTGTGGAATACTGCATTTATTGTCAGATGTGACTAAAGCATTAGCTGATTTTGCTGAACTGCTTTTTTTCTTTCTCTTAAAATCTTTGTTACAAGGAAAGACTAAATGAGAAAAGGGAATGAAGGTGATATTTTTTAAAAAGTGTTATTAAAAATAAGGTTTAAAAAGTAGTCTAGATAGTAAAAGGGGTCAGAAGACTGGGGTTCTAGTCAAAACTTTGCCAAAGTTTATGCCATATTATCTTGAAGGTTACCTCTTTCTGAGGTTTCTTAAGCTACAAAATGAAATGAGGGGTTTGGACTAGATGATACCAAAGGTCTTTTCTTTCTCAATTTTGCTTTAAGGTCCCTTCCAAGTCAAATATTCCATAGACTTCTGATAAGGCCTAAGATATACACTGGACACAATTCATCCTTTACATTTTCTGATCGCTACCTCAGGGATGTCTGTTTCATGCTCAGGAGAATCTCCACCATCATCACTGGTCTTTCTCTTCCTTTTATTTCGTACGCTCTGGATGAAATTTTTGTGAAAATCACAGATATACAGATGTCTTACCTAGAGGGAAACAAACACAGCTAAAGTGAATTGCCAGTTAACAATACAATAGGCTCAGTACCCAGAATATTAATTGACAGTATATCCACTGCCTATTATGGGAAAGGCACCAGGGGAGCTACAAAGTATGATACATACAGTTCCTACCCTAAGGAATTTAAGATCTAGTTGGAGAGATAAGATACATAGTTAATATTGCATTACAGTAATAATAACTCATATTTATATACTGCTTTAACATTTTCACAAAGCACTTTCAAAATGTTTACAAAGACAGTCAGTGATAAATGCCAAATAATGAGTGCATTGAGTTGAGAGAAGGGAGAAATGTGGGTTTGCTGTAGTCAAGGGAGGCTTTGTAAGAAAGCTATTATCATTATTAATATTGCTATTAAGGTTTCCTGCAGGAGGTAGGACTTGAATGGAGATATAAAGGATGAACAGGATTGGATTAGTCAGAGGAGAAGGAAGACATCATTCCAGATGTGGTGAACAGCAAGGGCATGGAAAAGAACAGCATATATTCTAAGAACAATAAAGAGCCTGGTTTAGCTGGGAAAGAGGGTCAAACCAGCCAGCAATAGGAAATATATGTGGAAATGAGACTGAAGCCAAACTATGAAAGGGCCTTCAATGTCAGCTGAGGAGTTTGTCCTTTATTCTGTTGACAATGGCAAGCCAATAAAGGTTTTGTGTTTTAATTAAATTTTATTGATACTTTTTGTTTTTATAGTATAGTAATTTCTGGATATGCTCCACCCTTGCCCCCAAACTGAACCCTTTCTTATACCAAAGGAAAACAATTGAGTAGAATATAACTGATCAGTGACTGAGTGTGCAACATCCCCTGCCTTCTTGCTATTTAGGGTCACTACTGGACTTTCAATTACTCAGAGTTGCCCCTGAAGGTTTTTTGGAATAAGAGAAGAATGTGACAAAAAAGATTTTAGCAAGATTTAGAAGTATTAGGAGTTTGCAAGGGGGAGGGGGGGAGATAACAAAGTTGGCCTTGAAGAATGAACAAAACCTGAAAAGAGTGAGCAAGGATGTTCTAGATGACCGAGTTATGATATTTTATATGAGTAATATCTACTTACAAATAAGTTGCCAAATTTTCTTAAAATTTCATTCTATGTATGAATCTAAAACCTATGATACAAGGGAAATCTTTGTCAAATTACTTACCCACACTGGGCCTCAGCTGCTCCATGTAAAAAGCAAGGGAATTTAGACTAATCTCTAAGGTTTCTGATTTTTCTATAATTCTCAGACTATGTTTCTGACTTCATGTACAGATCAAATTATAAAGAAAGATAAAAAACTTTATATTATTGAGGAAAAACTTAGTGGCTGATCCAAATACTTATTTTGTGATATTTCTTTTTATGGATACAGGCTGATTTTTTTTTTTTTTAAGTTGCAACTTATACAGCCTTACAGAGTTTTTATGCAAATATTTCATTTAAATCACATAACAATCTAAATAGAGCAGGGCTTATTAATCCCTTTCTTAAGAGAAAGCAACAGTTCACTGAGGCAAAATGATTCAAACAATGTCACAAAGATAACCAATGCTAGAGCTGAGACTAAATATTCTAGTTCTGAGACTTTAGATGTTTCAAGTCTAGGTCACTTCCCTCTCCAGCATACTACTCCCTTCAAATGCTCAAAGCCCATGACTACATATAAGGATGGATAAGGAGGAGAGGGATCTGATTTTGCTAAACCCCAGGGTTAGCTAAGGGAAACCATAGAGAAATGAGCGGTTCTCTAAATTACTTAGAATTATTGACACTGAAGCAGATGGTGCACAAATGTTCTCTTCGTCTTCTAATTGGACACTTTTGAATTGGAGGTTACTTTCTGGATTGCTAGTTAAAAGATGAAAGTAAACGGATATGAAATCAGCCCACAATAAATTTGGCACTTTTCAATGAGAAAATAATAAACACTGGCAATTTATTTGGATGAACATTTTTTTTTTTTAATTGAGTTAGATCCTTTGGTAATAAATAGTTTTAAGTTTAAGCATGGGTGGAAGTGATTTATTTTGGCCCCTACAACACTTTTGTCTTTTAAAAGTTACTGGGCAGGACTGCATTTGGCTAGTGCTGTTAAAGATGGAGTCTATTAATTCAGAAAAGCATTGAAAGACTTCAATAAACTGATTCAGAAGGAAGTAAGCAGAAAAAGAAACAATGTTAATTGGAAGAACAACAGAAGGAACCTAACCATCTAATTATAATGATCAAATTTGGCCATCAGGTAAAGAAGAGAAAATCTCTTTTTCTTCATTCTTTGCAGAATAAGAAAGATAGGGTGTAGAATAATGCATATTTTATCACTAGGCTCTCCTTTTTATTAGAAAAAAAGAACCTTTACTAGAGATGTCAGTTGGTTTCACTATTTTAAAAAGTAGTTATATGGGTTGGGGAAAGGAGGGATTTATGTGTGTGTATGCATAAATATATGTAGATAAAACTGATATAAAAAAAGTCCTTCCAAAAAATAACAATAAAAATTCAAAATAAATACAAAGCAAAATAAGACCTCTTTTAGGTCTGTTCTTTCCGAAACGTAAGGCCTTTGGCAAATCACTTAAACTTTGTGGGCCTCAGTTTCTTCTTCTGTAAAATGAGTTAAATTTGATGACTTCTAAGATCCAGCTCTAAATCTACAATCCTCAAGCCTTAAATAGTCAGTTAAGAAGCATTTAGTAAGCACTTACTTTGTGGCAAGTATTTTGTAAATGTTTTTGTAAAAAAAAAAAAAAGAAGAAGAAGATTTTTTTGTATGTTTCATAAAAAAATATGCCAAGTATTTTGTAAAAAAAAAAAAAAAAAAAAGTAAACATTCACTATCAAGGACCTTACAGTCTAATGAGGTAGACAGCAATCATTTAGAGTCTTTCAACTATTTTAAAATATTTCAAGACACAGGAAGTCTCAAGTACTATCTTTATAGTCAAAGTCAAAATGAATGGCATTCTAATATATGATTCCTTTCTTCAGAGACATAGTTCTTCCTCAATGGTCCATCTAAGTAAGAAAGGGAAGGTATTATTCTTCTAGTTAACTGACACTAAAAATGAAAGAAAATATGAGCTCAACTCATGTTTCTACAACACTGGTTTCTACAAAGCATTAACCTCAATTACATCTCTGGGAGGAGGCGGCACCAGTATTATTCTCATTTTTCAGATGGCAAAAGGAAATAAGGTTTGAGAAGTAAAGTGAGGTCTATGATCATATTGCTAACTAATGACAGAGCTGGGATTTGAAACCACATGTCCTTCTACTCAAATCTTCCTACCATACCACATGGCCTCCAAGAGTTGCACATGGGTATAAAAATCAAGAGTTGAGCCATAATAAAACTTGATTGTGGAAAATTAAAAGTTGAAAATCTTTAGAGATTATTTAGTCCAACTGTTAACTAGAGGACAAAGGAGATAGCTGAGGCCCAGAAAGAAGGGTTTTTTTTTTTTTTTTGCCAGAATTAGGATTAAAACTGGCTCCTTCCATAGTTCCAGGATGCTACTTCTACTAAGCTAACTAGTCAAACAGCCTAAAGTCCTTTCAATTCAACAATATTTCTTTTTACTGCATCATGCTAATCACTATTTGGTTCCCTTCAAAAGAGAAGAGATATGCCAAAAAGAGGTGATTTTTGAAATAAAGAACACTGCCAACACATCAATAATAAATAGTATAAAGCTACATAACGATTGCTTCAATCATCTGCTTTCTGAGGCTATTAAAACACAATTTCTGCTTTTGTATTGACATGACCTTGGATGTCACTTACCCTCTACAGGCTTCATTTTCATTATCTGTGAGAAATAAAGGTGTTGAACTAGATGGTTTGTAAGGTCCCTTTCAATGTATTCTATGTTTTAAGGTTCTTGCTATGACATTCCATGATTCTATAAATACTGAGTCAGCATATGCTTTTAACCATTACCAAGAACAGATTTTCTGTAATTCAGCTGATTGGGATTTGGAAAGAGTATCCCCCCTTATCTTCATTCCCCCCCCATTTGCAAATCTGATTTTTAGCAAGAAAGCTGTTACTTTTCACTGAAGTCCTGCTCATTCTTGAGAAGAAATGGAATCCCTTTCTGAAACGACACCACCTTGAAAAGAAAATTGCTAGTGAATCTGTTCCTAAAAAGTACCATTTGAGAGGTGAGGAGGTATTACTTTTAGCAAGGTAATTGCAATTCATTACCCTTTTTTTCTTATTCCCCAAACATAGGGAAAAATCACCCCCAAATAGTCTAAATCAATGAGGAGACTTGTGGTCTCAACCCAGTTGTAAAAGCATCCAGATGTCAATAGATTTAAAAGCTATGGTAAATATAAGTTGTGATTTCAAAAGTGCACTATTACTGCAATTGCTAAACAGCTTTACAAAGGATTTATAAAAACCCAAACCTAGCTGATAATGGAGGAATATTTCATTTTTTGGCTAATCCTTTAGTTCTAGATGAGAGGCAGTTTGATACAGTAGAACAAGGGACTGGACTTGATGTGAAAGGACTTGGGTTCAATTCTTGGCTCTGCATTTACTAGCTGTGGGAAGTAGTCATTCATCTCACTTAAGACTTCTTGAATGTTAAATAGTCGACCCTGTCTAGTCTCCTTAACAAATCTGACTCCTTAATAGTGAAACTGCCACTGAACTTGACAACAGATGACATTCTAAAAAGCACTCATTATCAACCAATTAAGAACATCTCTAGAATTGTAAACTAGAACCTCCTGCAGACAAGTTTCCTACAATCAGGTAGGAGGCCCTAAGCGTCTTTGTAATCAAATTTAAATTCCCATTCATTCAATTAAAAAATATTTATAACGCTGCAAGATGTAGCACAAGCTATTCAGAGAGTACTTGAAGGAGGAAATCAAGAGCCCCAGCTTTTGTTGCTGGTTCTACCTCTTCCCAGACAAGTGGCCTCGGGCTCAGCACTCCTCCACACAGGACTTCAATTTTCTCATGTATAAAATGGGGTTAAAAATCAGCACATTCAAAAATAAATAAATAAATAAAAGAAAAAAAAAAAGAAGGAAAATTCAGCACATTCATTATCTACCTCATACCTCTGTGCAGCAAAAGGTGCTTTGTACACTATGAAATGCTACAGCTAGGTGAACTGCTTTTTTGAAGCTAGCTAGTGTGTTTTGAGGGAAAAGCTTGGAAGCTTTTTTTGTTGTGGTGGTGGTGAAGATTTGCAAGGTGGAGGGAGAGTGAGAAAACTTCTACACCACCAAAGCATATTGGTTAATTGTTCTGCAAATTTCAGTTTTGGAGAGTGTGTGGGGAGAGGGATTAAAGGTCTTGCCCAGGATCAAAGGTGACACTTGAATTTAGGGACTGTCTTTCAGTGATCTGGAAAACCTATCTCCAAGGAACATAAAGAATCAAGATAGAGGTTTTCAAACTAAGGTTGGTTGGGAAAACAATTAAATCTTTATTTTCAATAACCTCAAATTGCAATTTAGCATTTCCTTAAAAACATTATTCAAAGAAGAGATCCGTAAGACAATCCAAGGGGTTCCAGGCACAAGAAAGGTTAAGGGAAGGACTCAATCCACAGAATAAAATACATTAGAGGAGCAAGCAAGGAACAGCGGTGAGGCCTTTAAGTAGAAAAACATTTGTCCAGGAAGGCTCTCGCTTTCTTTCCTTTCCCATTCAATGTAAAAACCACTCTTCAGAAAAACAAATAAAACCAAAGCGACCTCAGCCTTATTTCTAGCCCCATCTTGGTAAGCTCCATTTCCATAAACACCCGAAAGCACCCTTCCTCTCAAAGCAGCCTTACCATTTGGGGGTTGATCCATGAGCAACTTGACTTCAAGAAAAATTCGGGGTGTGCGTACACACACGTTCTCCATGGGGCAAAAGTTAGAAGCTGAAGAAAAGAAAGCCCACTACCCTCTTCCTAATACACTGCGACGGGAGGGGGCTAAGAGATAATCGGATCCTGATCTCCTCCGTTTCCTGATGAATTAAAACACGGGGATGACTTGGCCAAGGTCACCCCCTCAGATGAGCTCCCGAGGACTCGCTGACCTGGGCAAGCTGATCATAAGGGCTGACTGGGAAAGGGAATCCCTTGGTGGTGCGTCCGGAGCCCCTTCCCAAATGCTAGTGCTCACAACGCACAAAACAAAAGAAACCAACCAATTGCTCTGACGATTTCGAGTGTTGCCCAAGTCCGGGCTCGAGGCTGCATCTGTCCTCCAGCTTGGGGTCCCTGCTCCAGCTCCCTTCCCTCCCCCACTCACCTGAGGAGGGAGCCGAGTGGGGATGGGGATGGGGATGGGGATGGGGACGGGGGTGGGGGCGGGGGAAACAAGGCTCGGAAGGCGCTCCGGGCTCCAGCCTGGGCTCCGCCGCGCGGGCACAGGGCGCACGCGGGCTGTGTGACCTTGGGCCAGTCGCTTGCCCTCTCTGGGCCTCGGTTTCCTGCCCGGCGGGGGCTGGGGAACTCACGCTTTTGTCGATGTCCAGCCGGAGTTTCTTCTGCGAGATGCTCTTCTGGATCCTCTTGCTGAAGGAGGCGTTGCCGGCAGGCCGGACGCAGCGCTCCCCGTCCTCGATCAGGCAGCAGCTCTGGCCGTAGCCGGGGGCGGGCGCGGGCGCAGCGGCGGGCGCGGGGGCCGGGGCCGGGGCTGGGGGCCCTTCCCGGCTGTCCTCCTCGGTGCTGAAGCCGTTCATGGCCCCGGCCCCGGCCCCGGGGACGCTCACGGGGAACTCGAGCCCCTGCCCCCGGGACCCCGGCCCGGTCGCGGTCCCCCCGCCGAGGCGGCCCCCCCGGCCCCGCCCGCGGGCCCGGCCTCCCGCTGCCTGAGCGCGCCCGGGCCCGGCGCGGCCTCGAACCCGCGGCCCCCGGAGCCCCGCGAGCCCCGCGGCGCCCACTGGGCTGCCCCGCTCTCCCCGAGGCGGCGGCCTCGGCGGCGGCGGAAGTCCCGCCCGCGAGTCACCATTGGTCACTAGAAGGCACGGGGCGTGGCCGGATCCCTCGGCGGCCGCGATCATTGGTCGCGGAGCCCGCCTGTCATGAGAGGCCGGCTCCTTCCTGGACTCTGCGGGGACGGGTCCGAAGTAGAGAAAGTGCAAAGCCGGAGAGTTGGTGGCCGGGGTAGGAGCCGCGGCCCCGGGCCAGCAGCTGCTCAGAGCCGGGCGGGGGCGGACGGAGCCTCCGAGGGACAGGCGGCGCAGCCGGGACAGGCAGACCCCGAGCAGGGAGGTCCCAGGGACAGGCGGGATGCACAGAGACTCAGCTGGGGGGACAGACAGAAGGATACAGGGAGTCAGGGGGGTGTTCGGAGGAACACAGAGATGGGTAGGATGGAGCGGGGGACAAATGGGGCGGACAGACGGACAGATCCAGAGGCACAGATGGGGAAGACAGATGGACGGACACAGAAGGCACCGGCGGGACAAATGAGGGTGAACAAAGAGGGACAAGCAGAATGGAGGTGGACAGAGGGACAAGTAGGATGGACGAGCACAAATGGGATGGATGGACATATGGAAACAGAAGGACAAATGGGATGGGTCGGGCTGATAGGGACAGAGGGAGAGGACAGAAGAAATGGACAGAGCTTGAGAGATGAGGACCCAGGAAAAGAGATTTAGGCAAAAATATCCAGGGACAGAAAGGAAGGAAACAAAAGGCATAGATGAAAGGACAAATGTTGACACAGAGGAATAGAGGTGATGGGAAGAGATAGACGGGATGGGCAGAGGGGACAGATAAACATGGATAGTGGGACAGATGCAATGAGGGGACAGAAGGACAGGAGTTAAGAAGAGTGACAGGCTCAAAAGTGTATATGGCTAGACAGTGCTGTAGGGAAAGGAAAGACAAAAAGGATTGAACTTTTATAGGGAAAGAGAATCACTTGGAGGGACAAAATTGAATGTAGAAACAGGGCAGTGATAGGATAGGTGAAAAAGACAAGGGGATAACTCAGAAGGAGAAAGGGTAGAGCCAGAGACATTCTTGCAAACTAAAAGAGGATCCCAGGATCTTGGATTTAGAGCAGGAAAGGGCCTCATTTTACAGATGAGAAAACTAAGGCCCAAGGATATTAAATGATTTGCCCAAGATCATACTGGGTGGGCGTTAGAGAAAGAATGAGTCTTGAACTCAGATCTTATCATTTTCTAAAGTAAATATTAGAGCCAAGATTTAAACCCAAGGAAGTGAGAAATTAATGCTGAGGAACATCTAAGGAACATGGATGAGTAAGAGAGAGAGAGAAGATAATCCCTAGGAAGAAGAAAGCAGAAAGATAAAGTTCTGTTCATCTCGTACTTTATGCCACACTTCACAAGAGAAATCATTAAAATTACTAGGAATATTGATAGCTTGTATTCATAGTTTGCAAAATATTAACCACATTGTAAGACAGATAAAAAAATCCATCCACAAACAGTCATTAATTGCCTACTATGTGTCAGTACTATGCTAAGCACTGGATACAAAGACAAAAAGAACAGTTTGCTCTAATTGAATTTACATGAATCTATGAAGAAACCATGTACATATATAAGTAAATACAAAACACATAGAGATATAAAGTAATTTTGGGAGAAATTGGAAGGTGGTCAGGAAAACCGAAACCAGAGACACCTTATGTAGGAGGTTCATTTGAGTTGAATTTTGAAGGGAGCTAGTCATTCTTAACAGGCAGTGGTGAGGAAGGAAAGCATCCCAGACATGAAAGTGCAAAGGCACACATGGGAAAAGGCATCTAGGTAAGATATATATGTGAAAGGTCACTTTTATTCCATCAATGATCTAAAAAAGAAATCTAGAGAGGAATATATATGGACAAGATAGAAGTTTCTGACATTGTCCTGTTGGAGAAATCAGGTACCAGAACAAGTAAATTGACTGGAAGTCCACAACAGCAGCATTCCTGCTCAGGGAGCATTGAAACTGTGTTAATGTCCTGAGTTGGAAAGCCTCCAGGGCTTAGGGATGGAGACCAGACTAGACTAGAGACAGTAAGCCCTTCTGAGTTCTGGCTTGGGACATGGTTCCCATGTTAGTGTTCTGAATGCAGAAGTAAAAACTTCTAGGAGAAAAAGGGAAAAACAGTATCATAGAACCCAGGAAATTGAGGTCAGGTGTTGTTTACCTAATTATCCAATTAAAAAATATAGTATATATAGTGTCCAATCCATGAGAGCTAATAAGAAGAGGGTCTGGGACAAAGTGTTGGGGGAAATGATACCTATGGATAGTGTGTGTATTACTTAGATAAAGATACAGCAAAAAGCATGGAAGAGAAATCAAACAGATTAGGAGAGAGTCAAGTCAAGAATATCGAGAGAGAAGAGATGATCAATAGTGTGAAAAGTTGCAGAGAGGTTAAAAAGAATTCTTGATAGATTTACTAAATTCTAGTGGTTTCCTATTGGCCTCTAAGATCAAACATAAAATCTCTGGTATTTAAAGCTCTTCATAACTTTTTGTTGATGCTTACTTGTTTCAGTTATGCCCAACTCTTCATGACCACATCTGAAGTTTTCTTGGCAGAGATACTGGAGTGATTTGCCATTTTCCTCTCTAGCTCATTTTACCAATGAGGAAGTTGAGGCAGAGTTAAATGACTAGCACAGAGTCACCCAACTGGTAAGTGTCCAAGTTTAGATTTGAATTCAGTTCTTCCTGACCCCTAGCCAAGCACTCTATTGCTCTATCTAGCAGTTCCTAAGTAGATTAAAAGTACTTTGTTCACAGTTTGGTTCCCATTCTTCATCCCTACTCCCAGAAATAAATTTATTTCTTCCAAGATAAGTATGTTTTATTTGCAGATTGACATATTTTCTTTTAAGGTATGTACACACACACACACATATACATTTGATTTTCTTCTTTAAGATTGTCCTTTACTTCTGCATTTACATTCTCTTTCCATTGTTCTCTTTTTTGTTTCTTTGGTGAAATTTGCCACTGCAAATGCAAGTTTTCCCATTCTATCAATTATTTTTGCTATACAGACCACAAATTCTATTCTCATGATTCTCATTTCTCTTTTAAAATACTCTGGAACAAGAGAGGACTGTGGGAAATGGGTGTGGATCACAGCACAGCATTGTCACTCTTTTGGTGGTGTTTGCTTGCATTTTATTTTCTTTCTCATTTTCCCTTTTTGATCTGATTTTCCTTGTGCAGCAAGATAATTGTAGAAATATGTTTGCATATTTTGGATTTAACATATATTTTTAGCATGTTTAACATATGTTTAACATATATTAGATTGCTTGCTATCTGGGGGAGGGGGTAGAGAGAAGAGGGGAGGAATTGGAGCACAGGGTTTTGCAAGGGTTAATGTTGAAAGATTGTCCATGCATATTTTTTGAAAATTGAAAAGCTGTAATAAATAAAATAAAATAAAATACTCTGGAACAATGTGTTGTTGTTATTTGTTGTCCTCAAATTCTACAAGAGCTTTTGCTTTATCAAATGTTGGGTAATTTTCTTCTTATCTTTCCAGTATTCTTTTCCCTTCCATGTACTAACATCTGACAATGTTGCTGAATAGAAGAGTTGCTGAAGAGCCTTTTTGCTCTTCCTTACATGTGAAACTCCATCTGTCCTCCAGAATCTATACTCCAACACCATGCTAAATGAAGATGAAGATTACCTTCTTTTTTTTTCCTTAGGCAATTGGGGTTAAGTGACTTGCCCAGGGTCACACAGCTAGGAGGTGTTAAATGACTGATAGTAGATTTGAACTCAGGTCGTCTGGACTTCAGGGCTGGTGCTCTATCCACTGCACCACCTAGCTGCCCCTGAAGATTACCTTCTATCTGCTCTGTATATATCTTGTATGTTCATAGTTATTTACATGTTTTTCTCTTGTAAAAATATGAGCTCTTTGCAGGCAGGAACCATATTTTTGTATCTTTAGCATTTAGATCTTGTTGACTCACTGAGATAAAATCTAAAAACCAGGAGGCAAAGCCAGAGATATGAGTAAACAGAAAATATCAATCATTATAAAGAAATATTATGGATCTAGATTCAGAAAAAAGAATAATTCCATAGCAACTATCTCTATGACTTAAAACAAACTACAACCTTGCTAAGCCTCTCATCTGGAAAATGAAGTTAGATTAGAGGATCTTTGAAGTGTTTCTCAGCTCTAAAGCTATAATCCTGTGAGCCTGTGAACTGTAAGTAGAACTTCAAATGAAAAAAAAATTGGCTTGGCCACAAGGAATACAAGAGTATCTAGAAGAAATTAAGCAATAGATTAAAAAAAAAAATGAAATAAGAGATCTGAAGGAAAGAATTGACATGGGAATAATATATATTTTGGAAACAGCAAATAGAAAACCTTACCCAATAATGGACTAACAGAACTCATGACTCCTTGAAATAATGAGAATTTAGAACAAAAATCCAAAGATTGAAAAGATAGAAGAAAATATCTGCTCTTAGAAATGACTGAATTGCAATCAAGTCAAGGAGAGACAATTTAAGAATTGTCAGATTCTCTGAAAACCATGACCAAAATTAAAAAAAAATCTGGATACTGTATTTCAAGGAATCTTAAATGAAAACTGTTCAGATTTCTTAGAACCTGCAGGCAAAATAAAATAAGAACTCACTGGTTGCCTTCTGGTAGAAATCTCCAAAGGAAAGCTTTTAGAAATGTCATAGTCTAAATCTAGGATTTCTAAATCAAAGAATAATTACTGCAAGCAGATAGAATTTGAGTTCCAAAGAACCATAGTTAGGATTATATGGAAGACTTGGAAGTTACTACAAATTTTTATTAAATGTTTACTGTATGCCAGGCATTGCTAAGCACTCAGAATACAAAAAGAGGCAAAAGACAATCCTTACCCTGCAGGAGTTCACAATCTAAAGGACAGAGAATAAATTTAAATTAAAAAAAAAAAACCATAAATAAAGAAGAAAGCATCTCAGAAGATGGTATTCAAAAAGTCACTTTTTCCATTCTATCAATTATTTTTGCTGTGCAGACCACAAATTCTTTAAATGTTATATATAAAGAAGAATAACTCCAGTTAGTCTGGAGAAATATGTAATAATTCTGGCAGCCAGATTATAGAGGGCTTTGAATATCAAACATGAGTTTTCATTTTACTTTGAGCCAATGGGAAACTACCTTAGTTTTCTTGATCAGGAGTGATGTGGTCAGTTTCCACTTTGTTTTTTGTTTTCATTTTTATTATTAAAGCTTTTTATTTTTGAAACATGCATAGATAATTTTCAATATTCATCTTTGCAAAACCTTGTGTTCCAATTTTTTTTTCTTCCTCCCTTCTCTCTTACCCCCTCTTCTAGACAGCAAGCAGTCCAATATATATGTTAAACATGTGCAATTCAGATTCCATTTTGTGAGAGGAATCTGTATGAAAGATAGATTAAAGAGGAGATTAATTGTGAGGGTGTATTGTAGTTGTCCAGGTGAGAGGTGCTAAGGCCTGGTTTGAAATAGAGTTCTGGTCATGTGAAAAGAGAGGAAGGGGTGAGTGATAGAGATATTGTGAAGATAGAATCAAGATTTGGTAAACGTTTGGGTTGTGGGGGAAGGAGAGGCATTGAAGATGACTTCAAGCTTGTAAATCTTGGTGATTGAAAGGATTGTGATGGTCACTGACAGAAGTAGAGAAGATAGGAAGAAAGTGGGTTTAGGGGAAAAGATAAATTCTGTTTTAGATGAGTTAAGTTTGAGATATCTATTGGCGTATAGTAGCAACTGTCTAGTAAGCAGTTGGTGATATGATTCTGTAGTTCAGGAGACAGACCAGGACTGGATTAGTAGACCTCAGAGTCATCGACATAGAGATGATAATTGAATATTTGGGAACCAATGAGATCACTAAGGAAGAGAAGGTATGGAAAAGGGATTCTTAACCTTTTTGTGTCACAGTTTTATTTGGGAGTCTATGAAGCCTAAGAAACCTTTCTCAGAGTATTGTTTTATATTTATAATTAAAGGGAAAAAACAAATCATTGTTAAATTCCTACTGTGTACCAGAATTTTGATCCTTACAACAATCTTGGGAGCTAGGTGCTATTCTTATTTTTACCTCCATTTTACAGTTGAGGAAATTGAGACAGACAGAGGTTAAGTGACTTGCCCATGTCACATAGCTACCTGAGTGTCTAAAGCCAGATCTAAACTCAAATCTTCCTGACTTCAAGCCCAGAACTTTATATACAGTGCCACTTAATAGGAAATATTAAGTTTTTGTTAAAGCAAGAATTTTTAACCTGGGGCCTCTGTTTAGATTTCAGGGGGTTCATGAACTTGGAACATTTAATATTTTCATTAATTTCAATGTAATTGGACTTTGTCACAATCCTATACATTTATTATGCATTTAAAAATACTATTTGGAGAAGTGCATAGGCTATCAGATTACCAAAAGTGTCCTCGGCACACACACACACAAAATTAAGAACCCCTGAGTCTTTATAAAATGTTTATAAAGCAAACAAAACAAAACAAAACAAAAAGAACCCCTGAGTTAGAGGTTAGTAAAAATATACAATATAGCAAAGAAGACTGAATAGGAATGACTAGACTGGTTAGAGAACAAGGAGAGAGTTATATTTCAAGGAGAGGATGGTATTTTAGATGAGAAAAAGTAGTGTCAGTAGTGTCTAAAGCTGCAAAAAGGTCAAGACAATTGAGAACTAAACAAAAGTTATTGAATTGAATTTGAATGGGACTGATTGGATTAAGTATTTCTCCATATTGAGTCACAGGTTCCCAGAATGAGACCTTGCTCTCTGGAGGAATGAACTTTGAACCTGGGGATGCAGAAAGTTGCAGGAAATGATATGACCTGTGGGAGACAGCCAACATTAGTGATCATTGGTCAAGGATGGTTATAGCCTGTTAGTCTATCCAATGAGAAGGCGCGATTCTTTTGCTTTTAAACCCTGGACAAGCTGGAAGCAGGTCAGGTTCCAAGTGCACATGGCCGGAGTTGAGATGGCTCCTAAGTGTGTCTGGGCCTCTCACTGCAGGGATTAAATAAATGCTTTCTCTTTGTACTTGATGATGTCTCTGATTAGTTAATTGGATTGGGAAGGGGGTTTTGTATCTGACCTGTCCCACACAAATGGAAACAAAGAGATCATTGGAAATTTTGGAGAATGCTACATCAGTTGAGTGATAAAGCCAAAAGTCAGATTGTAAGAACTTGAAAAGTGAGAGGAAATAGTGTGTAGAGTAGAATGTAGGATAATAAATATTATTATCTGCATTGTTGGAGTTGTGAATTGACCCAATCCTTCTGAAGAGCAATTTAGAACCCAAAGGGCAAGTAAACTATGCATACCTTTGATACAGCAATATCGTTCCTAGGTCTGCATCCCAAAGAGTTAAAAAATAAACAAAAGGAACTAGGAATTATTTGTACAAAAATATTTACAGCAACTCTTTCTGTGGTGGCAAAGAATTGGAAATTGAGGAATGCCCATCAAAGGAGAATGGCTGATTGTGGTATATGAATGTAAGGGATGAGCAAGTAAATTTCAGAAAAACCTAGAAAGACTTATACACACTGATGCAAAGTAAAGTGAGCAAAACCAGAACAATGTATATAGTAACAGCAATATTATACAATGATCATCTATGAATGACAACTCCTCTCAGCAATAGTATGATCTAAGAAAATTCCAAAGGATTGAAGATGAAAAATGCTATCTATCTACATCCAGAGAAATCACTAATGGAGTCTGAGTGCTGATCAAAGTATACTATTTTTTCACTTAATTTTTTATGCTTTTCTTTTGATCTGTTTCTTCTTTCATAACATGATTAATATGCAAATGTATTTTGCATGATTGTACATATAGAATCAGTAACAAATTACTTATTGTTTTAGGGAGTGGTATAGTGAGGGAGGAAAGGAAAAATTTGAAACTAAAAAAATTTTTTTAAATGAATGTTAAAAATTGTACAATATACTATGAAACTTAAAAAAAAAATCGTCGCTACTGTATCAAAAAGAAAAACTGAGGCTTAAAGATAGAAAGTAAGCTGCCTAAGCCTAAGCTTGGAAACACACACACACACACACACACACACACACACATACAGAGCAGATTTCCAGCATGTCAAACTGACTAATCTGATGCTTTTATCAATGGGGCCAGTGGTGGCCACTTTCCATGTGGTAGAAGATATGCTCTGGTGGCAACTTCCTCAGGTAGCTATTTAAAAATAAGAGAAATATAGCCAGTCTCAGAAATATAGTCCAATTCTTTCATTTTACAGATTGCTCTAATCATGTCATTCCAATGACAACTTGCATTTATAAAATGCTTTAAAGTTAGCAAATTGCTTTTTGTATTTTATCTTACTTTTAGTACTCTACTCAAAACCCTTCATTGGTTTGTATTGTCTGCCCAGCAGAGTCTACATGTCTATTCCTGTCACACAATCTTTTCCACAGTCTGTCTTCTAACCTGCCTTTCCAGCCTTATCTCACATGACTCCCTTCCTGGATTCTACATCCCAACCAAATGGGACTACCCACTATCCTTCATCTGGACTATATATCTGTTTCCTCATCTGTTAAATGAAAGGATTCACTTCAGCAAGTGTCTATTAAGCACCACTATGCATAAGGCATTTTGCTAGGCTCCTGGCATTCTCAAGGTGAATCTGTGATCTCACTGATGTAGATGTTCATTTCAGTACTGCTGATCACAGCCTATCCAAGCCTGCCTATCCTTTGTGACTCGTGTTTATGACCTCTCAAAAGTTTGCCACCACTACTTTCTCCCCACTTCAACAAATTTGCTTTCTCTTGGCATGAAGAGGATATCATTGGAGCAAATGGGTTGATCGGCAATTATTCCTTGTTTTTGATCTTTGAGCAGAGTATCTTTTCCAATCATATATATTTTTTGACAACATCCTTTACTCTGATTCTCCTTTATTGTTTCCCATTTGTTGTGTTTCAATCTGTTCACAGTTATCATGTATCTTTCCGTTGCTCTGTAAGTGATATTCAATTTTAATTCTTTCAAGACTATAGTTTTCCAAAACTTGTGGCCATATAGAAACACTGTTACCATTAATGGTTTTAAAAGATGGGTCTTGATGATTGAGGAATGACTAAACATATTGTGTTATATGAATATAGTGAAATATCATTGTGCAGTCAGAATGATGAATATGATGAACAAAGTGAAGCAGGGGAATAACTTATATAAATAGATGCAAAGAGAAATAAGCAGAGTCAGGAAAACTATACATGATACTTATTACAACAATGTAAATACAAAACAGCAACAATCAAACTATTAAAACTGAATGGTGAATTGGTCTATAATTACCAAGTTTGGCTTCAAAAATATATGAGATTTCTATC
This sequence comes from Sarcophilus harrisii, assembly GCF_902635505.1. Classification (NCBI taxonomy): domain Eukaryota; kingdom Metazoa; phylum Chordata; class Mammalia; order Dasyuromorphia; family Dasyuridae; genus Sarcophilus; species Sarcophilus harrisii. The sequence goes on along the minus strand of NC_045427.1, from coordinate 386,975,678 downwards.
CCTCCTCCCCATGATCTTCTATCTATTCTATATCCACTTGCACACCCATATTCATTTTTGTATTTCAATACACCATTTTTCATGGTGGATCATGGGTATGGAATATTGCCTGGATCAGGATTTTTCAATATTTTGGTTAGTTTTATTGATCCTTTAAAAAATATTCCTATTTTTAAAATATTTCTTTTTTTTCTCCCTGAGGCATTTGGAGTGACTTTTCCAGGGTCACACAGCTAGGATGCATTAAGTGTCTGAGACCAGATTTGAACTCAGGTCCTCTTGACTTCAAGGTCAGTACTCTATCCATTGTGCCATCTAGTTGCCCCTAAATTTCTATTTTTTAAAGAGATAGTTCTGGAGGATGGAAGAATGGATATACTGGGAAATATAAGTGATGTAATGATAAAAGCTATTTATAAATATTTTTATTATAAAACTGGCCTCTATTTTAGAGCAGTTTTGGTCATTAAAGGAACTATATTTTCTAATAAATAATATTATCTTTGCAGCTCCTGTTTAATTTTGAGTCCAACTTATCCATTTTAGGTGTTTGTTCAAGGTATATTTACTGATGGTCAAACTTTATAGGATGCACATCTACCTCTCTCCTCTGAAATTTGGACATTCCGGATGCCCATCAATTGGAGAATGGTTGGGTAAATTGTGGTATATGAATGTTATGGAATATTATTGTTCTGTAAGAAATGACCAGCAGGATGAATACAGGGAGGCTTGGAGAGACTTACATGAACTGATGCTAAGTGAAATGAGCAGAACCAGGAGATCATTATATACTTCAAAAACAATACTGTATGAGGATGTATTCTGATGGAAGTGGATTTCTTCAACAAAGTGAAGATCTAACTCAGTTTCAATTGCTCAGTGATAGACAGAAGCAGCTACACTCAAAGAAAGAACACTGAGAAATGAATGTAAACTGTTTGCATTTTTGTTTTTCTTCCCGGGTTATTTTTACCTTCTGAATCCAATTCTTCCTGTGCAACAAGAGAACTGTTTGCTTCTTCACACATATATTGTATCTAGGATATACTGTGACATTTAACATGTTTAGGGCTGCCTGCCATCTGGGGAAGGGGTTTGAGGGAAGGAGGGGAAAAGTCGGAATAGAAGTGAGTGCAAGGGATAATGTTGTAAAAAATTAACCAGGCATGGGTTCTGTCAATAAAAAGTTATAATTACTAAAAAAAAAAAAAAAGAAGAAGAAAATTGGACATTCTAGTCTTTAGAGTGATTATGGTTCTTACCCAGGAAATTCTGCAGTGTTAGAGGGCTTAATGAGACTAATATTATATCATCCACAAACTGGTCATGTGAATGACTTCATTATTCATAGAGAATCTTTCTCCAACTTGATATACTAGGTCTCCTCCATGATAATAAAAACTTTTTTGGTCCTCTGTTTTATGCATCAAGGGATATTAATGGTCAGAACAACATTTTCTCTGTTAGATATTGTTCAAAGTATCTTATATAATTTTGACTCATGGGTGGTAGACACTTGAGAATAGCTTCATCTTTAAGTTGGAGTTTTTGTTCTAAGAATAAAAATTTTTAAAAAAATAATTTTAAAACTATAAGCATAATATCATATTGTACATATTTGGGTCTCTCTGTGATGGCTAAGCTGTAGAATTTTGCTAGTGAAAGCCTGGCTAGTCTCTGTTAAATCCTTCATCAAGGATATCTTTGATATATATGTAGATTATTCTCATAAAATTTTTCTGTTGACTGGAAAAAATACATATGAATTAGTTCATATTTTCCTAGTAGCCTTTTTTTTTTTTTTGCAGTAAATGAAGGTTGATTTTATGCCTTTGATATTATACCCCCTTATAATTGATTTCTTAACACATACTTGATCTCTTAACATCTTGCCTAAAAACAAAAATAGTCATAAATGGATGAAAAAGTGTTAATTTTTAAGTTATGTATTAGACACTATGCATGGAAGCTGGTGATAGTGGCAGTGAATAGGATATTGATCCTGGAGTGAGAAAGAATTGAGTTAAAGTTCAGTCACAGATCAGTACTAGCTGCATGATCCTGGGCAAGTCATTTAACTTTTATTTTGTCTTGGTTCCCACAGTTTAAAATAGGGATAATAATAACATGTTTCTCACAGGGTTGTTGTGATGATCAAATGAGATAATATTTTTCAAATGCACTTAACATATTCTACATAGCATTATAGGTACTGTATAAATGCTTCCTCCATTTGCTTTCTCCTAAGTGTCAGGAATATAAAATAAAAACTAGACAGTTCTTGTCTTCAAGAAGATTGTATTCTAATAGAGCTAGATATATAAAAGAGTGGTAGTTTACTGAGAAGAACATTTTGGTCTGCAAAGACACAGGTTTGTCTACCTCAAAACCTGAGGTAGACAGGTTCCTCAGTCTGTTTTAATTTACTCTAAACTAAGTAAACTTAGTTTACTCTAAACACTCAGTTGATATGTTTGATAGGCTTAATGTTTTTCCCCATCCGCACATTGAGAGACAGAGTCCCAGGCCCTTCCTCTGACCAGCAATACTTTCCTCTGAAAGAAAAACAAAGCCATCCCTTGCTCTCAATTAGCCCCAGCTTCCCTGATGCAGTTTTATAGTAAACTCAGGGCATGAAAAATTCCAATAATTTGGAATCCAGGTGCATTGGACATTCTGAAGACCATGCCTGCTGTTGTACTCTTCACTATAGTCTATCCTAGTGACCAAATGAGTTTCCATTTGGAGACAAGGTGACCAGGTCCAAGGAGGCCAAGAGTCAATCTGTGTTACTTATCCTTGTTCTATCAGGACAAAGTAAAACTTCTTTTGTTAACTGTTTAATAACTTATGAGTGCCTCATTTTCTCCCAAATGTGAACCTGAAAGAAGAGCATGATGATATTAGAGCCACCACCAACAATGTACCTTTACTGAAGCAATAGAAATATTGATTTAAGGTTTCCAGAGCAAAAGAAAGATGACAAAAAAGTTTTTGAGGTAGACTAAGATGGCTTTTCCAATTAGTGGCAGTTAATTTTTATTATAGTTTCCAGAGCAAGATTAGGAAGAGATATTGTACAAGTCAGAAGAGAGCAAGAAAATGGTCAGGTCATCAATCAGGACAACATGAGAGTTCTAAAAATGGTAGCTTAGCAATTCAAGGGCAGTCTCTGGTGTTCCTTGTAATAATCTTACATTAAATCCCCTTGTCTTTATTTATTACCTCTACAACATACCTTTCCTTCGCTTCCCAGCATTTTAAAAAAATGCATTGATCTTATTAATCCTCTGCTCAAAAATGTTAAATGTTCATAGGATAAGATATGAAAAGAGAAAAATAAACAAATAGAAGATAAATTGGGGAAAGGGAAAAAAGCCTCTAAGTAATAGATAGTGTGATGGGTCTAGAATCAAGAAGACTTCTTTTTCTGAGTTCAAATCTGGGCTCAGATAGTTTAATAGCTGTCGGACCCTGGGCAAGTCCCTTCAATCTGATTGTCTAAGTTTCCTCATTTGTAAAATGAACTGGAGAAGGAAATGGCAAACTAATCCAATATCTTTGCTAAGGAAACCCCAAATGGGGTCACAAAGAGTCAGACAGGACTGAAAACAACTAAACTAAAAAAGAAAAAAGGAATAAATAAGGAAATCAGGAAGATATTCAAATAGGAAGTAGCATCTAAGTTGAGCCTTGAAAGAAGCTCAGAGATAAAGAGGAGGAAGTTGGAGAGAGAAGGGGCAGATTGTATAAAATAAACAGGAAGGAAACTGGTTGCCAAGTTTGGGAAATAACAAGTAGGCCAATTTGTCTGAAGTGATGTGAATTGAGTCTTTAAAGGTAATCTGGAGACAATTGTGAAGGGTTTCCAATGCCAGACTGAAGAATTTATATTTTATCCCAGAGGCAGAGCTGAAGATTTTTGAACAGGGGAATTGACATGGTGTGGCTTTTGCTTTAGGAAGATTATTTTTGCAGCTGTTTAGAGAATGGATCAAATAGGGAGAAGCAAGGAGACTCATTAGAAGGCTAATGCAATATTTCATGTGAGTGGTGATGAGGGCCTTTGTGAGGAGAGAAGATGTTTTTCTATGATAAAGTCTTCCTTCATCTTCTCAGCTGGAAGTGATCTTGAATGCTTCCTAGCCATTTGCTTGGACCTCTCCTTGACACTTAGAGTCTCCCTTGTATCATCATTACTTAATTAAGGCTTTTACCTCCCATTAGGTTATAAGCTACTTGAAAGGAAAGATAATGTTGTTTTTAATCTTTGTATTCTAGGTAACTGAGATTAAAGTATACTGATCATAATGGGGTTTAATCAATATTTGTTAAAATGAATTGAGTAACTATTTCATGTGTCAAAGTCTTATCTCCTTAGTGAGCATGTAAACATTTACAAATTTTCCAAATCAGGGATAAGTGACTTGCTCAGGGTCATATCCCTAATAAATGTGTAAGGTCACATTTGAATTCAGGTCCTTTTCACTCCAGTGCCAGTGCTATATCCACAGCACCATTTTCCTGGTAAACTTCCACTTCTTTATATTTCTGGAAGCCAAGAGAGTCCTGGAGTCATCAGAGAGAATCAATTATTCAGTTTTCAGTATGAGCATTTATACCTTGGAAATCAGTTAATGCCCAGTAATCGAGGGTTGATTTATTATTTTTTATTGTTTAGACTTAAGAAATATTAATAATGCAAATTAAACTTAAAAATCTGTCCTATATATATTTTTATTATTATTATTATATATATATTTTTTGCAGAGCCAGTTGTTAAACATTTGCCAGCACATCTCTGAACTGCTCTAGTAGAGATAGCTATGCTTTTTGTATTGCAATGCTATCAAAAGGAAATGGGACTGGGATCACCAAACTATATATAAGAATTCCTGTAAGCTGTATGTTGATTTAGTTTTCAAATGTAATGTTAACTATGTTTTATTTTTATTTATTTTGTTAAATATTTCCCAATTACATTTTAATCTGGTTCTAGTACGCTAGACTTGCTCTTATGAATAGTTTCTTTAATCCTTCTGGTTTAGTAGTTTCTTCCAGCCCTAAATCTATGAATCTGTGACCTGAATTCTAGCTCTTGCTCTGCTATGTATTCACTATGTGACTATCCCTCTCTGAGCCTCAATTTTCTCCTTCCTAACCCTGAGAATTTTCTTCCTTTCTGTGTCCCTAACCAGCTGGGTCTCTTTATAGTTGTAGAACTCTGGGCAAATCACTTCTGCTTCCGGAACTAGTTTCCTCCTCTGTGAAATGGGTATGGTAATTCTGGCATTGCCTACTTTAAAAGTTGTTGTAAGGAAAGTGTTTTGTAAACTTTATAGCATGTACACTGGACAGGAATCTATCTTTAATCTAGTGGGTAGCCAGAGACTGAGCCAAGCAGGCCAGAGACAGACTCAAGAATCAGACGTTTTATTTCAAAATGAGGAAAAACTGCTTGCAAGCAAGGACTCAGTGACAGAGCCCTGTCCTTAGTAGGGACGAGTTCTAGGCTACTTGAGGAGATCTCAACACTTAAGCCTCTGGTAACACTGTGAACTGCAGCCTTGACTGTGAGGAGATGGGTAACCATGTGACAAATTCGATTCATAGCAGTTGTTCATGACTGGAAACAATTCTGGGATTTTGCTGTGGCTAAGATCATCCAGAGGATGAATGCAAAGGACTATTATGTCAAGCTCAGAGCTCAACTTTCAGTTTTGAAAAACAAAATATCTCCTAATATCTTGACAAGCACTATAAAAAGTGGAGCAACTGTTGCTCAGTTTAGTTAGTGTCAAGTGCCTGATTTGGCCAAGAACTTTCCTCAGCAGTACTAGGAAGTCTTAAAAGGCAATCAGTCTGCTAAGTGAAATGATTAGAACCAGGAGATCATTGCACAGGGCAACAAGATTATATGATGATCAATTTTGATGGAAGTGGCTCTTTTCAACAATGAGATGATTCAGACCAATTCCAATGATCTTGTGATAAATAGCTACATCCAGAGAGAGGACTGTGGGAACAGTGTAGATCACAACATAACATTTTCACTCAAAAAAGAGAAAAATGAGAAAGAAAATAAAATGCAAGCAAATGTTTGCTTACATTTTATTTTCTTTCTCATCTTTTTCCTTTTTTGATTTGATTTTTCCTATGCAGCAAGATAATTGCATAAATATGTATGCATATATTGGATTTAACATATATTTTTTACCATATTTAACATATACTGGATAACTTGCCATCTAGGGGAGGAGGGTAGGGGGAAAGGGGGAAAATTGGAACAAGGTTTTGCAAGAATTAATGTTGAAAAGTCATCCATACATATATACACACATTGCTGAGGCAATTGGGGTTGAGTCACACAGCTAGGAAGTGTTAAATGTCTGAGTATAGATTTGAACTCAGGGCCTCCTGACTTCGGGGCTGGTGCTCCATCCATTGCGCCACCTAGCTGCCCCTCCATGTATATATTTTGAAAATAAAAAGCTTTAATTTGAAAAAATTCTCTAGGTTATTTCCAATGCCAATTAACAAATATGTAAGTTTCATTAAAAAGAATAAAACAAAAAAAGGCAATTATTCAGTTTATCAAGGACTAAGAATATTTCAGGCACACTATTGTGCTGAAGATAAAACGACAAAAGTGAAACAGTACTTGTCCTCAAGGAGTTTACATTCTAACAGGGAGAAATGTATGACCACACATATCATATATATATAAAATAAATACAGAATAAATTCTTTTGGAGGAGGGCACTAGGAGCTGAGAAAAAAAATACCTGAAATAAATTAAAATCAATCTGAACCTCAGTGATAGGAAGATGAGATAGACAGAATTCAGTAGTTCCAGAACATCAGACACAGTAGGAGAGGTCATCATAGCTAGTCAGCATTTATATAGTGCTTTAAAGTTTGCAAAGCATTTTACCCATTATCTCATTTGATCTTTTTGACAACTCTGAGAGGTGGGTGCTATTATTATTACCATTTTACAGATAGGAAATTGAGGCACAAAGTGATAATAACAACAATGTAGCTAAGCACTTACTAGTGCTAAATGCTTTACAAATAATATCTCATTTGATCCTCATGACAACTCTGAGAGATACATTCCATTATCTCTATTTTACAGATGAGTAAATTAAGGCAGATAGAAGCTAATGTAATCTGAGGCCAAATTCAAACTTGGGTCTACCTGACTTTAGACCTGGTGCTTTATCCACTATGTCCCCTAGTTGTCTCATCAGAATAATAATATTTATGATAACAGTAATATGTTATTTAAATAGTAACTTATGGTTATAATAGTTAAGTGGCTCAGTGCATAGAGTGCTTGGAGTCAGGAAGACTCATTTTCCTGACTTCAAATATGGCTTCAGAAACTTAACTAGCTGTATGACACTGGGCATGTCACTTAATCCTGTTTGCCTCAGTTTCCTCATGTGTAAAATTAGCTGGAGTAGGATATGGCAAACCACTGCAGTATCTCTGCCAAGAAAACCCCTGATGGAGTTATAGAGAATGGCACAAGACTGAAAACAGCCAAACATCATAATTATGGTTATATGTTGCTTTATATTTATGATGGTATTGGCTCTTCACAGTGTTCTGAGGTAGATCATTTCATAGGCTCAGAGGGGTATGGTAGTCTCCCTAAGCTCTCATAGAGGGTTGAAAATCCAATCTGAATCTTCTGACTCTATGCCCAGTTTTCAACTCCACCTCAACCCATGAAAATAAAAAGCCCCTGCATTTCTAGAACACTTCCATTTTTTTTCATCTAGCCTCATGCACTTTCCTTAAACAGCCTTCTGAAGTAGATAGTCCAAGTGCTATTATCCTCATTTTACAAATGAGGAAATTAAAGGCCCCAAGAGCCTTTATCCATATATCCAAGGTTATACAGGTATAACTGACAACCCCAGAAGTTGTCCCAGGGTCTAGTCTGGCCCTCCTTCCTCTACAACCATAACAGAGGAAAAATTTGGGGAGAGGAAGGGATAAATCTCCCAAGAGCCAGCATAAACATTTATAAAGTACTTTAAGGTTGGCCATGTGCTTTACACACATTATCTCACTTAAAATGTTTCACTGACTCTATAATGTCTGCCTGGTAGAGTTTGCATGCTCTTGTTGGGTGATATTTTTCATAGTCTGTCTCTAATCTGCCTCATTTCACATAACTTCCCTTAATGAACCAGTCAAATTGGACTCCCCACTAACCTTCTTCCCCATCTTGCCTTTTCCTGTGCCTGGGGCTCTGCCCTCAAATAACTTGTCATATCTAGCATGGGACTCCACTGCCAGCTCATATCCTCACCTCCAAATCTCCATCTGTTGAACTCTCTCCCTTTCTTTTAAGGCCTGGGTCTTACCAACAGGTAAAATAAATTCAGAGTTCCAGGGCCTGGGTTCAAATTGTGATTCAGCTATTTTTCATCTTCATGGCTCTGGGAAAGTTAATATACCATTCTGGGCCTCAATTTGCTTATCTGCTAAATGAAAGGATTCAATTCAGTGAATGTTTATGAAGCTGCTATTATGTATAAGGTTTTTTTTCTAGATCCTTAGGATACTAAATGGATTTGTGATCTCATTGAAGAGGTTGTTCCCTCCAGTGATACTGATTACAACCTATATAGGCCTTTCCATCGTTTGACTTTTGTTCTTGCCCTCCTGTAAATTTGTCACTTTTCCCTGGGTCTTGCCTTCCTTTTTTTCTTATCTGTTCCCGCTTGCAGATGCTGAGGTCTGGCCCAATTCCCGATCTCTTGGATTCTGGTTTTAGATTGTGCTCTTTTGGCAGAGAAGTGAATTTCAAAGTCCTGGGACCAGAGGAAAAAAAAATCTCTCTTTGCTTTTCCTTTTATACCTCTCTTAAATGCAAAATTCATTTCCCCTGTCCTTTCTCCATGTGGTAAGAGGGCAGCAGATAGATCTTTCCCATTACCTTCTGGTTGTTGTTTGTTTTTTGTTCTTAAAGAGGACCAGTGATATAATGGGGTGATGTGTGTGAATTGGATTTAAGCGAGATAGAGTTGTACAAAGTCATCAGCCTCATTCTCTTCCTAAAATCATAGGAGTCCCCTATTTCCAAGCAACTCTGGGAACAGGCTCTGACAAGTTAATAGAAACTTGCTTTTTGAATCTTCCCTAGGAGTCCTTCCTGTCCTGAGGCACTCTCCTGAGAAGTCAGCCTTATCCCATAGGACTCCACTGTAGGACTACTCCTTCACTAGCTACCTCCTGGCTTTAAATCTACCTTCAGGTTCTACCAAGAAAAGGGGACCAAGATTTGCCAGAGAGGCAGTGGTCTTTGAAGGGCAAGAACTTATGACCATCCTACATGGCTCTCTTCAACAATGAGATGAACCAAATCAGTTCCATTTGTTCAATAATGAAGAGAACCACCCAATGAAAGAACTCTGGGAAATTAGTGCGAACCACTACATAGCATTTCCAATCCCTCTGTTTTTGCTCACTTGCATTTTTTATTTCCTTCTTAGGTTAATTTTACCTTATTTCTAAGTCTGATTTTTCTTGTGCAGCAAAATAACTGTATGGATATGTATACATATTTTGTATTTAACATATACTTTAACATGTATGGGTCTACCTGCCATCTGGGGGAGGGGGTGGGGAGGAGGAGGGGAGAAGTTGGAACAGAAGGTTTTGCAAGGGTCACTGCTGAAAAATGACCCATGCATATGTCTTGTAAATAAAAAAGCTATAATAATAATAATAAAGAACTTATGACCATCCTGAGTCACACTCCATAGTGTGGCAGTCTTCTCAGCAACGACTGTTAGAAATTGGCAACTAATTCGTGGTTTGCAAGGATACTTCTTATTGGAATACACAGGAGAGCTGTTGGAATGGATACATGGGAGCCACCTGACAATGGTTGCTGGAGATCCAACCCATAATGAATCTTCTCTTGTGAGAGGCAGTTGCTGTTCTCTGACCTCTCTCCTCTTCCCTCTGCCTCCAGTTTATCTCATTCTTGTCCGCAACACCTGTGTCAGCAAAGGCTGCCTTGTAACTCCTTCAGATGTTATGATCCACAGCTGTGGAGGCTCTCGGGGAATTGACCTGTCCCTTAACAGCTTTAGGCATCATGGAAAGCATGATGCATTGGAAATCAGAAGATATGGGTTTGGTTCCTGGATCCCCTGATTTCTACCTTTGGGCAAGACACTTAATCTGTTTAGAGGGATCTCAGCTTCCTTCTCTGTAAAGTGAAGAGGAAATGATCTCCTAAGTTTCTCCTAGTTGTAAATATATGAATCTTTGACCTGGTTCTAGTTCTTGATTTTGTTGTGATTATGACTCTTTGGATCTTAGCTTTTTCATCTCTAATAAGGTATAATAGTGTTTTCTATCTCACAGCAGTGTCAAAAGACTCAAATGAGATCATCTTTGCAGAGTGCTACTTAAGTATAAACCGTATTGAGGCAGCTTAGTGAATAAATAGACCAAGTGTTTATTAAAGACTTGCCAAGTTTCAATCACCTGGGTAAATGTTAGGGCTCCACATCCAAGTAAGTAAGGCAAGTTCCTGTCCTCAGGGAGCTAATATTTTCCAGGCTGTCTCCCAATTTTCCACAGCAGTTGATTGCGTGTGCCTGCCCAATGGAGCTTCCTGGTCTCCCATGTTAGCTATCTGATCATGTTCCAGACAGTCTCTGGTTACAGCAGTCTCCTTGCCCAAGTGCTGTTCCCCATCTCCAGCTATACATTTGCATCCCAAGGCCAAACCTCTTTGGACAATGATATCCACGTTACCCTACTAGAACTTATTTGTCAATATAACAGACTTCCACTCCACCTTTCACTTACTATCCCAGAGATTCTGAACAACCAGATGCCATTGTTCAAGTTCTTTTCTTGGTCCTCCCTTCCAAGGTTTCTTTTATTTTTTTCATTTAAAAATATAAACATTTTATTGGTATAATTTATTTTTATATCACCTCCACCCCCACCCCCCACTTTCCTATAGAAAGGTCCGTTCCTTGCAACAAACAAATAAATAATTAAATGAATAAATAATAAATAGATAAATAAATACAAGGAAAAGGGAAGAGAAAGCATCAGTAAAGCTAATCAATACATCATCTGAGCCTGACATCTGAGTACTGTGTAAGAGATTCTTTCTAGCTCTGATATTCTATTTAGTCTAGGATAGTGGCCAGGGTACTTTATTCAGTTCTCAATACACAAATGGATACATGATCTCATTGACTGCAATGTTTCTTATCCAATAATACATACTGCAACCTATCCATACCTACTTATCCCGTACCACTCCTGTCCATGTTCTCCCAGAAGTTTCCCATTTAGGATCCACTCAATGTTTCAGAGGTTTTCTTTACTTTCTCTTGACATCATGAGGATTCCTGCAGAGCTCTAGAGCTATTCACTTGCCAGCTGGCCATCCATCTTCTGTTCTGTAATGATCCCCATCTCATTTTAGGGAACAGCCGCTAGCAGTGGAACTATCCACCTGCCAAGTAGTACCTTCTCTTCTGTAATGAGTACCCTTCTCAATAGCTCCTAGCACAAGGAAGTAATTCCCACTGCTTCCATCTCCCTAATGACAGCTTTTATTCTTATTCTTTGAAGTTCCTCATTAGTTATAGGTTGTAGCCTGCTTATACCTACCATGCTCTTCTCCATAGCTCTCTCTGTGATATTGTGTTGTTGGTCTTCCTGTCATAGAAGAATAAAGTGTTTCTTTGTTTGTTTGTTTGCTTGTTTTTTTTAACACAGCTACTCTTTCATATCTACAGACTGAATGTGAGGGTGGTCTGGCATCTGTCTTAGGTGTTCTTTCTTTGCCATTAGTAGTCAAAAGCAAGGTAAAAGCAATGCCAGTGTCTTAAGTGTCTGGACTCTAAGTTGAAGGACAATTTTATTATGGCTCTAGTCCTGGCAGAGACTATATATGACTTGACCAACAATGGCTTTTTATAAAAATGGAGACTATGAAACATCTCTCCCTCTTCTCTCTCTCTCTCTCTCTCTCTCTGTCTCTCTCTCTCTCTCTCTCTCTCTCTCACACACACACACACACACACACACACACACACACATTTGGTAGGCTTTGAAGAAACATCAGGTCAGATTTGTGATAAATTTGTCTCCTTTTCTCTCACATTCCCATCCTAGTGTTTCCCTAAGGCTCTCTAATGTGGTGATTTTTCAGGCTTTATTTGCCATACAGTAGGAGGACTACATGTTTTAAGTTGACTTTCAGGCAGACAGAATGAGGACTCATGGTTATGGGGACATTTAAAAATTGCCCTTTTGATCCTTTATAGTCTGGAATCTCATACTTCATTAAGCCTGCTCCAAAATGGCTTTATTTACTTAGTTTGGGTATAAAAGGATAGATTAGAGTGAACAGGGGAAACCAACATACTCTTGCTGTTGCCAGAGTCTGTATTAGGTTAAGCAGATTCTGCATTTTAAGGATTTATAGAATCTTGGAAAACCCATCTGGAAGAGACATTAAAACACAGAAAACAATATCATCACTGCAAGAACTCTCAGAATCAGGGTTGAAAGAAATTTTAGAACATAGAATGTTAAAGTAGGAAATAACTGGGCCTAATTCTTCAAGAGAAATAACTTGCCAGAGGAATCCAGTCAAAACTAAAACTTAGGTAATCCTGGGGGCAGCTCATTGAACAGTGGATAGAATGTTGGGCCTGGAGTCAGGAAAGCCTGAATTGAACACTTATTAGCTGTCTGACTCTGGGCAAATCATGTAACCACTATATGCTTTAGTTTCCCTCACCTGTAAAATTGGGACCTGGTTCTATCACTTACCTCTCAGGGTTGTTGTGAGGATTAGGTGAATAATATTTGTGCTCTTTGCATCCTGGAAATAGAGCCCTACTTTTTTTTTTAAAATTTAATAGCCTTTTATTTACAGGATATATGCATAGGTAACTTTACAGCATTAACAATTGCCAAACCTCTTGTTCCAATTTTTTACCTCTTACCCCCCCACCCCTTCCCCTAGATGGCAGGATGACCAGTAGATGTTAAATATATTAAAATATAAATTAGATACACAATAAGTATACATGACCAAAACGTTATTTTGCTGTACAAAAAGAATCAGACTCTGAAATATTGTACAATTAGCTTGTGAAGGAAATAAAAAATGCAGGTGTGAATAAATATAGGGATTGGGAATTCAATGTAATGGTTTTTAGTCATCTCCCAGAGTTCTTTTTCTGGGCATAGCTGGTTCAGTTCATTATTGCTCCATTGGAAATGATTTGGTTGATCTCGTTGCTGAGGATGGCCAGGTCCATCAGAACTGGTCATCATATAGTATTGTTGTTGAAGTATATAATGATCTCCTGGTCCTGCTCATTTCACTCAGCATCAGTTCGTGTAAGTCTCTCCAGGCCTTTCTGAAATCATCCTGTTGGTCATTTCTTACAGAACAGTAATATTCCATAATTTTCATATACCACAATTTATTCAGCCATTCTCCAACTGATGGACATCCATTCAGTTTCCAGTTTCTAGCCACTACAAAAAGGGCTGCCACAAACATTCGTGCACATACAGGTCCCTTTCCCTTCTTTATAATCTCTTTGGGATATAATCCCAGTAGTAACACTGCTGGATCAAAGGGTATGCACAGTTTGATAACTTTTTGAGCATAGTTCCAAACTACTCTCCAAAATGGTTGGATTCGTTCACAACTCCACCAACAATGCATCAATGTCCCAGTTTTCCCGCATCCCCTCCAACAATCATCATTATTTTTTCCTGTCATCTTAGCCAATCTGACAGGTGTGTAGTGGTATCTTAGAGTTGTCTTAATTTGCATTTCTCTGATTAATAATGACTTGGAGCATCTTTTCATATGACTAGAAATAGTTTCAATTTCTTCATCTGAGAATTGTCTGTTCATATCCTTTGACCATTTTTCAATTGGAGAATGGCTTGATTTTTTATAAATTAGAGTTAATTCTCTATATATTTTGGAAATGAGGCCTTTATCAGAACCTTTGACTGTAAAAATATTTTCCCAGTTTATTGCTTCCCTTCTAATCTTGTCTGCATTAGTTTTGTTTGTACAAAAACTTTTCAGTTTGGTATAATCGAAATTTTCTATTTTGTGATCAGTAATGATCTCTAGTTCTGCTTTGGTCATAAAGACCTTCCCCTTCCACAGGTCTGAGAGGTAAACTATCCTATGTTCCTCTAATTTATTAATAATTTCATTCTTTATGCCTAGGTCATGAACCCATTTTGACCTTATCTTGGTGTACGGCGTTAAGTATGGATCAATGCCTAGTTTCTGCCATATTAGTTTCCAATTTTCCCAGCAATTTTTATCAAACAGTAAGTTCTTATCCCAAAAGCTGGGATCTTTGGGTTTGTCAAAGACTAGGTTGCTATATTTGTTGACTGTTTTATCCCTTGAACCTAATCTATTCCACTGATCAACTAATCTATTCCTTAGCCAATACCAAATAGTTTTGGTAACTGCTGCTCTATAATATAATTTTAGATCTGGTACAGCTAAGCCACCTTCATTTGATTTTTTTTTCATTAATTCCCTTGAAATTCTTGACCTTTTGTTTTTCCATATGAACTTTGTTGTTATTTTTTCTAGGTCATTAAAATAGTTTTTTGGGACTCTGATTGGTATAGCGCTAAATAAATAGATTAGTTTAGGTAATATTGTCATCTTTATTATATTTAACAGAGCCCTACTTTAACAAAGAGTTAAAGACCAAGTAATAATAATTTTCTATGGTTATAAACTTCTTTTGTTGTCTGCTCCTTTTCTTGGATTTTAACTCTTTATTAAATTAGGGTTCAGTTTCCAGGGTGGAAAGTGCATTGTATTTTTCTTCCCGGGTTATTTTTACCTTCTGAATCCAGTTCTCCCTGTGCAACAAGAAAATTGTTTGGTTCTGCACACATATATTGTATCTAGGATATACTATGACATATTCAATATAGGACTGCTTGCCATCTAGGGGAGGGGGTGGAAGGTGGGAGGGAAAAATCAGAACAGAAGTGAGTGCAAGGGATAATGTTGTAAAAAAATTACCCTGGCATGGGTTCTGTCAATAAAAAGTTATTATAATTAAAAAAAAGAAGAAGAAAAAAAAAGAAAGAAAGTGCATTGTCCCAAGCTTCAGGGGTTTTGTGCAACTGTTTTCAGAGATCCTTTGAGGACCCTTAGAGCCCTTAGGGTCTAACCACAGGTGCTCTTTTCTGCCCTGGAGCAGTTAGGATGTCTCCGCCCCACTGTAGCTGTAAGATATAGTGTATTAAAGCAACAGTCCTGCTTTGCTGGGCAGGGGCCAGAGTTGTTCTGGCACAGTCTACACTGGGATTGCACGCTGGACTCCCACTCTGGTTCCACAGACCTTTTCTGATGACTTTCCAAGTCATCTTTGGTGTCTCTGGACTGAGAGATCTAGAAACCACCCGTACTGACACTGATTCAGAGGTCCCTAGACCTGTTCTTGTTTTGCTGGTGTGGGGCCAGGGCTGGATCTTGCTGGTGCAGCCTGCACCAGGACTGCATGCTGGATTCCCACTCTGGTATCACAGGTTTTTTCTAAACACTTTCTAAGTTGCCTTCAGCTGGAAAATATTCGACTTCATCTTTGTTGGTGTTCTGACGCTCTAAAATTTGTTTTGAATCATTATTTAAAGGAATTTCAAGCAGTTGGGGGAGAGGTTGTGTGAGTTCCTGCCTTTACTCAGCCATCTTGGCTTTGCCACCTTAAGTAAGAGTTTTAAGATAATGTTAGGGTTGAAATTTAAGAATAGTCTAAGAGTCAAGATTAGTTTAGGATGTCTAGTGATTTTAAGAGAGTAAGGAGAGCCTGATTATAAATTGGACACACCTGTAGCATCTGAGTCAGAAACAAATTCAAATTCAGGTGAGGTGAGGGCTAGCATGGGATAGTGAGGGTATTTATTGTAAAGATGAAAGTTTAGTGTTAATGGTACGTTAAACAGAAGTGTAGGGTTTTGGCTAAGGCTATGGTGAGACCTAGAGTGTTAAGGCTATTTTAGAATTGGAGTTTCAGGTTTAGATTAATTAGGATTTCTGCTAAAACAGTTTTGTTTATTAGACTGATAGGAAGAGTTGAAATCTGAAGGGTTAGTTTGGGCAAGTTTAGGTTTAGAGTCAAAGTTATGGCTAGTGTTGGAGTGTTATTGTCTTGTAATAGAGTTTAGGGTTATGATTAGCTTTTATGTTACAGTAAGTGAGGAATAGAGCCAATTTTGGAGTTTTAAGGAACTTGGATTAGGGTTGCCTTTAGGGTAGGGATTATGAATAAAATTAGGTTTAGTGTTTGGGCAGCATTAGGAATAGAATTTAGGATTAATATTAGGCCAGTGGTATGTCCAGGAAGCTCAGAAACTGAGCAAGAGTTAGAATGAAAAATTTGTCACCTGTCAAATAGTGACAGAGATTTGAATCTGTCTATCTATCACCTAGATATTAGGGGAGACTCTGTTTTCAGAGTACAGCAAGCTGTGTCCTGAGCTTGGCACAACAATCCTTTGTGCTCACCTTTTGGAACTGATGGTCCCTGAGCTTGGGCAAGCACCAACAGGCCCAGACATGAAGCTCTGCTATGAATGGACTTTTTGTCACTAGACAACTTTATCTCACTGTTAGTTGTACTTCACAATCGTTGCTATATTGCACTGTGAATTTTTATCTAGGCACAAATATATGTCAAAGTTCAGCCATACTAAAGCAAGTCTCCCCACTAGAGGTAGATACCTGGCACATGTGTCTAATCTGCCTCCTTGCTTGCAAGTCATTTCCCTCACTAAAATTAAATTTCTGTTAGATTCCTGACTCTCGTCTAGCTTGCCCTGGATCCACCATCTAAGGCTGGTTCTGTCCAGTTGACTCCATCCATCTATCTAACCATATCTGCCTCTCTCTCCCCCTCTCCCCCTTCCCCCTTTTCCCTCTTCCCCTTCCTCTTCTTCCCTCTCCCTTCTCCCCCTCTTCCCTCCTCTTCCCCCCACTCCTCCCCCATACAGCTATCTTTCTACCTATCTACTTGTCTATATACCTATCTACATATATCTATATCTTTTGCCTTGAAATCCTATTCAGTTGTCAAATCTTATTACCTTTAACTCTCCATCTTTTGAAAACATTCCTTTCTATTTACTCACACAGCCATCACTGTAGTTCAGATTCTCATCACTTTTTACCTGAACTATTATAACCTCTTAATCAGTCTCCCTGACTCTCCTTACCCCAATTCACACTCCACATAGACTGTAAAATAATTTTCCTAAAGCACAATTCTGCCAACATTACTGCTCAATTCAGTAAAATCTGATGTCTCCTTATATAAATTCCTTTGTTTTTTGATATTTCTTCACATTCTTCGCAAGCTGGCCCATTCTTAAGTACTTTCCATTTCTTTTCCCATTACTCCCCTTCAGTAAAGCCATACTGTCCTGCTTGATGGTCCTCACATACCATGTTCCATCTTCCTTCTCTGGTCTTTGCATTGGACATTCCCCTCCTCTCCCCAAGCCAGCCTCTCTATACCTGGAACTCACTTTTCTCCTCACTCGAATCTCTCCGAAGCCCCATTTTCCCTCAAGATTTAACTAAGCTCCATATTGCACATGAAGCCTTTCTTGATCCCTGACCTTCCTCTCTCCCCTCAGCTCCCAGAGGCCAATGTCTTCCCTAAAAATATATCTTGTATTTATTTTGTATGTTTAAAATATACTTCCATGTACACATTATCTCCCTGTTAGCTCTTTGAAGTAGGGACAACTGCTCTGTGACTCCATTCATCATCCCTGTGACTTCCTGGGCCAGAATATCCTTCCCTTGATTACCATATGTGTTGTCACCTTCTATTAAGATGTAAGCTCTTTGATTTTAAAGAAGGGAAAGGGACCTGTATGTGCAAGAATGTTTGTGACAGCCCTTTTTGTAGTGGCAAGAAACTGGAAACTGAGTGGATGCCCATAAATTGGAGAATGGCTGAATAAATCGTGGTATATGAATGTTATGGAATATTATTGTTCTCTAAGAAACGACCAGCAGGATGATTTCAGAAAGGTCTGGAGAGACTTATATGAACTGATGTTGAGTGAAATGAGCAGGATCAAGAGATTATTATATAATTCAACAACAATGATCAATTCTGATGGACGTGGCCCTCTTCAACAATGAGATGAATGAACCAAATCAGTTCCAATAGAGCAGTAATGAATTGAACCAGCTACACCCAGTGAAAGAACTCTGGGAGATGACTATGAACCACTACAGAGAATTCCCAATCCCTTTATTTTTGTACACCTGCATTTTTGATTTCCTTCACAGGTTAATTATACATTATTTCAAAGTCAGATTCTTTTTGTGCAATAAAATAACTGTTTGAACATGTATACATACATGGTATTTAACATATACTTTAACATATTTAACATGTATTGGTCAACCTGCCATCTGGGGGAGGGGATGGGGGGAAGGAGGGGAAAAATTGGAACAAAAGATTTTGCAATTATCAATGTTGAAAAATTACCTATGTGTATATCTTATAAATAAAAAGCTATAATAATAATAAAAAAAAGATGTAAGCTCTTTGAGGGCAGGGACTGCTTTGGGTGTTGGTTTTGTCTCATCTGTATTCACAGAGAAAATATCTGGCACATAGTAAGCATTAATAAATGCTCTTTATTTATTCCTTTGTGTCTTTGCCTATACAATATTCTATGCCAAATATACTCTATTGGCTATTCCTGTGGACTATTGAAAATCCTCTTTTTCTTTAGGGTCTAATTCTGGTGTTATTTTCTCTTTAAATCTTTCCTGATCCTCCTAGTCTACTTCTCATCGCACTAATTCTAATTTGTAAATATCACATCTTCCCTACTACTTTTGAGAGCTTTTCCAGGGCAAGGGTCAGACCTTTTTATTACCTTGATTTCTTGCTAAAGGGTTTTGTACAACTCTGGTTGTGCAAGCGTATGATACTTAACACTGTTTGTTGAAGGTATTGATGAAGGGGTACATGTTAAGATTTTTTCCAAGTGTTTAAATGACTTTTCACCAAGACAAAAATCCAATGCTTGTCAATAACATTTGCACGGATAACCAGGGTCTTATTTTGCAGAAAGTCAAAATGTACAACATTATCTTTTGAATACTTTCAATCAGTCTTTTCTGAAGTGTTACAAAGAGAACAAGTAGATGAAATATTTTTACAATCAGGGATCCACAGTCTACTTAGCTAGTAGTAGAAAAATAATTCTTATAGTTTGTACACTCTCTACCCCATCTTCCATTAAGACTTCGAAATTTTGCAAAGTGGAATACTGAATGGAGCAGTAAAGGTAACCACATTTGCCCTTTTTGCCTTATGGATCTATGATCTTATTGTTTATCTTTGTTCTTCAACAATTCTTTGTCCCTTTGGAAGGAAATGTAGAAAGTTCTATCTATTGCAAACTGTGTAGGAACTGGAATTCTGCCTTTGAGAAATTGTCTGGGTGACAATCCGGCTAGTGGTCAGTCAGCTCAGTCTGATGAAATCATCTTCACAAGTTATAATTCCCTTCACTAGAAAAAGGAAGTTGTTGAAGATTAACTGAAGGAGCCAGCAGAGCCATAACCAAGAATTCTAATACCTGGGGCATATTTAGCTGTGGTGGAAGAAGACAGGAATCTCAAGCCCAGGGGGTGCAAGAGGAGTCTACCCTGGCCATCTCAATTCGACAAAGCTATAAGAGAAAGATCACACTCTTGCTGTGTGATGATCATAGGACCATGAAGAGAGGTAGCAGTCTAACCCTGGAGGAGCTACTCTCCTTCTCTTTTTGGAACATTAACATAGGAGAAAAGAGCATGTTATCTCTGTGGCTATCCTCTGCTGATCCTCCAACCCAATAGGAATACTACAGAAGGGAAACATGCCCTGAATATTTATCTTCCTTACCACAATGTTTTGGTACCAGGTAAAAAATTCCTGGTGCCCTATGCTAGTTATGGCCCTGGGAACAGGGAGTATTTAGCATGGAGAAGACAATGCTAAGATTAAGGGGAGGAAGGGAGGGAGACGGTATTTTTATACATTTGAAAACATTATTCTGATCAAGAGTTCAGATTTCATCAGATTTGCAGGCATTCTTGATGCACAGAAATGGTTAAGAACCCCAAATCTATAACTATATATTCTAGACTATAGTTATTCCTCCCACATCATGGAGATTAGTTAGAGGCTCAGTGCCCCCACAATCTGGAATCTTTGAAGGATTATGATATAGAAGAAGAAGCATGTTTGCTTTGATTGGCCCCATATGGCAAAATTGGGGCTAGCAACAAGGATTTTTAGGAAGGTAGATTTCAATTCCAAATATGGAAAATTTCCCTAATAGAGAGCCAAAGTAATATGGGCCACTTCCTTATCCCTGGAGATGCTCAAGCAGAGACTAGATTCTTCCAAGATATTGTAAGGATGACTCCTGCAATAGGTGAAATCTGGCTAGGTGACGTCTGAGTTTTTTCCCCTATCTCTGACATTCTATGACTCCATGGCTTGTTAGAAACTCTTGGCTATTCCTTACACTTATAAATTTTGAGAAGAGATTAAAAATTCATTGTCTTTGAAGCCTTACAAAACATCTTTCATTCAACCTTCAGAAAGAAACCAGGCATCACTGCTAGGGGAGCAGTGATTAATCTAAGATAGAATATTCAGTTGCCCCAGAGACTAGTGGAATGGACCAGAAACACAGAAAACAGGAAAAAAAATGTTACCATTGAAAAAGACATCGTTCTTTTAAACTGGGAGGAATAAGCACAGGCAAAGAAGAAATAAAAGTATTGCCTTAAAGGAGTTACCAAATTCAATAGTGTTTTCTTTGGTGGGGATGGAGGAAGAGAAGAGGATAAATAAAGTGAGTATCAAAGATTCTGGAAGCTATGTCTTTCTCTTCCTTGTATTAAAATTTTAATTTTTCCCAATTAGTTGGTACAAGCTTTAAGAAGTGCCTCTTCTGTGTAGATATGTAGATAAGCATTCTGAGGCCATCTGCAGAATACCGTTTCTATCCAAGGAGTTTAATGGTGGAAGCTAAATCTTTGACAATGATTTTTCCCAATTCCCAGGTAAAACTGTTTTATTGGTTAGAATAGGATCTCCTAAAAAGTTAATTATTTCTATGAGAGGACAGGCATCCAGACTGGTGGATAGAAGGCCAGTCTTGGAGTAGAGCATAGGCTCTGTCTCTGATATTGTCTAGATGCAAGTCACATCCTCATATCCCTCAGGTAACTTTCTAAATCATAGGAATGAACCTGGGGCCCATGAAACTTATTTTTAAAATATTTTGAAAATTCTATTTTGATGTAATTGGTTTTCTTGTAATTTCCATTGTAATTCCATTCCAATGTAATTCCATTATATTTATTTTTGTACATTTGAAAACATTATTCTGTGCAAGCATTCAGACTTCATCAGATTGCAAGGCTTTCTTGATGTACAAAAATGGTTAAGAACCTTGGATCAAAAGCTTTGTTTTCTAGACTATAGTTATTCCTCCTACATCATGGAGGTTACAGGCTCAGTGCTCCCACAATCTGAAAAATCCACAGAGGTAGACTTTTTACTTTTATTTTCCTTTAGGAAATCATATATAAGGGCTTAACCTTTTCTTGTACGAGGCTAGAGATTTACTGGAATGCTTTTTTTTTTTTTAAAATAAATATCCTGCATTTTTGAGTTTCCAAACTTTTTCTGTGTCATCTGCTGGCCTTTGTGTGTCATCTGTGGCTTCTGCAAAACTCTCCCAAAATTCCCATTTAATTTCTTATACTGATCCATGACACATTAAAACTTAAGTCATACAATGGAAAAAGGTACACAATGGGAGGGATAGCTATATATACCCATTTGCATCTGTAGAAAAAATATCTATTCTGGGAAGGATGAATTGAAGCATTTATTAAGCATCTAGTATATAATCATCAACTATACAAAGTGCTTTACAAATATTATTTGTTCCTCACAACAATCCTGGGAGGTCAGTGCTATTATTACTAGTTTATATAGTGAAGGAAAATGAGGCAGAAGATAAATGATTGGTGAAGGGTCATTCTAGTGTTTTTAACTGAATTTGAACCCAGGTCTTCTTGACTCCAGGTCTAGGGCTCTGTTCACTGTGCTAACCTGCTAGCACCAGAAATCACAGATCAGAACAATTATTTGTGGGTCTTTATAATTTCATTTTCATTAAAGATTTTATGCATTTATCATAACTACTTTTCTTGCTCAAGAAAGTCCAGTTCACACTGGTTTAATTCCAGCCAGAGCCAGATCTGTACTTGTCACATTTAGGTTGTTCTGTCCCTTAATTTCCGGATGCATTTCTACTTCCTTTGGTAACAGGGATTAGAAATTTTTTTTCAAATGGAGAAGGTGGTTCCCATATGTCCAAATATCTTATAAGGGAGATGAAACAATCAGATTTAACTAGAAATTTAAAAAGGGATAGGTCAGTAGGCAGCCATTTTGCAGGATACAATACAGGCCACTTTTTAGTATATAAACTTATTTAAACATTTAAAGCTTAAAAATTTTGTGATGCCATCACATATATTGGGCATTTAACACACAAAGTGTCAGTAGGCATAAACCTTGCCAAAGGCCTGCCAATGCCTAAAAATCAAATCATGACTGTTAAAACCTTCTCATGCCAAAATGTATGTATCTTAAAGAATATTCTAATTCAAAGTAACCTCCACAAGAAGCTGAGCACTTATTCTAATGGTGCCTTTGACCCAAATATTTTTTTTTTGGCTCATCTCTTAACTTTAGAACCAATGTAAATATCACACAAGGATTTTTAATCTCATTTATTTATGATCATGGGTTGTTTTTGATCAAACTCCATCGGTCATCTTATTTATAAAAAATATTCAGAACTAGAATGGGTTTCTCATTTTATGACTTGATAATTTCTCTTCCTCCCCAATCCTCCGTCTTGTTTTGAGCTTTATCTGTTGAAATCCTATCTTTTCTTCAAGGCTCAGTTCTGGTCTTGCTTCTTCCAGTAAGCCCTTCTTTGTTATCTTTTCTTTTTAAAGAGTCAATAGCTTAGTAATTTTTGATTATACTTTATTTTAGCTAAGAGGCTGAAAACTTGTTTCTACAAACATCTCGTACAAAGGACAACTAGCACATTAGTCTATATGGATTTGGGAGTGATTGTCTCAAATTTCTGCATGTTCCCGGGATCCTAAATCCTCTAAAATATATAAACTGCTCATCTAGTTTCTTTTAACATCTTCTCTGCTATTAGAAAGGAGCCACAAGTTACTGAGGGGAGGTGTTGAAATAGAAGGTTTGGAGAATCTTAGGGAATGAAAAAATAGGTTTTAATTCCGGCTCAGCTTATAATACATTCTGGGTAAATCACCCAGAGGAATCTTTTGGACTTTAGAGGATCAACTCCTTCATTTTTATTCAAGGCCCAGCTAGGTTGAAAGACTTAACAAGATCACAAAGGCAAGTAAACATCAGGGCAGGATTTGAACTCAGATCTTCTGACTGCAGAGCCTGTGCTCTTTCCACACTGGCTATACTCTACCTTATTGTTTTGATTGTTCCTCCTTCAATTTTGAAGAGAACCAATCACATCAAGAGGGTGATGTTTTGACTTGCTCATGAATTGGATTTAAGTTATACAGAGCTGAGCAAAGTCATCTCCAGAATCATCAAAATCCAGTGGCAAGACAAAAGTCAAGATGACTGGTGATGGCTCAGGTTGCAGAGGCAGCTGGGTGGCTCAGTTGGTAAAACCTTTGGGCCTGGAATTAGGAAGACCCAAGTTCAAGTCTGGCCTCAGATACTAACCCAGGGAAGTTATTTGACCTCATCTATAAATTTCCTCAACTATAAGATGGAAATCACGATAGCACCTATCTCACAGGGTTGGAAGGAGAATCAATGAGATTTGCAAATCATTTAGCACAAATTTAACACAATGCCTAACACATAATAGGTCTTGATAAATGCTTGAATCATTTCCTATGTGAAGAAACAAGTCTTGAAAGGTAGAATAGCATTAAGTTGTATTGGCCCTTAAGCATCTGGCTGAGAATTGTGTGCTTTTGGAAAGTATTGCAGAGTTAATAGGATCAGTTTCTGTTAAGGATGACTGGATGACTTCTAAGGGCCTATGCCAGTCTATGTTCTAAGGTTCCATTAATCTCTGATATTTTGTGTTCAGGTCTGAAAACATTTATTATGCAATCTCTATGTGAAAGTTGTGTTGGACCCTGAGGATAATTGCTGAACTCTGAGAGTACATTTCACCTGGGAAATATTATGTAGATAGTAGTGTAGATGAGTGAGGCTGAGGGAATTTTAGGAAGGAGAGAATTCATAAAATCTTTGAATCAGAGGTCCTTCATAAATTTGGCAACACAAAAATTAAGGATTTCAAGAAGCTGAAGTGAAGAGGATGTGTATTTCAGACAGGGGGAAAACACCTGCACAAAGGAATGTGAGTAGGAGAAGGAAGGCGGGGCTTAAGGAATAGCCAGAGGTCATTTTGGCTAGAGTGTAGCGTTGTAAGGGGATATAGTTCTGGAAGGGTAGGATAGCCTCAGGATTGTAAAGTGCTCTAAATGCTAAATTGAAGAATTTGTCTTGTCACTGAAACATTCAATAGGAATCTATGGTGGATTTTTAAGTAGAGTAATGCTGTGGTTTGATGTGTTTTAGGAATTATAATTTAATAGCTCTGTGGAGGATGTGTTGGAGAGGGGAGAGATTGGAAATAGGACTAGTATAATTTGTTAAGGTGAGAGATAAGGGCTAGAACTAGATTAAGTGACTATGAGCAGAGAGACGATTTGTATATAGAAGTTAAGGAGTTAGAATCGACAAGATTTAGCAATTGTTAACATGGCAAGCAAGGTGAAGGATAGAAGAGTTGGGGATAATTCCAAGATGGCAAACATCACCAGAAATAGGGAAGTTTGGAAAAGGGGTCGTTTTTGGTTATGTTGAGCTTAAGATGCTGATAAGATTTTGAGTGGTGATGCAAAGATAGTTTATGTCTGAGATGATATGTAGATTTGAGTCGTCTTTATAGAGATAATGAAGTCAATGGGAGCTGAGATTTCTGTAGAGTGAGAAGCAGCTTTTGACAGAATGCTGGGTAATACTCATCATGGTGAGTGGGAGGTGGACGAATGTCCAGCAAAGGAGCCTGGCGGATAGTCAGGTCATCCTGTATCATCTGTCTTATTTTTAAGACTATTGAGATCTGGAATGTGCTCCTCACTCTGCTTCCCACTTCCCTGCTCCAAGCTCATTCTTCACCCGTTGAAAGTCTGGAGAACTTGATAAAGCAGTGTCATAAAAGCCAATGGAAGAGAGAATCCAGGAGGAATGTATATGATTACTTGGGGCAAAAGCCCCACAGAAGTCAAATGGGATAAAGACTAAAGCAATGAGATTTAGCAGCTGAAATTGTTGGCAACCTTGGAGAGGGAATCACCATACCAAGATAGGAGCTCAATTAAGACAAGTCTGCACATTTACTTGTTTATAGGCATTTATTTATATTTTTAATTTTACTTACCTAGTTTCTTTTGTAAAATCCAAACTTTTCTCAACTAAAGTGAACATATCTAGGCCAAGAGAGCCAGAGAAGTTCAGATGTCTTGAAAGGCCTTGGGTGTGTCAGCAGCAATTAAAGATGGAAGCCCAGAATGTTGAGAGGAAGATTCAGGATAAACACAGAGTTCACACTACTAGCATCTATCATTATATATCTTTCAATAAAAATTAGAATCTTCTTTCTAGTGTGACAGGCAAACTTCTGTTTGAACAAAAGGAGGCAGTGTGGTAGAATGGGAAGTTTGTTGTCTTTAGGAACTGGGAGACTTGAGTGCAACCAGGATTAATGATATAACCCTTAAGAAAATTCTTTAATTTCTTTGTTTCTCACCTGTAAAATGAAAATACTAAATAGATGATTTCTACAGACCTTTTAAGCTCCGCTATTCTGGGAATTTCCATCAATGGGGAGTTTATTACAACACACAGCAATTTACTTATTTGTTTAGCTCTTACCTGTATCCCAATTATGTTTATCATGTTATAGCATTTTAGAGCTTGAAGAAACCTTAAGATCATACAATTGTGATACAGTGAAAAGAACAGATTCTGGGGTCAAAGGGTTTGGGTTCAAATCCCCTCTTTTATGCTTATTAACTGTGGGACATAGAGGAAGTCATTTAAATACTCTGGGTCTTGGTTTCCATATTTGTAAAATGGAGGGGTTGGACTAAATGGGATCCCATATCCCTTCTAGTTCTAGAGTGTAAGCCTAATTCAAACTTCTTGTTTTAAGAGAAAACTAAA
Organism: Sarcophilus harrisii; assembly: GCF_902635505.1. Classification (NCBI taxonomy): domain Eukaryota; kingdom Metazoa; phylum Chordata; class Mammalia; order Dasyuromorphia; family Dasyuridae; genus Sarcophilus; species Sarcophilus harrisii. The sequence goes on along the minus strand of NC_045427.1, from coordinate 386,949,243 downwards.
GGTGAGAGAATGAAAGGACTAGGACTAGTCTCCTGATTTCCTGATTCTCAGTCCAGTGCTTTTTCTGCTGTAACATCCTCTGGAATTTATAAAGTTCCCATTATTACTTGTCCCTTATCAAGCATCAGCATAGGAAACAAAAAGGAAGTGGGCACTTCAGATTAGCCATTAGTTACAGAAAACCAGAGTTAGAGAAAACAGCTATTAATTCTACTTTGTAAAGTACCAGTTCCCACCCCTCATGTTCTGCTTGTCACAAGAGGCAGAGGGCTTAATTAAGAAACCCCATGCCTTTGTAGGGGATGTTGCCCCTTCTGGGTTTAAAACAAGACATATTAGGGGAGACTAATGAGTGGCTAATAAGGTTCTTATATTTCCCAGGGAGATCCAGTGCAAGTTAAACGGGCCGATTTGGCTCAGAGTACATCAGTCTGGAAAACTAGAAAACTCCTTCCCTATTTCCTTCTCCCCTTTATTTCTGGAAGCAAAGTTAAGTGACTTGTTCAGGGTCATAGAACTATTAAGTGTCTAAAGCTAAAATTGAACTCGGGTCCTCCAGACTTAGTGCTCTATCCACTGGGATACCTAGAAGCCTCTCATTTTCTTTTTGATGGTAAAATATAGCTCCTTGGGATAAGTGTGCTGTATGGATGGAAGTGATGTGTGGAACAATGAAAACTGCCCTTGACCAAGGGGCAAGGGCTGCTCTGAAACTCTGGCTCTTGTCCCAGGGGAAGGCTCAAGGACTTTGTATGAATGGATATAGTGAAAAGTCAATCTCCAGGGAAATAAAGAAAAAACCCATCTTGATCCAGGCCTGTTGTCTTGTTTTCCTCTTCCAGGACTAAATCTCCTATGGAAAATGAACATCAAAACACCCCCACACACTCCCACATGCAATTAGATAGTAATTGTGCACACCACCACCAATTCTTTTCCCTCTTTCTCCCAATTCATGCTTGTTTGTCCAGTAAGGCACTTGGAAATAATTCAAATTTAGGCACTTACTATACAATTACATTTTCTTTGAAAAGGCACAGCTTGTGTTTTGATGCTGCTGTATCCCTCTTTGAAGATTAATCCCAATTATTCCCTAAATTATTCCAAAAAAGTAGGCATAGTCAAATAATCTCAGAGTTGGAAAGGGATCAGAGGTCACTAGTTCAGTCTCTTTGCCATGAGGCTCCTCTCTATTAAATCCCAGACAAGTTTTAGTCAGCCTCTGCTTGAACACCTCCAGTGAAGGGAAACTCCCTATCTCATGAAACAGCCTAGCCCACTTTTGGATAGTTGAATAGCTCTATTAGGCAGTTCTTTTGTATTTGGAATTGAAATCTGCTACCCTGGGGTACCCACACAGTTCTGCCATACAGGGCTAAGCAAAACAAGTATGACTCCTTTTTCCATATAAGAGTTGTTGCAACGTCTTAACACAGAGATATCCCCTACCCTGTCCCTTAACCTGAATTTTCTCCAAGAGAAATATTCTGATCTGAAATACTCTCAAAACATAGTCATGAAGTTCAGTCCCTTCATCATGCTGGTTAGCTTTTTGTGGAAATGTGGTTTGCCCAAACTGAATGTTATATGTAGTTTATTAGCACAGAAAACTGATGATATCATTGCCCTTGTTCTAGACATTTTGTTTCTATTAATGCATATTCACTTTTTTTGGCTTCTCATCAGTGCTGACTCATAGTATGTTTGTAATCCATTAACCCTCAAGGTTTTTTTTTTTTTAAATTATTGGATCAAATGGATGTTTAACCATATCTCCCTATCTAGCACTTAAACAGTTTAAAATAATTATTTGAGCATCTTGTAAGTATTCTTGTAAAGATTAGTTTTGCAGTTCACCATTCGAGAATTATTCAAATATTTTTGACTTCTCATTTTATCATCGTTATCAGATACTCCTTTCTTCCTGTTATCTCTAAATTTGATAATTTCTATATGTTCCCCAAAATTATAAACACTAACAAAGATAGACTCCCCCATTGTACTCCACTACAAACTTTTCCTTCAGTAATATGGAGTTATTGATATCAATTATTTGAGTACGATTGTTTCAATGATTACATTTCACTTGAAATATATGATTATTCTAAACGTATCTCTATTTTGTAGAGCTAATGTGAATGCCAAATGTCTTTTTTGCAATGCAGACATACAACTCTGCAGCTTATCATCTTCCTGCTCTACTCGTCTTGTAGCCTTGTCAATGAAATGTTTGTCGGTCTATAGTGACTTGTTTTGAGTGGACCTATGCTAGCTCCTAGAGATCATTGCTTCCCTTTCTAAAATGCTTCACAAACTATTTGTTCAGTAGTCTGTTCTACAATTTTTTCAGCAATGGCCTTCAATCTCACCAGTCTATCAGAGATACTCTTTCTAGTTAAGATTTCCTATTCTCAACTTTCTTTCTAAAAACATTATGTTAATGTGAATATGAAAACCGATCTGCATTGGAAAAGGGCACTGAGATAAATGTATTAATAGTTTTTAGGCAAGAAGAGTGTGATGATTTTAATTTCTTGGTAATATCTTGATCTGGAACAGGAGAAATGTGTCCCCTTCCCCCAGAAGTGACTGATGGCATCTGAAATCAGATTTTTATCTCAAATGCAAATGTGAGATTCTATTCTCAGACTTTTGCTATAGTAATTTAATTTCTAAATAGTTAAAACTAATTGGAGTAATGGCTTCACACCTTGGCTCTATTATGAGTCTCTAAACACAATTCCTATTTTTTAATCAGTGGGTGGCAGGTTGGCTAAGCAAATACTTTCCATTAGCTTGGGAAGCCCCTAGGAGAATGGAATGTAATTAACTGAGCAAGATGAACCCATTAAGGAATGGAATTTAGTGACATGTATATCTGGTCATGGGACACTTGGAGTCTTCCTTTTCTGTAAATAAGATAGAAGGTAGAGGAGATGGAATTGGAAAACTAGTTCTATTCATCCCCCTGTGAGTAAAGCTGATCAAACTTGGTTATGATAACCTTTTAGAACCACTTATGACTTAGATGATTGTCTATAGACTTCTCCTTGGTTTTGAGGTTCTCTTGACTTGCTGGTTTAAAGAGGACTGAAAACCATGTGGTTAAAAAAAAAGCCCCTTTACTGTTGGAGAGAATTACCTCTGGGAATTGTTTGAATGAACTTCAAGGGGCTAAGAGAAACTTCTTGTCAGTCAGGATGAAGCTTTGCCAATGTGGAGGATTACTGGTGGTCTGGAGCACTAAACCTGATAGTTGCTGAGAGGAATATTACCTTTCAGTAGAAAACCTGGGAGAGTTAGGTTAGAGAGGGGAAACCCACAAGGTCTTTTGCCTTAGACAAGATGGCAATAATAGTATTCACATTTTCTGAGTGCTTTCCTTTCAAGATTTCTGGGAAGTAGTCAGTATTAATTAAGTTTTACAATGCCTACTTTAGTTTTATTGATGAAACTGAGGTTCAAGGACAATAATTGATTTATCTAAGGTCACACAGTTCATCAGTGGCAGAGCCAAGCATGGGACCTGGAGTTTAAAGAAATCTCAGATACCATCTAGTCCAGCCCCTACTACAGATGAATCTCCTCTAAATATTATGAAAAAGTGGCTAACTTTTACTATTTGCTTAATGATGGGAAACTCACTACCTCCTGAAGCAGCCCATACCACTTTTGGACAACTTTTATTATTCACTGAAGTCAGATCTATCGCTCTACAGCTTTCCTTCATTTCTGGTTTTGCCAAACACAAGTCCAATCCCTTTTTCTACACAATGGGCCCTTCTCTCATTTGAAGTCAACCATGAGACTCTTTCTGGCTTCCAAGGCCAGGTTTTTTCCCCCATTACACCTCCTGGAGATAACCTGATCCTCTCTCTGGAGGATGGGCTGCTCCATCGGCTCTATGAGAAGTGGCTCCTAATATTTTGATTGTCATTTGGGTCAGTTTCCTTGTTGACTTCTAGACACTAATAACTTGCCAATGATTCATTCTAACATGAGTTAAGAATTTAGGGGGTTGGCTGTCGGAATGGTAAGCTCTTCAAAGCTTGGGCAATGGTTAAATTAGTGGCATCTTTAGGTAAGATTCTAGTGCTTTCTTATAACTCTCATTAAGGCCTGTGGTGTCCTGGTGAGCCAAGGATAAGGGAGATTTACCTGGGCAAGGTTATAGGGCTTGCCCTCTGGGCAATATCCCATCTTGGGCAAGGGACTGGGCAACAGTAGTTAAATTGTGATGAAATGGAAACACTGGACTTCGAGCAGACAACTGGAGTTTAGCCTGGCTTTGTCCTTTAATACCTATGTAACCATGGGCAAGTGATTCTTCCCTTAGATTCCTCATCTGTAAAATAGGATAATACTTGGTATTAACATTCTCACATTAAATGTGTTACGAAAACACTCTGTTAGCCCCAAAGCACTATAGAAATCTGGGTTGTCACTACTATAGTAAGAAATATAAATACAGTGAAAAATAATTACACAGAATTACTATACAAAAATAAATTTACTGTAAAAGTTGGATGTTTGGCTGGTGGTGGTCAGCAAATCAGGATTGTAATGTAGAGAATTCTAGGGAAAATGACAAACAGGTACCTTGAGCAAATTTCCAAAACTGCATTCATGTAAAAGAGAAAAAAAATAAAGGCTGGTAGGGACCAACTGCAAATTACAACCTTGCTCCAGGCTGCCTCAGAAGGTCAAGGGCAGGGCAAATAGATATCAATAAAGAGATTGAGCTCCCATTTTAGATAAGCAGATTAGAGCCAAGGTGCAGCCTATATTATGACCAACATATGTAAGTTAAAGGTCAGACCCACAGTAATGAAACTACTGGTCTTTTGGGGCTCCTGAATCCATATCCATCTCATAAATGTTCAAAAAATAATGTAGAACATATAGTCCAATGTAGTTGACAATCTTTACTGTTGTGGACCCTTTAAATCTTTCCCAATCCAAGATTTTGAGAACTTTCCCACCCTTTTATCTGCATTTTTGCCCAATATTGATCAAATAACTTCTATGAAACCTTCCTTTGGCAGAGGGTTAGGTGAAGAAGATAAAAACTCAGATATGCTGAGGAAATCACCCAGGAAAACTTTGATACCCCACAGGGGCATCTTTCCAACCTCCCTACCAAATCAGCTGCATTCTTTGGGGGAGAAGCACCAGAGCTGGTCAGGCCTTCTGTTCCTGGGATGGGTGGCTTCAGGCCTGATTTAGAGGGAACATCAGTTCTGATAAAAGTCCTGAATATTCTCAATCTTCCCAATAGAGAGAGGTATTGAGGGAGTGAGTGCTACAGCATTGTAAAAATTAATATTGTCCTTTAGATCATGTCTTCTCTTCCACCTCTGAAAATATTTCCTGGGACATTAATTGTGTTTTTAAAAAATTATTCCTTTAAAAAAATCTCTTTCCTTCACCAATTAAAAAAAATAGTTGTAATATGTGTGCATGTGTGTTTAGGGGAGTGTGTGCATGATATACATATGCATATATACACACACACACACACATATATATATATGTACACACACACACACACAGGCACACATAGTTATTTGCTATGATTATAGGTCAGAGTTCTTGTTGAATTTTTCCAGGACAGTTGAGTTTGTGTACTGAAATATCCATTGCTGTGTGGGAGACGATGGGTTGCAAGTATTCATGAAGACCCTGTGATCACTCTCAGTACAGTCCATACAGCTACCACTGACAGGATGATATAGAGTCTTGCCCTGGAAAACAGAGATATTATAAAACAGAATTTGCTTTACAAAGGATAGGAGGGAAAGGTGGGACATAATGAACAATCCAGTATCACTGCAAAGAGAAAGAACTACTATCTTCAAACTCAGGTAAGGCAGACATACTTTTCTATCTGTTTCCTAAGTCATTTCAGTGTAGTAGAAAAAAACACTGAAATAGGAGTCAGAAGACCTGAGGTTCTGGTCCTGACTCTGCCACCAACTTGTGTGGCCCTAGACTGTCACTTTACCTGTTTCAACCTAATGAGATGACCTTGTGCCCATCCAACATTGGAGCAATCTTCCCTTAGTGATTCTTAGAGAGCTACTGAGAAGATGTCTGATACGCAAAGTGTCTAAGGGATCCAATAGTTCAATTTCATCTAGTGTTTCAAGAACATTAGATGAACAAAACCTTTGCTGTTCAAAAGCACATATATTTCCCAGTTAATGCTTCAACAGGAAAGCCTAGTTTCTTGGAGGTCCCTTACCACTCCCCCAATCTCCTTTAAATGTATTCAGACATTATATTGTATAGTTAAATAATATCTTCTTAAGGTCTCTATTTATAATGTTACTATGATTAAACATTGTCAAGGCCAGCATAAATAATGCTACTAATACTGTTAAGTATTTTACAATTTATAAAGAACTAGAGCACAAAGATTATTATTCTCATTTGGAAGCTCAAGAAGGGAAATGATATGATTTGAACTCATCTACTCATTCCAAATTTACTGCTCTCACCACTATATCTTGAACTACACCCAATATTCCTCCTTGGGGGAATGTCTTGTGGTGACTTCTTGGTTAGCATTCAGTGCACTAGATGGAATCAGGGAACTTGGCTTGAGGATCTGCCAGGGCACTTACCAGCTGTATAATCTTGGGCAGGTCTTTCTGTTTTTCTGACTCCCTCAAATTTTCATTTCCTTATTTGTAAAATGGAGACCACTTACTTCATGGGAATGTTAGAAGGCTCAAACAAGATCATATGGGCAACACTTTGCCAACTCTTTCAGGAAGCCTGCCCTGACCAGCTGTCCTCCTAGCACTGATAATAACCTCTGTACTTAGATCTCACATAGGACTTTGTTTTAACATATGGCACATGAGGTTATTTATTCTGATTATCTGCACTTGTGTCTTATCCAAATACTAGATGCAAACTTCATCAGGGTAGGGGTGTCTCCAGAGCCTCGCACAGTAGTCTACACACAATAGACACTCAATAAATGTGTCTTGTATCATACTGTATTTATAATACCTGTATTAACCTGATCTATTATTATTAAAGATGATATGATTTTTATAGATGCCTTATACTAGCTCTATGCAAAGCATGAGAATTCAACATAACTTAAAATGGTAGTTAAGGGAAGGATGACTGGGAATTACATAGCTTCCACTCTTACATTTACATATTTCCATAGCTGGTTTCCTTTCATGCCATGACAATCATAGAGTGTCACAGGACTGCTATGGGAGATAGTGTCGAAACAAAACTTCTTGGTGTGTTGGGGATCTCCAGGACGGATATCTTCTCTCCAACTGAAGGTAAACACCTGCAGATACACAGTCATAACTACTTTCATTATGATAAGGACAGGAAAAAGAACACCCCAATACCCTATTGTGCTACTGTGATCCCAAGTCTGTCATGGGAGTTAGGGCTGGGCTTGATTATAGGTGGCAGTAACAAATGTTTTTTTCAAGTATGGATAATTCTAAAACTTAAATTTTCTCTTTTATTATGAGCTTAAATAGCAGCAAACATGAACCATTCTATATGCAAAGAAAAATAAGACTGTATATGAAACTGTGAACTTCTGTTATATACAATTACCTCTTTAAGAAAGCAATACATTTTTATTTCAAAGACTGGACAGGTAATTTGCTGATGGTATGGAATACCAAGGACAACATCCTAAAGATGTTGGCAGGAAGCTAGAGGCTTCTTAAGAAATAACTGTGACAAGAAGTTAGGGGGAAAAAGTGTACATTCATCAACTGGTCTAACAAATTGTGGCATATGATGTAATGGAATATTATTGCTCTGTAATAAATGATAACTATAAAGAGTTCAGAGAAACATGGGAAGACTTATGAACAGGTTGGAAATATATCAAGGAGAACCAATGACTCCAATAATATAAATAAAAACAGCACTTAAAGAAGCACTCCTATGGGGGCCAACAGGATTAGAATGCTTGCTGCATATTGCCTAATATAGTTGATGTGTGGGTTGGTTTGGCCTAACCAAATATATACATCTGACTCATGGTATTAATATAATTATTGTGATCGCTAGTTCAATCCCTTGGTGTCTTTTTTTTGTCTTCCAGGACTGCACTTATGATTTTTCCATCTTGTTGATCAGTCACTTCCCTTTTCTGAGATTCATTTTCCTCTCTTAGGGGGTTGAACTAGAAACTGCATAAGGTCTCTTTCAGCTCTTTCATGCTTTGTTCTAAGGGTTCTTTTAGTTTGAATATTCTACATGTTATTTTCTAAAGTTTCTTTCAAGATCTAAGATTCCAAGATTCAAATACTATTCTATCTGTGAGAAGACTTGGGTTTATTCCTTTATTGACAGCCCCTGTTGGGGATACTTAAATACTCTATTTTTAGACTTTAATTAGTTTAATTTATTATTTTCATCTCTGCAAATGTATTAAAGCTGTCCTTTTGAGGATATTTAATTCTTCTTATAGATCAATGCATATGCAGGTCTGTGGATTTGAGTCTCTTTTCTAGCACCATAGAAGGTGTTAATCAAGTCCCTGTTTTCTGTCTGGGGAATTGATTATTGAATACTGAAACTGCTTCAGAGACTTGCCTTAGGCTCTTTTGTGTACATATTTAGTATCTGTAATACATTTGGTTCTTCTATTACTTCTCTCTCTGGGCCCTCCCATTCATTCTCACCGTTCTTCCTCTTCTCCTTCAGATGTGATTTAGAAGGCACTGGCATAATTACTTGGAACTCTGGCCTCTGGCATTACAGGACTGAAGAAGAGGAATTCTACAGTCTAATAGGGAGTGCCTAGATGTCTGAGGTCCCCATAAGGGAGGGTTACCTGCACATTACTCCATGCTGCCTCCGCTCGGCCTTTGACGCAGCTTTCTAATCTCAGAGGGGAACCTGGGGCACCATGTTTTGTGCCTATACACAGCTGGGTTCCTACATTGCGGATCTGAAATGGCAAAGAGAGTTCTGTATACATGTTGCTTAAGGGCCAAAGGACCAGTTAAAACTTTCCAGAAAAAAATGGAGCAAAATGACATGAACCCCAAGGACAGGTGGAGGAAAGGGGGCTATCAATATGGTTTAATTTCAAGCTTGACCTTAAAGTTTAAGTTAACTTTATGGGACTGTTCTTCACTTCTCATTAAAGGAAAATTCAATTAAACCAGGGTCAAAGAAAATATTTAAGGAATCATCTCTGTCCTTCCATTCTTTAATGCAGGGGCTCTTAATCTGGGGTCTATGGATAGATTTCAAGGAAATTTAGATGGGAAAATAAATCACACCTTCATTTTCCTTAACTTCTAATGGAAACTTAGCATTTCCTTCAATTATAAACTTTAACAAGTCCTCATTATTCTGAGAAGGGTTCCATAAATTTAACCAGATTGCCAAAGAGGTTCATGACATAAAAAAAGTTAAGAATCCCTGTATTGAGGCATCTTATTATAGTAAAAAGAGAAGGATATCTGAGTTTGAGTCCTAACTCTTCTCCTAAACTGAAGACAGACCTTGGACAAATTATAGCCTCTGGGGCCTCAGTGTCCTTTTCAAAATAAAGGGAATAGCAGTGAGTTAATCACCCAGAAGGAAATAAACTCTAAGTTCCTTTCCAGATCTAATATATATATATATATAATTTTTTTTTTACTATTATGTGATTTCTTCTAACCCTGAAATTCTCTGTCTAGTTATCTCTTCCACAATACAACTTTCCCCATTGAAGTTTCAATATATTGTGGGTCAGCATAAGAAATTAAATAGGAATTTTGTGGAAGTTCTGGATGACAGACAAAAGTCAGCAGGGGACATAGAAAAAGTTTAGAAACTCAGAAATGCATAAATAGTGTGTATAGTATTATATGATATCAACATATTTTATGGTTTAATACCACAAATATACTCAAATTTTACAACAAAGTGGTACGAACATGCCATAAAAAAAGAAAAAAAAACTAGACTTCTGTGGTATGAAGGGAGGGCCAAAGAAGTCTACAAGGATTTTCCAGATTGAGGGAATGCTGTGCCCTTAACCCCCATTATGTGGAAGAGATAATTATACTATGTGCTAAGGACTTTTCTAGATCTAATATCCTATTATTTTATTTACTTATTTAATGCTTCTAAATTCCCTGTGCCAAATATGCAGGAAAATTTAAGAAAAAAAATCTCTGTCTTCAAGAAGTTTAAAGCTATCTTTTTATTTCTACAATATTTACACACACATCATCTAATCATCTTATTTTATTTTCAGAGAATCCTTAGGAGGAAAGGAAAGAGCAAGTAGTAATAGTGTCATTTTATAGACTGGAAAAAGTGAGGCTTCAAAAAGTAAGGTGAATTGCTCTAGTCACATGGCTAGGATTATGACTTGAGACTTTTGATACCCATTAGATCACTGCTTTACCTTGAGAATGTGAATCTGTAACTCAGAATAAAATTGCTAGGGTATATAACCAAATTAAATTAGGCAGATTAGCTCTTCCTTTGACAACTGCCTTATTAACTGTTTGTTAGATCTTGGTCACCATTTCTTTGGCGGTCAGTGGCTTAACATGTAAAATAAGTACCTAAGTAGTAGGGATAGAGGTGGGAGGAAAGCATCTTTCCTTTCAGCTCTGAGTTCTCTGCTTTAATGAAATGAAAAAAACTAAACTGGGGTCCTCAAATTTTTTAAATAAGGGGCCAGTTCACTGTCCCTCAGACTGTTGGAGGCCGGACTATAGTAAAAACAAAAACTTTGTTTTGTGGGCCTTTAAATAAAGAAACTTCATAGCTCTGGTTGAGGGGGATAAACGTCCTCAGCTGCTGCATCTGGCCTGTGCGCTGTAGTTTGAGGACCCCTGAACTAAACACTCTCTTCCTCCTTCACTGCTCAAAACTCACCTCTCCCCAGGCAGCTGCTGCAGGCTCCACTGGAGGATAATACCTAGGCAGATCCCAGGCAATTTCAGTCATGAACCACTTGAAGCTTTTGCAGTTTAAGTGGTTTCGGAGATCCTTTTGGGCAGTGACATCCCCTGTGGAGAGATGGCGGTATTCTGGAAGGCGTTGGTAAATGTATTCTGCATATTCATCCATCCACACCTCTGCCACTCGTTTCAGATTCTGGAAGAAAAAATGTAGAAAGAAGAGGATGTTAGGCTTTTGGGGGAGCAAAGATGGAGCTGGTCTACACAGATATTCTTATTTTGTAGAATTCGTGGGGAGATTTTAAGAGCCAATCTTATTCTGAGAAATAGTACAGAAAAAACACAGCTATTTGATTTTGTAGAAATCCTTTCACCTTTCTAAGTCTCATCTGCTCATCTGTTAAATGGGATAATACTGTAGGAAAGATCAACTATTATTAAGAACTAATTATTTCAGTGCTGTTACTTCAGGGGTGCTAAAAAGGCCTTATTCTTTCCCACATTCTAGTTAATTCCTGAAATTTCACTTTTGGACCATTATCCTTTTATCTTAGGGCTATGATGTCTGTGAAAAACTCTCCAATAGTTTTAGTTAGTGTGATGGAAAAATATGAGCCAGAACACTTTGAAATGGCACCTAAAAAGCAGCACAAATGAGGGCACTGAGCACATGAAGAAGATTATGAGACAGATAGATAAGAGAGAAGAGGATGAGAGGGAGAAAGAAGAGAGGCAGAAGGGGAGAGGAGAAACAGAGAGAATGAGAAAGAAAGATAGAGTCAGAGAGAGAGACAGAGATAGAAAGGTGGAAAAAGAGCAGAGATGGGAGAAGGAGTAATGGAAGGGAATTAGGAAGAGCGTGAAAGGAGAGTTAACAAAAAAGGATTTCAGAACTGGGAACAGTCATAGCCTCCTAAGATTGAAGGAAGCTGAAAAGAGTTTGTGGGGCATATTATAAATTACTAATCAGGTTTAAACTTGAAAGGAATATTCTAGTCTAGGGTAGGTAAACCAAGGGGAAACTTGCCTAAATTTTGCTTCAGGACATTGGAGGATGGTTAGCAAAGAGAAGAGAAAAAATGATAAGAGCTTTGGATATCATTTGGAAGAGATATTAGATCTCTTCTACTATGTGTCCTACAGAGAACTAGGGTCAGAGTGGATAGAAGTCAAGGGAACAGAGATTTCAATGTAAAGAAAAACTTGCTAAAACTTAGCTGTCCCAGACTGTAACAGGCTCCCTGAAGAGGCAGTGGAAAACCCATCTATGGGGGTTCTTTAGTCAAAGGCTGGGTGACCAGCCTTTGTCAGATATATTATATAGGGATTTTCTGTTTGAGGAAAAGTTGGACTCTATCTTCCAACATCTGAGGCCTGAGATTTGGCAAGTCTATGTTTTGAGGTTATTTCCAGGGCTAATATCCTATGCTTCTACAAGAGAATGGCAGTAAGTATTGTTAAACAAAAAACTGATAAGTCGTGGTAAGCTTTCCTTTAAAAATGAGCCCTTAAATAAAAAAAAAAAATGAGCCCTTATCTAGTTGGAATGGATAGCCCCTAAATTGTTACCCTTGGTTGATGTTTCTTGCTTTTTTCCCCAAATCCACTTCTTCCATGAAAGTTTCTGGCTTCCTTTGGGAAAAAGTGATCTTTCACTTCCCAGATTTCTTCTGAGAGCCATATGCTCCAGCCTTAGTCTCAGTTTTGGAATCTGAGACTTCCTGATGGAAAAAATATTGGGACGCCGCTAGTCCAACCTGTAGCTGACCAGGAATCCCTTAAACCACATCCCTGAGAAGTGGTGATCCAGGATGTACCTAAAGACCTTCAAAAATGAAGTTCCCATAACTCTCCTGAGGAAGCTCATTTGACTACTCATTGGCAAGTTCTCCCTTACTGTGAGCAGAAATTCATCTCTCTGGAACTTAGATGACAGGTTCCTTGTGGAGAGGGTCTGTATTGCAGTTCTCTTGTACGCCAAGAACCTCACACAATAGTCTGTCTATAAGTAGTGCTAAATAAATGCGGGATGAGGTAAATTAAATTAGAATGCTCTCAGAAGAAGTGCTGCCTGGTAACATAGGGAGAGACAAAGTAGTCTCTTCAAGTTCTTTGGAATTGGGTGTTCTATCCTCAAATCTCACTTGGCCTTGGCTGGTGAATGAAACAACTTTTTTCTTCAGTGGCTGGTGTGGTCACTATAATCCTATGTCACTAGAGGGCGCAGAAGTGTTTCTATTGGATAGAAAGGTACTGAGGAGAACCTGAACTTGGCCAAAGTGGTAAACTGGAGGATTGGTGGAAGGCCCTCACTCTGGGGATCCTAGGATTTTACCTTAGGATTGAACCTTGACGAGGGGAGGCCCTGACCAGGCAACAATGAAAATTCCCTTTGGCATGGAGCTCAGCCAACTAGGAGATGGTGCTTGTTCTTCAGGAATGGCAAATGGGGGAGGTCACTCGGAGCAAGCAGGCATCTGGGAGAACAGTGAATAACTTGCATTTCTATTCCCTTGGCAATCTTGAGACAGGTAGTACAGGTATTAGCTCCATTTTACATGCGAGGAAACAGCAATGACTTACTTGCCTGTGGTGGCCCAGCTGACCTAATCCTTGGCAACTGGACTGGGATGATAGCTATGTCTTTTGACATAGTTTTTCTGTTCCCGCTATACCATGGGGCCTCTCATTAAAGTATTTTACACACATACATACACACACACACACACACACACACTGCATATACACTGTAAATATTTCAAAGATCATCTAGTTAACCTATCTGGATAAGAATCGTCATTACAACATCCCTGACAAGTAAAGGCTGCTGGGTAACGCAGTGGGTAGAGTGCTGGACTTGGAGTTAGTCACATCTGAATTCAAATCTGGCCTCAGACACTAATTGGACAAATCACTTAACTTCAGTTAAAGTTGAAATTGCCTATTTGCCTCAGTTTCCTTATCTGTAAAATGGGGATAATAATAGTACTTATCTCCCTTCGTTTTGAGGATAAAGTGAGAATATTTGTAAAGTGTTTTGCAAACCTTTTATTATTATTATTATACAACTAAATTATGTTTGAAAACTGTAGAAACAAGGAACTCACTATAGCCTCAGGTGGCCCATTTTGTAAAATGAAGGGTTTGGACTAATTTCTGAATTCAGAGGAGAAAATTGTGGCCCAGAAAAGGATAGTAACTTTGCAGTATTGTGGAACCAAAGGACTTGAAGGGACCCAAGAAGTCATCTAGACCAAACTGTGAAATGAATAGAATATTTTTTGAAACATCTCAGTTAGAGGTCCATTTGTTTTCTCTAGGAACCTGGGAGAAGGACACACCTTGGTTTATCTCTGGATCAAGCAGAAATCCTTCTTCTACATGATAGACCTTTAAATATTTGAAGATGGCCACCATGCCCTTATTAAGTCTTCTCTTCCGCAAACTAAGCGCTTCTTAGCATAGAGGGTTCCTTTAGCACCTCTTGCCCATAATCTGTATCCTCTGCTTCTATGAATAGCACCTCAGACTGAATAGGTCTTTCTGGCTGCCATGTGACATTGCTGACTCCTACTGAATTTGCAGTCCACAGAAATACCCCAATTTTTTTTCCCCCATACAAACTGTTGCTCAGTCATGCCTTTTTAAATTGTACTTGTAAAACAGCTTTTTTGAAGTCAACTGCAGGGCTTTACATTGCTTCTATGAAATGGCATTTTAATAGATTTTGCTCTGTAATCTGGCCTATCAAATTCCCTTTGGACTTGAGTTCTGTCATCAACCCTGGTCCAACTGGTATGAGCATATGTAGAGAGATTTAAGATCTGAAGAAACTCTTGAGGTGAATTGTGGTAAAGCTTGGACTAAGCTCAGACCTGAGAGAATTCCTAAGAAAATAGGTTCTACAAAATAGACACATATAGTTCTAGTATAGCCTTTATAGTTTTTTTTTTTATTATGGATATGGAAGTGCTTATTTTATTTTATTTTTTGGAAGTTTAGAATAAAAAATAAAATTCAGAGATTTACCCTCCTACCCTGGATTCCTCCTGGCAAAGTCAACATCTTACCCGGGCCAAGCTGACTCCTGTAGGGATCTTGTAGGGGATATATTTCCTGTAGATGTGACCTACTCTGGAGCAGGGAATGTCCTCCATTCGGCCTCCACACATCCACACCTATGAGGGAGAGAAGAGGGAGGGGAGAGAAGGAAAGAGAAAGTAGAGATAGAAAATATGAATCTCTGGATGAGATTCCTAATTACCAGTTTATTTTTTTAATCCTTCCTAGAGCTTCATTGGCTTAGAAGTCTAGAAGTTTTTTTTTTTCTTTAAAGAAACAGTACCTGCTTAGATTTTTATCTTAAAATCCAGACATCAACAATCACAGAGTCTTAGCAATCCACTACTTGGAAAAGACCTCTAGATTCTTGTCCCAACTCTGCAGGCCTAATTCTGAACAAAGCCAAACCATGAATCTCTCTGACAGATTTGCTTTCTCTGTACACTCTCTTAAGTAACTGAAAATCAAGCATAGTATACTGAAAAAAGGTAATAAAAAGAATATCAATAAATAATGATGCATGTCTATTATGCACAATTTTTTTTTTAACTTGGAAGCAATTGAGATTAAGTGACTTGTCCAGGAACCCACAGCTAATAAGTGTCTAAGGCTGGATTTGAATAAACATCATATTTATTATTATATCACACATGTAAGTATGAAAAAGATATAGATATGCTTTCAAAAATTTTTCCAAAGCGGATCAAAAGTTCAGTTATGCAAGTGACTATAAGATATAGAGATATATAGGATCTTGTTTGGTTTATTATTTAAAAAGGTATTTGATTCAGTAGAACCAAATGTTTTCAAGTATTTCCTTCAAAAAAGTGTCTGTCAGGCATATATCTTTAATAAATTCTTTGATGTAATAATATAATAATAAAGATAATTTTGTTCAAAGATCCTAAGAAAATCAAGGTGAGGCATAAAACAAGGAAATATACTTGCTAAAGGTGAAGACTATCTAATACATGAAGACTATCATAATATATGAAGACTATCTAATACAAAGTGATGAAAATGAAGTGAAAGAAGGATTCTCTATTTGGTTGAAATCACTCTCATCCTTGCCCCAGTTACACCCTTGCTCCTATTTTTCTGGCTCATATTTTGTTTATTGCCTCAAACTCCAGAATACTGTAGAACTCCCTCAGATTCTGAACCACTTAAAAGACTTTCGTCTAACAACATGAATAGGCAGAAATGAGTTGATGAAGGATGTCTATTGTCTACACTATGGTAGACTATAGTAATGGATAGCTCATTGGGTTAAACCATTAGTTTATATTTAGGGTAGATACTACAAATAAAGAAGGAGCTGGGTTCAAAATTTAGAAGAAGGAAAAGGATGGGTTGGCTTATATTTGGGAAATTCTGCTGTTTTCAATAATTCTAAGCATGTCCCTGAAACACAAACCCATTTTTAAAAAACACCATTATTCTAATGATATCTTATGGCTACCAATCATGGGACAGTACAATCTCTGAAGAATCAAATTTGAGGGTGAACCAAAAAGCAATGGAGAATCATATGATAGGCATAAATAGGTTGCAGCAGGAAATGACATAAAGGATTTCATCTGGAAAATGACTGGCAAAGGAGGTAGGTTGGTTATGTAATGGGAAGAGATAGAACACTCAAGTGCCCCACCAAAGTATATTGAAAAGGTTTAGAAGAAGGCTTCCAGTGCCTTGTTTGGAGTCCCTCTGGCCAATTTTTGGGAGGACAGAGGCAAGAGAAGTATGGATGGCTTAATAATTGTTTACTGACTGACTGATAGATGGATGGATTGCCTTTCTGCACTACTGGAGGAGCATCTGTAATAATCACCATGCAGATCCACTGAAATACTGACATACTAGAAAAAGGGGATGATCAAAAAAGGAAAAGGTCTGTTCAGAATGATGAAAATGGATGAGAGTAAGAGGTTATCTTCACTTAATTATTTTGCTCCCATTTTCTTTGTTAAAAAGAATAGTTCCTGAATTGGAAAGGAAAGAACAAAAAAGGTTAATAGGGAATTTAAATCCAAAATAAGAAGAATCCAATTGCTCTCAATGATTTCTAGTTAACAGGCTTAAATGAACTTTATCCCAAGGTGCTGAAAGAAAGAATGGATATGACTGCTGAGCAATTTTCAATGATCTCTGAAGGATCTTGATGAATGGGAGAAATGAGAAAGGACTAAAGAAAGCTAATATTATGATTTTCAATAAGTATAGGTTGCAAATTATATGCTAGTGAGCTTGACTTTGATTCAACAAATCAAATCAACAAGCATTTATTAAGTATCCTCTGTACCAGTTATTGTGCTAAAACAAATATAAAATTGAAACAGTTTCTGCCATCATGAAGCTTTTATTCTATTGGGAAGACAAAATATATAAATGTAAATATATACAAGCACAAGCAAATCAAATAAAAAGAATCTTAGAGAGGAGGGTGTTAGGAGTTACACCTTTCCTTTGAGACCGGCCCCTCCTGCAGAAAGTGGTAATTGAGCTAAGTTTCCATCATCAGTCATCCTGTATTATGTCATACACTGGACTCAGATGACTCTGGAGGAGAGTGTGAAACTGGTGACTTTGCACAGCCTTGCCTCATTTAATCCAATTTACTTGCAAGTCAAGATATCACCCTCCTGATGTCACTGTTTCTTGTCTAGAATGAAGGACCAACAACAAAGGGATCCAGGAACTCCAGAAAGTGAAGGTGAAACTGGAAAACTAGAGAGAAAGTGGGGAGCAGGGATCTCTAGGGCAAAATTATTGAGATGACAGAAAACATAGTGTAAGGCTACAGAATTCTAGGTTTACAGCTGGATAAGAGACCTTATAATCCAATTTCCAAGGAAGTGAAGGGACCTGTCCCTCCCTCACAGAGAGAATAAGGGGCATCATTTATTCCTGATTCAGTGTACGCTGGACCTTAGAAAAATGCAATTACAGATTGATCCAATTTAGAGAATGGGTGGGAAAAGGGAAAAGTAGAGAATGAAGGAAAGTCAGAAAAACACTACCCTCAACACAACCTCTTATTGTTAGATTATTGTCAAAGTCAAGCCAACAAGTTATATTTTCAAAGTAGGAGATCCTATCTGGAGCTAAAGTCCTATAACAATAACTTTTCCTTTACTCAAGTGATTTGTATAGCCAATGACTTTCTCCAATGGATGTCGTTATTGTAATTTATTATTGTGCCCTGTGACTTCATGATTGAGGAGTAAATAAAGAGTAGGAAGAGCCAATCACTTTTGTCAGACCAGAGTTTGGAAATTCTCTTAGAGGCCAATAAAATTAACAGTTTCCAATTTGTTAAATTTACATTAGCCAAACAAGTCCAAAGCATTAAACCTTCTAAAGGGTTAGAAAGAATTGTAGTTCTATTCCATTCAGTTCAACAAACACATATTAAGCTATGTGCAAAAAAAAAAAAAAAAACTATGTGCAAAAGACTGTGAAAGGTGATTCACTTCAAGCAATTTGCTGGTTAATAATAGAAATTCCATTCCATTTTTGGTTTTGTTTTCTTTTGGGGAAAGGGAAAATTCTGCTTGAGTCACTCAATAGCGATGTAACCTTAGAAAAGTCACTTTACTTTTTGAATCTCTACTTTCCGCATCTATAAAATGGGAAAAACAATAACTCTCCTGTTGCCTCACAAGATTTTTGTGAAAATCAAGGAGATAATGCATATATAATCTTTTGGACGCTATGAAGCATGATGGAAACAACAGCTATCATTATCTTCTATTATTGTAATAAATTGTGCAAGGTCAATTAGGAGAATTAGGACAAGGAATATCGGAACTTAAAGGGGACTTTAAATAATGTTCCCAACCTTTTTGAGTATGAAAATTTCAAGATAAATACATGATAGTAGTTGTGCTATTAATATCCATGAGAAAACAAATGTCAGAAAGCTACTATAAATTCAGTAACACAATGGATCTGTACTTCATTAATCATCATCTCTATACATATTGGGAAGAAAAGCACTACTATTTTTAATACATATGTGAGACAAACCAGTCTACAGAAAGATTATTTATTTACAGGTTTGTGTGTTAATTTGCAGACTTGACAAAAAAGTTTAAGCCCTCAGATTGAGATCCACTCTACTCTTAAATCAGGGAAGAAAATTTCCCCCAGGTTACACACAGAGCTATTTAGTAACAAAGTGATTTAGCAACAAAGAACAGAAAACTCTTTTCCTTTAAGTGGATTGCTCTAGTTATAAGCATTCTTGATGACCTGGGTAATATGGACCTGGTAGTTTTAATGTAATTCTGTGTATTAATAATATTGGGATCCTGAGGTATGGAACTGCTGAAAGGGTTTTGAATGACAGCTAAGTTGAATGACTGCAGCTTCCTGTACAATGACCTTACTCAACAACTTCCTCAACATAGAAGGCGATTCATAAGTGCTCAACACCCAGAATTTTAACCTACTTTGTATATTGTCCAAAGTTAAACAGTCAAAGCAGAAATAACTCAAAAGTCATTTTAAAAAATTCTTTTCCTGGAAACAGCTATAGCAGAGCTCATAGTCAAATTCCTTGACATTCTTTCACTTTTGGGCTACAAGTCACTCCCAGGATCATCCTAATGTAGCTGAGTTTGGTTCCTCATCTCAATGTCTGAATGAATCAGTTGGTAACTTAGTTCCATTTAGACCCAAGAAGTAATGAAGGTTGGAACAAAGTAATGGTTCCTCATAAATTAAGCTAATTCTTATGCCAATACCTTTTCTGCTTGGGGGCAGGGGAAATTTTTGTATTCTCTTAATTATTGAATGCCAGTCCCAGAAGTCTTAGAACATAAGACTGTCAGGACCTTGGTTCAATCCCCCCCCCCCCCAATCTATCAGAAGAATAAACTAGGGTGAGAAAAAAGGAACTGAGGTGCTTATGGTCACTTAGGAAATTAGTGAAAGAGCTGATTCTTGCTAGTCAGACTGGTGAGAAAGGGTGGATTTTAAAGTCACATTAATTCTTGAAAAAAAAATCCAGTTTCAATTTCCTTTAAGGGTACTTTTCAGTTGAATTTGTCTAAGGTAAAGGACTGACTTCTTGTTAAGAGCTGATAGACATTCTCATGAAAATATGGTAGTCCACGAAAAAGCAATAATAATATGGTTATCACTAAATTATCTTTCAGCATAGAAAAGCACTTAAGAATTGAAGGCAACCTAGGGATCACCTAAGTTTTTTACAGATGTGTGAAAAAAGGCCCTGAGAGGGGGCTGCCTCCCTCAGGTCTTATGACCTTCAGAAAACAGCTAAAGGAATCCTTCTTCCCACCTCCCCCAGTATTCAATTATTCAGAACCTTCCTTCCAAACTTTTCCCAAAGACTTTCTGACCACAAAGATAATTGCTATATGTTAACAATACAGTAAAATATTTCGGTAAATCTGTCATGAGTATGAGCACTTCCTCCAGCGATGCAGATCAGAAACCAATCCAAATATTACTGAATAAAACTCTTATTCTTGTCTTTTCAGAAACACTCCATACGTGACCAACTCTTCATGGCAAGAGGCCTTCTGACTCATTAAATTTTGTGGATACTAAGGTAAAATTCTCATTGTCTCTTTGCTACCTGTCCAACCTACCTTTCTGAGTAAATGTGCTGGATAATCTTGTATAATATTTCTCCCAAGCACAATGATTGACATTAAATATAATATTAATCACTACAATAATTGCTACTTCTACTTTATGGAAAGAAGGTACAAAATGGTAAAAATAACTCATTCAATGGTACTAGAAAAGCCAGAAACAGGGATGGACACCTAAAGAAGAGATGACAGACTGCTAGAACTGGAAGGAACCTTAGAGATCACTTTGTTTAATTTCCTTGTTTATCAATAAAATTTTACATGCTTGAACTTCTCTATTACTTATATTTACTTGGCTGACATCCAATAATAACATCACCATCCATTTGTATAACAGTTTACAAAGTAATTCTACAAATTATTTTCCCTTTTTTGTGGATGGGAAAAACAGGCTCGGAGTGATGAAATACTTTGCCTAAATTCAGAGTGACACCAGGACATGTCCTGGACTGATCCAAAAGGATGGACAACATTTCTGTGTCCGCTGAGAGTTCAGGTCAGGAGGACCATCTATTCTCAGGCTATAATTCCACACACAAAGTTACCTTGCTCTACACAGAAAGAAGAGTATGGGTTGCTGGAATCAACAACAATCTTGTGTGTTATCAAATGTACCAGACTGGAAATGGAAGCTATCAGGGAGGAATAAAAACTCTATATACAGATGTCATTTTCTTTCCATATATGAACATGTGTTGTTTTTCTGATTTCTGAGGTGATACTACCTATTCAGTGATTCCTCTCCTGAGGGTGCAGTGGCCCTACCATCCTGCCACAAGAAGTTCTCAGATATATTCTGTCAGCTCAGTCCTCCAATCTTTTCTCCCTCCTCAAAATTTCTGCTATGAGATGTGGTCTAAAAGCAGAAAACTTATTTAAAAAAGATGGTTCTCATGTCTTTGTTATTTTGTTAGTGAACAAATTTTTTTGTGTGGACAGGTGCCACACATGGTGTTTATAAAAGGCAATGAGCAATCCTTACCTCTCAAAGAGGGAAAAGATGTAATAATATGCACTAGCAACATCAATAAAATGGCAGAGAACGAATAAAAGGGTATGACCTCAGATCCTGTAAAGGCAAAATACAGACAAGCAACAAATAGGCAAAGGGTCTACAAAGTCACAGAATATCAGAGTTGGAAAGAACCTAGAAATATAGAATATTAGAGCCAGAACTCTTAGGTAGGTGGTATTAAGCACTATTTCTTTCTGTCTTTAGTTTTTTTTTTTTTGTTAAACTCATAAGGTTTTGTTGTTGCCTTTTATTGCTTAAATCAGGGTTTTCTTTTCCATTTGTGATCCCTTTTCACTGGAGAAATTTTTATGTGACCTCAAGAATATAGGTATATAAAACAGGTATACAACTCAAATATTTACTGATAATAAGTTATAATTTCACAACTTGCCCCCTTCTGCCCCCACATTCAGTTATGATACCCTTATATACCCATATGACAAACCACAGTTTAAAAAGCTGGGTTTTAACTATATCAATTCCTGAGGTATGCTGTAACAAACTTCACCTTTATCCTAGCTCTTTCCCTTATAACAAAGAAAAAGTGAAGATAGCACTGGTTAGCATGCAACTATCTGTTACTTCATTTTACAGATGATGAGACTGAAGATTAAAATAGGTCAAGAACCCTGCCCAAGGACAAAGATATAGCAAGTATTAGAGTTGGAGCTCAGATCTTTAGATTCCTGCTCCATCATTCTTTTCCCTCAAAACACAACCAGTTTTATTGATTCTGAGAGACAAAATGTAGAGGAAAAAAGCCAGGATGTTTTTTGGCTTCAGAACAAGCAAGTGCTCTACTTTGGCTTCAGCTGATGATGACTGGTTGTTGAATCAGGGAAGAAGAAAGGCTAAGTTTGGTGCATCCCTTTTTGGATTCCTCTCTAAATATCCTTTGCCCTGGGCTTAGCTTTTATGTTATCTGACCCTTACCTCTCAGAAAGATCAGAAAGTTCAATGGATTCTTAGATATTTCTTTGCCTTAACACCTTTGTAGATTTGCAATGGTCCCAACTGCCTTCTGAAAAGCAATCAGCAGAATGCCTCCCCTGTTCTTGGCAGGCAACTTTCCAAAAGGCTGGACAGCTGCCGGGGCACATGCATCCAAGAATAAACACAACCACACACTCATACCCTTCAGGGAAAGTTCTCAGAGTTAGCCTTTGAGACGATGCTAGTGACAGAGTCCAGGCAACTCTTCTGCAGCTGGGTTTTTCCTCAACACCTGTGCTGCTGTCTGGGATGGCAGGGTCTGGAAAGGACATGTATGAAAGGAGGCGAGGGAAATGTATTTTCCCATGCAGATGGTCCTTTTGCAGTTGTTGGCAACAAGTCTAGCCATCTGGCTTAGGCTGATGAAATGCTTGGCTCTCAAATGAGGCAGACCTGGATAGATAGAGGGATATGGTCTTCACTTCCAGTCTTTATAAGACATGGTGTCTTACCTTAATCTTAGCCCTGTTCATTTTCATGAAAGATCAAATTTAGAATCTTTAAAACAGATTGGAAGAATTCACTGTAGACCTTTCAAACAGAATCTAGGAACTCAGAGGTATTTCTTCCATTTCCAATCACATCCAAAATAAAGGGCATGTTAGAAGAGATGCAATAAGAAATTCAGTTGAGCAGAAAGGGATTAGGGTGAAGAGAGATTGTTAATAGAACACTATTGTACACAGTTTTACCAGGGGAGGAAATGTATTGTGTCTTTTCTCCTAACTTCCAGTGTTCTGTGATTCTGTTTTCTTTGTCATCTTCCATGGCTCAATTTTCCTCCAATCTTTGTGGCCTGGTGAAGGATTACAAGGGGTAGGAGTGGGGCGGGGGGGGCCTTCAGGCTGTATATGGATGTGAGAATATAGCTTGCCTCCTGGATGGTGGCACTTAAAAAACTTACTTGAATAAAAAGGATGTAATACCATTCTTTTAGTGGCATACTTGCTCTCTATATTGGCCCCATTGGTTCACAACCTTAGTCCTTTAAGAAACAGAAGAGGTCAGATCAATATAGATCAATAAATGGATGTTCCGTCAGAGAGGACACTGAACTTGGAAAAAAAAATTCAGTTAATGAATATGTTGCTGTTGGCTTGATATAAGTTCCCCTGGCTCCTGGTGTCTAAGATAATTTTAAAGATTCATTACTACTACTATGTCACTTACCCTCCCACTTTCCATCTTTACTCCCATTCCCACTATCTTTCTATGAAGAAGCCTAGACAGTGATAGTTATTGTGTGCCAAGAAAAAACACAACCAGGGAGAAAGCTATCAAAACATGCTAGGACTGAGAAATTATGAATTTGTAGACACTAATAGGAGGATAAACATTAAGTGGTAAGGATTCTTATGGGTCAGGACTTTCCCCCTTCCCAAATAGCCTAAACAGATCAACATCTTCCCAGTCTGGCCTTGATGATCTAACTTAGAAGCTTGCCTCTATTCAGATGAGGAAAATTATCATTAAGAAGTATTGATTGACTTATGGTGTGAACAGAGACCTATTTGCCCACAGCACTGGGAATTCTCCCCCCACCATCTGTTTTGGTAAGTCAGGGTGATTTCTGTACAATGCTCCCAATTTGGGGCTGAGTCCAGGAAGTGGTATCTCATCTTTGTCTTTCCTGGGAGAGTTAGGAAGTTCTGCTAGGTAGCCTATTTGTGTCTCCCTGTTGGTAAAAGGGGAGAAATGGGAAGCTCATTTTAAATAGTAAGATTTGTGAGGTAATGAGAAATGGTCTCCGGTTCTGGCCAGAGTGTAGCCCTACAGTGCTCCCTCCCTATCTATTCTCTTAATGCCATCCAGGGGGAAGGAGTACTTACATTAACCCTATTCTTTTTGTCGGTACTAAACTTGTCCATATGCCCAATTCCCACTGTTTCTTATTTTCAAAGGCATGGTATTCCATTCTCAATGGATTTCCTCACTGATATGAACCATCAGCTTTATATACTGTCTTCACTGATTCCACTCCTCCAGTCCTGTTCATGGTTATTCTTATCTGTTGAAGGCTCAGCTTTTAAATTTTACATAACTCATCCTGGTCAACCTAGACATGACTAATATGTAGGAACCAAATGTACAAAACAATTCAGAGGTTAGCAGAGTACATTCTTATAGTGCTGCATGGTTCCAATGCTTTTTTCTCCCAATATGCCTGAGGTAGATTAAGTATTATTGCCTCTCCTTTTATAGATGAGTAAACAGGATTTTAAAAAATAAAATATGAGATTAGTTTAAGATTAAAGCAGCAAAGGAAAATAATTTATAAAGAAGAGGGGAAAAGATCTGGCTTTACTTCAATTATAATGTTGCTTTTGTAGTTTTAACTGTATATTAAAAAATACCCCTATCATTTAAAAATACTGTTTTAGGAGAACAATGGTTTGTGGCTTTGGCAACTCACCATCAGGATGAATGGGCAAATGGTTCAATTGGTCAGAGGCCAAAACTTATTCAGGGATGGTATTGGCTTGTGAAGAACTAGGATAACCAAGGTCACCATGAGGGACTAGCTAATGGATGGAGCTTACTACAAACAAATATACATAACAGAAAGCAGATAGCAGTTGGCTGGACATTTGACCTGCAGCATTCTCTATAAATTTTATCCATTCAAGGGCAAGCCCTGTTGGTTTATGTTGTCTTGAACTGAGGATGGCATCTGACAATCATCAAAATAGAAAGGCAATAGTAAGCACACATGTCAAAAATGGGCAAGATGCAGGGGGAAGGAAGATTTTTATAATAATAAGAGGAAATCTTCTTTGAGAAAAGGAGAAATATAGGAGGAGAAAGTAAAAGATTGGGCATCAGTAGTAGCCCTCTCTTTTAGCCTTGACTCAGTCTTGCTTGACCTCATGATCTTGGATAAATCACTTTTTCTTTCTCTGTTTTGGTTTCTTCACCTGTAACCCAGACAGGCAGTTGGATTATCTCTGTGCTTTAGGCAACTGAGTCTCTTCCCATTCTGATCATCTCTATTTTCCTGCTCCAAGATCATCTCTACTACATTCTAATATCCCTTTTAGCTTTGACATTTTAAAATACTCATCTTGCTTAAGCTAACAGTAAATCAATGGCAGGACTGGGACTAATTTTTGGGTCTTCTGGTTCCCTATTCAGTGCTCTTTCCACATCATTAGGATGATTGATGGACAATGTTTCTATTCTTTGTGAACACAGAATTGTCATAATGCCCGATGGTTAATTAGCTAAGTAGCTCTGGATCTACTGAAATTCTAAAGTTTAACAAACAAAGAAAGTGGAACTATACAACCCAGCTTGTCTAAAGGGGAATCAAATCCACAAAATTGAAATCTGAGCTGTTGGAGCTTGATCTCTGAAGACCTGGAGATCATTAAGGATTTTCACATCATCTGTCAAGAGTCTGAAGAAGAAGAATACTGCAATAAAAGAAACTTTACTGTAGTGAGAGGAGGGAGGGAAGTTTTAGTTCTTAAGTCTCAAGGAAAATAATTTGTAAGATAGCTGGTTGTTTAGGGAGTACTAAACACAGGAAAGCTAACTGAATCCAGTGGGGGAAGTAACTGAACCAAGAGTTGGAAGGGTCTTCAGATGTCATCCTACTATGGTGGAATAAGCCTGAATTTGAAGTCAGAGTTCTCGCTCTTACACACTCTGGTTAAATCACTGCACCCAAGTATCAATTTCCTTATCTATATAATGAACAAAATAATATTGGCATAATTTACTTAGAGAACTATTAAGAGTCACTGAATGAATTATTGTAAACCATAAAGTGTCATAGGCACATGAGTTATTTAGTACAGTTGATGCTGGAAGCACACATTTCTTTCATATCTTTTCTAATGCAAAGAGCCATGTAAATGTAAGCTATTATTGTTCTCATCATCATCTCTTATTCCTGAAACAATCTTGTGAATAAGGTATTATTATCTATATTTTATAGCTAAAGAAAGAGAAACTTTAAAAAATGCAATTAACTCCAACCATAGTTTCAAAGCTAGGAAGAGAAAGATCAAGTCTAGATCTCTGGACTTTGAGTCCTAATCAGATGATCTTTCAGTTATACTACTGTTAAGTAAAAGGTATTTCTGGTACTTGAAACTCTAGAAGAGTAAAGCAAATGTGTCTGCTTTAAATAGGAAAGTAAAGATATTAAGAGCTAGACTGTTACTTAGCTATTCTCCATCTAGGATGGCTCTTTGATTGCCAGTGCAGTAGTCCTCCTAAAGAGGCTGAAGATTCTCTTGAAAATTCATGCTCTTATCAATTTAATCTCTAAGTCTTCTTCATCAAGACTTCTCTCTTTTAGAAATATAAGGATCAATGATCAATTCTTTACTCTCTGCTAAATATGACCCCATCTAAATTTCTGAAAATACATAGGACCTTGCAGGAAGAGCCTCCATTCTTGCTCCCCAGGAAAAAAAAAAAGAAATTAATTTGAGTAAGTTTTGCTCTCTATAAATGACTACTTCTGGCCTGAAACAGGACACACAAGATTTATCTGGAGTGGTGGAGAAACGAATGAACTTGCCTCATCCCCCACAGACTAGGCAGGTGTCTGATGGGATACTGGAAAGACAAAGGACACCTTGATGTTGTCATAAGGCATTAGAAATGTGTAGTTTTAAAGGGAGGAGAAAAAGAAAAATAAAAGGAGAAAAAGAAAAGTGTTTCATAAAGGCCCAGGAAGGAGCATGATAATTTTTTTCCCATTAAACTAAAAAAAGATAACTGGATCAAATAGAAACAAGTTTGCTTACTTTCCCAAATCACATGAGACAGAAAAAATACAGCTTCATCAATTAGTCTTCTGTAAATAATGTGGAGAAAAATACCATTTGCTTCTTCATAATTGCTTGACAAATATAATTAGAGAAATCTCTTTTAAAAGCCAGAATGAAATTATTCCGTTTGAAAACTCTTTTGATGAAGAAATCCCTTTCAATTTATTCACAATATAGAAAGACTTGAAGGGCACTGGTCAAAATGCAGTGATTCACTCCCAGTTTTATCTTATTGCTTTAAATTTCATCAGAATCCCAGGACTTCATCTCTACCAAGATTTTATGTACCTCAAGTTTAAAGAGCAAAAGCAGAGGTGTGTGTGTGTGTGTGTGTGTGTGTGTGTGTGTGTGTGTGTGTGTATACACTATGCTTTAATCCACCTTAAGTCTCCATAGTTCTCTCTAGGATGCAAATAGCACTTTCCATCACAAGGCTACTGAAATTGTCTTGAATCACTTCAGTTGATTATCATATAATCTTGTTGTTACTGTGTACAATGATCTCTTGGTTCTACTCATTTCACTTAGCAGCAGTTCATTTAAGTCTCTCCAGGTCTCTCTGAAATCATCCTGCTGGTAATTTCTTACAGAACAATAATATTCCATTACATTCATATACCATAACTTATTCAATTATTTCCCTGCACCTAATTTTCAGTTTCTTTATGCTTTATATTTTAAGGTACTAAAATCCCACTCCAATTTGTTATCATGGCATGAAAGTGACCCTTGGTTCTCAAAGTCTATTCTGGTAGAACACAAGCTCTGGCAGGTTCTACCAAAGTAGGAAAGTTCTGAATTTGGTAATGAAGAGAGATTGTATCTGCTGTCCAAGTACTAGTACAGTTAAGTATAGAGATGTTCATCACCAACATGCTCATCCTTTAGTGATGAATTCTTTGGCTTGGTGGCTCTTACAAGAGTAAAAATGCAAAATGGCTCTTGGTTTTGTGTACTACCATTTTTATTCAGTTTCAAAGTGAAGGTGGGGAAAGGGTGGAAAAGAAGACAGCGATTTTAATCTACCTATGTACAATAATTTAACTACTGGTACTTGAAGTGTGGGATCTTCTCTCAATGACCTAGTTGATTTGTTGTTGATTCATTTTATTATATTTGACTCTTTTTGTATCTAATTTGGGGTAAGATGCTGGAGTGGTTTGCCATTTCTTTCTCCAGCTCATTTTACAGATGAGGAACTGAGACATATAGGGCTAAAAGCCTTGTCACACAGCAAGTCAAATTTGAGCTCATGAAGAGTGTCTTCCTAACTCCAGGCATGGTACTCTATCCTCTGTATTACCTAGCTGCCCGACCTAGTTGGTACATTAATGAAAAAAAAATTACATTCAATTTGTAAGGGAGATTTATATACTGAATTCATCTATTCAGTGACTCAATATATCACTGAAATAATATCAATGATATTAACATAAATATAATCAGGAGTTTCAACTAAACATAAGCATGACTCACAAGTTATCCTTGGAGAGCTGAATAAAGGAACTGTTGGACCTGGTTTCATCTTGTACCTGAGGACCACTGAACACATCACTTCATGGGATGCTTCACCACCCTTGTGGTATTTATAAATAAGGCAAGAAAATTACCATGAAGGTAATTATAATTTATGTACTAATATCTGTTGTAAATGATGAGTAGACAGAAAAATTCTATGAAGAATTGGATAAGATCATTTACGACAAGGTTTGTTAACATTTTTTTGTATCATGCATCCCCCTTTAATAATTTGGTAAAGCCTATGGATCTCTTCTCAGAATATTTTTAATACACAAAATAAAAAAAAATTACAAAGGAAACCAAAGAAAATTTTTTTAAAAAAGTGACTAAACAAGTTCACTGAGCCTAGATTAATAACCCCTACTCTAAACTAAGTCAATACATATTTTGATACTTTGTAGTTTTAAATTGAAGGTGACTCAAAGCAAGATGGTAAAAGATGTTTTGGAAAGTATGGTATAGGAAAAAGAAAAGAGGGCAAAGGCTTACAGAATATCTAGAAGTCACGCCACCATATTATAAATATTTCTTTTATGAAGACCATTGGAAGGCCTTGTGAATACCAAAGAATACAAGAGAAAAACGAAACTGACTCTTTTAACAGATAGGAAGGCTGTTTGTCAATGTGGGAGTTCTTTCAGATTTGACTATTTTCATACAATTAGAGCAATAAATTGTTAGAGCAAAGGTTAAAATTAAGTTGAAAGAAAGGATGAAGATAAGAAGATAATGCATGCAATCATGATAGCTCCAAAATAGGCTACTGAAACAAACTGTTGATTCTGAAAAAAAAAAAAAGAGAAATGTATGAAGACTGCCATATCATAGGGAAAATACATAAAACAATCACCACAACTATGGGATCTGTATTCTTCATGAATCAATCTCAAAACATTCCATATTTTTGCTTCTTGATTCTGCCATCCTTCCTTCCATTCTCCTCTCTTTCCGTCAATATTTTTCAAGTATTTACTATGAGTATAGCACTGTGTCTGATTCTGGAGGATATAAAAAACCCCTTGGAAATGATCTCTGAGATCATTGAATGAGAGAGAAAGGAAGGCATGGAAGTTCCAAATGTTCAGAGTATGGAGAATGATCCAACTTAATGGAGAGAAAGAATACTTGAAAAAGGGTGACAAGAAATAAAACTAGATTGTACTTAGCACAGTGCCTTGCCCAGAATAAATGCATAACAAATTGAACTGAATTAAAAGGTAGTTTGGGACCAGAAAAAGGATGACCAGAAATAAGGAATCTTGTCTGGTCACTGGGGCTGACTGACCCTTGGGAGTCTGGCATCTTTTATACATGCCAGAGGGTGGGTAGGCTCAGACATGTACCCAGCTGGCTATTGCATTGCAGTGCTGATTGATTCTAAGGACGAAAGGACTTTGAGAGACAGTTGCTCACCTTAAAGGAGATTTCATACTGTTCTCCACCCCAGATCTCCAGGCCAGGATCGTACCCTCCCAATTCCCAGAACCACTTTCGATCCACAGCAAATAGTCCTCCAGCCATTACAGGAGACCTGTCAGGAGGAAATGGGTCTCAACATGACACATAACTGAAATGCACAGACAGTCCCGTAAAAGTCACCATCCCATAGCCTTAAAGCTATTTTGTTCTGAACCACCCCCTTGAAAAATAAATTCTCAAATCAAAATGTCATTGTTCAGTCATGTCTGTCTCTTCATGTTCCTCCTTGGGGTTTTCTTGATAAAGGCACTGGAGTGGTTTGCCATTTCCTTCTCTAGCTCCTTTTACAGAGGAATAAACTAAGGCAAACAGGGTTAAGTAAGATGCCCAGTGTCACATAATGAAGTGTTTGAGGCCAGATTTGAACTCAAGAGGAGTCTTCCTGACTTCAGGCCTGATGCTTTATAAACTGAGACTTCACACAGCAACACTACTATTTACAGCCCAAAAAAGGGTCCATGACAGAGAGTATCCTTCCAAAAGGTAAACCATCCTGAAGGGAGCACTGCACCCAGAGTTAGACGTGGTTCTAATTTTAGTCTCATCTTTAACTTATTTTGTGACTTTAGCCAAGTCATAACCTTCTTGGGCTTAATCTGTCTCCTCTCTAAAAGCAGGAACATCCTATTTTATGTGTTATTTCTTCTTTATAGGGATATCTATCTAATTCCCCATCAGAAAGTCAGGAGAAAAGAATACTTCTGCCATTAATTAAATGCTAGTACTGTGTGAAATTCAGCAATTTATTTTCCCTCTTGGGGCTTTCATTTTTTTCTCATCAAAATGAGAGGCTAGTCTAGAAACCTTTACTGTTTCCTATGATCTTACAATTCAATGAACTCAAAACTATAAAATCAGAAAGGACCTCAGAGTTCTATCTAGTTCACCTTGTACTACTTGACCAGAAACTCTTTCTATATCATTCACAGCAAATTGGGACATATTCCCAACCTTGTAATAGCAACACTGAAATCGTATTGTTTCCTGGATCAGCCCATTCTACGTTCAGACAGCTTTCATGATAAGGACTTTTTTTCTTTACATCAAGTGTAAATCTCTTCCTTTTCCACTTTTACCCACTACCTTCATCTCTATTTCAGTCCTTCAAAATACTTGAAAATAGATCTTCCATCCCATTTAATACCAGGCCATGGCATGGTTTCCCAATTCTTTGATTTGCCTCATTGTGAATGTGTACCTTTTCTAAGATGTTGAATCAGAAGCAGACACAAACTCTAAGATACTTTCCAGCTCTGACAGTCTCTCAACTTGTGAGTACTTTCAATTAACTGATTTTTTTCCTTATAACAAAAGTTTAACTTTACATATTCTGATGTTTATATTGAAAGAGATTTATGTAAGATATATTTTTATTTGCTATGCAGGTATATATCGGGCAACTAGGTGGCACTGCGTATAGGGTGCCAGATCTGGAGTTAAGAAGAAATGAATTCAAATGTGACCTCTGGCACTTACAATCTGTGTGACTCTGGATGGGTCACTTTTAACCTTTGCTTCAGTTCCCTCATCTGTAAAGTGGGGTTATTGTGAGTATCAAATGAGACTCATGGCAAAGCGCTTAGCACAGTGTTTGGGACATAATAAACAATATATAAATGTTAGCTATTATGATAATGATTATTAGGTTTTATTATTATCATCCATATGTACACATATATAGGTATCTACCTGTTGATCAAAGATAAAGATACCTATATAATTACTTTCTGAGATTACTATACATGCTACTCAATCTCATATGCCTTTTGAAGCATCAGCTGCAGTGTTACATAGCCTTAATTAAGGACCAGAATTATGAGAGGTATAAGAGAAAAAAGTGTCTTAAATTAGAAGACTAAGCTTTATTGTCAGTCATCTTCCCTCTCTGAAACTCAGTTTACTCTTTGGTGAAATAGGGGTAATGATGCTTACACTATTTATCTCATGGGTTATTGGGGAAAAGTGCTTTGTAAAATATAAAGTAGTGCAGAAATGAGTATTGTTATTATCATTATGAGTCACAGCCTCTGTAAGATCCCTAATCACCAATGATTGGCACTCATATACTAAAACTGCTAATTAAGATGGGAAAATAGTCTCAGATGTTTTACAAAGATTCCAACAACTACGGTTAAAATTAACTTTCAATTCCCATAAAATTCAAGTCACCAGAACAATATATGTTGTAAGTATTCTAGGCAACTGAATTTTAACATATTCTTATGTAAATTATGATGTAGACTAGTGGTGGCAAGACTCAAATAGAAACAGAGGCCACTAGTCCACATGTACAGATTCTTATGGGCCATATGTTGACTTAGTTTTAAAATGTAATGTTATAAATGTTTTATTGTATTTTTATTTATTATGTTAAACATTTTTGGATTACATTTTAATCTGGTTCAGGATGTACTCCACAGTGTTTGACACCACTGATATAGACTATGGGAGAACCAAATGGGTAAAACACTGAACGCTCTAAAAATGGCATTCTACCTACTTTGAATGAAGGAAAATGGGAAGCAGGAATTTCTAAGATGATGGATTAAAGGAATTAAAGATATTTTGTGTCAAGAAGAGACATAGACCTCTGTCTTCAAGTATTTGAAAAACTATCATATGACGAGGAGTCAGAACTGTTTTTCTTAATCCTAAAAGGCAGAACTAGAAATAATAAAGGAAAGTTACCAGGAGGCAAATTTCACTGAATATAAGAAAGAACTTCCTGACAATTATAATTCTCCAGCAATGGGTTTGGGTTATCTTGAAAGATCATGAACAACTTGTCCCAGAACTGATCAAACAGAACTTGACTTGCATCCATTCTGTTAAGGATATTTGAGAAGGGGAGGGAATAGGATGAGATGACTTCTGGGGTCCCTTTTATGAATGATGAGCGCAGTCAGGCTACAAAAAGAGGAGACATCACTCACTAGACTGGGGGGTGGTGGTGGTAGCTCCCTTTTATTTCTGAAAAGTAGTTATTTTTCATCTCCTTAAACATCAATATGTTGGACATTGAGAAAGAGCTGTATTGTTGACTATAAAAAGTTCTGAAAAAGGCAGCGAAGGAGACACTGCTATCATAAATACTGAGAGGCCCAACAAAACGATGATACCATAGATTAGAGATCTGCTGGGCCAACTGCCAACTTTAAACTCAATTAGCAGATCCCAAACATCTGCTTGTAAACTAACTATATTAGGTATTAGTTGAAGAAGATACTTTGTTAACTGATTTGAGGCACAGAATGGTACTGGACTTGGAGTCAGGAAGACTGAGTTTAAATCCCTCCTCAAGACACTTAACTTGATTTATGATCCTGAACAAAAATCATTTAACCTCTCTGGGCCTCAGTTTTCTTATTTGAAAGATAAAGAGTTTAAGCTTGATAATGTCTCATATCCCAACTCTAAATTTACGATATTACAATTTTTTGATTTGCTGGCAGAGTGGCAAGAACTTTGGTCAAACTCAAATAAGTAGACTGTTTCACACACTTACTCAAATGGATCACTGGGATCAGATTTCTGCAATTCCAGAGGGATGGGAATCCTCTTGTAATACATCTCCCAGTCAAATGCTCCCCGCATAGCATCTCCTGCCTGTGTCTTATACCCAAAGTGATCATTATCAATCACGTCAATCATTGGGCACACGATGGTCTTTCGGTTCGAAGCGATACGGTCTGAAGAGGCCAAGAAACATTTATTAGGTAACAAATGCAGATCCTTTTTATCATGGAGATTTATACTACCTATAGGTATCTTAAAAATAATTTCCCTGTGCAATTCAACTAACACCTGAATTTGTCTTATGTTTTAATTTTGTTAACTCAATTGGCTGGCATAATACCAGAGAGGCTTCAAGTAGTTGTTATAACTATATGTGGCTATGGGCAGTCATTAATCCTCTCTGAGCCTCAGTTTACTCATTTATGAAACAGATATAATAATAATGGTGATAATTAAGATAAGAGAGTTCTCTAACTCATAGTGCTATTTTAAGGAAGGTGTTTTATAAACTATATTAATGGGACCTCCAGTACAAATTACCTATCTGAAGAAGTATCTATAAAATAGTGTTTTGATTTATCCAGGTGATGTATCAAAGGGTATCTCAAACAAATACATCTAGGAAACTTACTCTAAATTATCAGATGCAGAGGAATTGTCATGAGGGATTAGACCATTGCTTCAAAAGTTATGCCAATATTCTGTAGTCTTTCCTTCTGATATGTTCGGGCTGGTGTAAGCTGAGCTTCTTATTGGAAAGGGGGAGAACTAATGCAAAGAATACTAGAACTGTTGGAAAACCTGGATTTGAGTTCTAGTTCTCTCACCATCTATGTGGCCTTAGGCAAATCAGTGAGCTGTTGTTCAGTTTTCTCCCTTTTCTAAATAATTGCATTACTCATTTCACAGGGTTGTTGTGGGGAACAAACAAGCCAATTTATGTAAAAGGGCTTTATAAGCCATAAAGTACTAGGGAAATGTAAAAGATCATTATATATTTTTCTAATAGTGGTTTTCTATTGGATGACTGACTCTTCAGGCCTGGAAGTTATCTTCTACTTTGGGTCTCAAAAGATGACTGTCTAAATTATGCAGAAAGACATTATGGCTTTATGGATGAAAGCTATGGACCCACCCATCACTTCTTATATTAGTGTGGAGACAAACATGTCTACACCCATGACACATATTTATGAAAAATATCTATAAGAATAATTTTTCTATGTATGTTTGCTGATTATAAAAATTACCCTCATATATTTCTATAGAAATACAGCTAAGGACAATGTAGACTAGAAGCTCACCTTTGTATCAGACCACTAAATTATTTTTAAGAGTCACTGAATGACCCCACAATGTCTTGCTCTTCCAAAACAATATAAATTATGCGATTTAATGGTGTGTATTTTTTGTAATGAGAGGCAGAACGCATATGTTCTCTGGGTTTAATTAAATGAACAAAGTTCACTAGAAATAGTGGGCTTTATCTTTCACTCAATATACTGAAATATTGGACTTTGGGGGCTAGAAACTCACAAGTAGTTGACAAGATATTCTTCTGCATTGTATTAGAAAGCATATCTACATTCCCCATTATACTTTATTGGTTCTTTTTCCTTACCTAAGCTCCTAAACATGGAAGATTCTATAATGCCAAATCATTAATTTTCTATTCTTCACTCTCAATACTCTCTGACTTGTAGAAAAATTCATGCTTTCAATTGAGTTCTATGCTAATGACTCCAAAACTTGGCTTTGTAGCTCTGTTCCTTGCTTGAATTCTAATGCCTAATGCATATCTTCATCTCAAACTAAATATATTTTAAATTGAAATCACCTTTATTTGACCAAGATAGCTTTCTTGCCAACTTTCCTATCTGTTAAACAGACATGCAAACATAAGCATGATCTCTGATTTCTTCCATTCCTCTATATTCAACACTAAGACCTTCTACTATTTCTATATAATATTTTAAAAATTTATTCTCCATACTTACTGCCGCTACCATAAACCAGGATTTCATCATTTCCTTTTTTTTATTTCCTAGAGTACTTATAATAATAGAATAAGAGAAGATTTGAATTTGAAGGGATATCTAGTCCCATCTCCTACCCAAAACAAGCATCATCTCTACACTATCCCATTATATATATTTTTAAAAACCTGATACATTTCTAACCATTATTAGCTCATAGTTAATAAACATCCTCACCACCCTCCCCCCCACCAAACAGATATTGAACTCTATCTTCTATATCTTGAACTTATGATTTCTGAGCCCAAGATTAGGACTTTTTGTTTATCCTTGTGAAATGGACTCTGAATCATTATTTCACTTTTTTGATCTTTCTAGACCTCCATTTTGTCTTCCAATATATAACAATACTTCTTAATTCCCTGTTACTGACAAATTTGTTAAAGAGGTCAAATCTCCAAATCAGTGATACAGATATGGAATAAAAACTTGCTTTTCCAATCCCGTGCTCCCTACTAGTCAAGCTTTGCTTTCCTTTGACCTCCCTTCAGATGACACTGATTCACTTCTTGAATATGATTATTCAGCCAATTATAAACTCCCTAACTATAAAAATAAGTTGCTTAAATCCAGGAATACTAAGTTTATAGTAACTTCATGAACTATTATTAAAGTACAATTAACAATAAAACCCTATTCAAGAGGGAAATATGGTTAATTCAATGACTCATTCTAAGTATTTCCTAGTCAAAGAATTGAACCTTCTCATCTCTCCCACCTTTCATCCTTCTTTCTTTCCTTTTTATGTATTCCCTTCCTTCTCTTTAATTTCAGATCTATTAATCTGCAATTCCCAACAAGATGGTAAGTTGTTTATATATTCATCATGGTGCCCAATACCAGTCTGGGAACACAACGTATGGTCAATAAATATTTTTGTTGATTCAGTCCATGCAGAAAGACAAGTCAAGAAGGCACCCAGATATTGAGAGCCTATCTTCACTCTCTAGAAATCAACCACCCAGGACATTGCTGTGTCTCTTTACCTAGTAAAGGTGGTAGCCAATTGACATTAGCCTCACAATGTGAGTCCAAAAATGTAATGACATCTCCAATGGCTACTGAAGCCCCCAGCATCCGAGTCCTTATGAGTCCCTCCCTCTTCTTGGTTCTGAGGATTCTTACATTTGGAAATTGGGCCATGTAATCTTCCAAACGCTTCTTCAGATGTTCTGTGTACAGACAAAAAAAACAAAATGAGGTGGGAGTGATATTAAGAATGGTTTCTTATTCTAGAGTTCCTCTATATTTTCAGCTTCTTAAAATTGTAGGTTGTAACCCCTATTGGGTTCTCATAATTAAATGTGTGAATAAACTGAAATTATGATTTATTATCAGTAAATGTTTAGTTTGCATACCTATTTTATATGTCTGTATACCTGGATTACAAAAAATTTCTTGGGTGAAAAGCAGTTGTGAGTAGAAAAGGTTTAAGAAGTCCTGTTTTATATATCATCTCCCTTTGTAAATGATCCCCAGCTTCAATCTCTAACGCCATAGGGCAAGGAAGGCAGCAGTAGTACATGATACAGTATACTGGTATGTTGAATTAGGTATTGGGAGATTTGGGCTCTAATTCTGGATTTGCCATTTACTTAGTGTTTGACCTAAATCACTTACCCACTCTTCCTCTTTTTTTCCTCACTCTTCCTCTTTACAATGAAAGGATTGGATTCTAAAATCCCTTTAATTCTAACCATTTATGTTCCAGGATCTGTTCTGCCCCTGAAACTATGCACTCTGTGGTGATTTCTGGGTCTAACATTATATGTTTTAAGTTTCCTTCCAGATTTAAAATTCTTTAATTTGATCATTCATTTGTACAAATGATTACCACCAGCTCCTGGCTCTGGAGCCAGTACTACCTGATTTTTTTTAGTTTTCCTCTAAAGTCTGAGCTCAGTAATGACTGACTTCCATTGATTCACAGAATCAAGCCCTGAGCCTTTTTCACTCTTTAAGAAATAGTATTTTTTAAAATTCCCATTTTCCAAAGAAGAATTTTATTGATACTTTTGTTTTTTTTAATGTCCTCTTTACTTCTTAATATGGTCCGCCTTTCCTTCTTTCCAGTTCAGTGAGTCACTCACTAGTACAAAGAATAAAAAACAGGAGAGGAAAAAAAGCAGTTCAGCCAAAATCCTGACCACATCTGATAGGATATGCAATGTCCACCTCCTTATCCCACATTTCTATAAAGAAAGGAAGGAGGCTCTTTTATAGGGTCATAGTCCCTAATGTTCTTTATAAAAAAAAAAGATATTATAGCTGCTTTGATTTAAACACCTCTCCAAATTTAGCAATTCAAAGAACATTTTTTTTGTTGTCCACTATGTACAAAGTGCTGTGTTTGGCGAGGAATGAAATAGAAAGATAAATAAGATATGGTCTGACTTTTAGAGGATGCAGTCTAGTATAAAAGATGAACACAAACAGCTATAATAAAAAACAGACCAGAAGTGCACAGTGCTTTGTGAGACCTGAGGAAGGAGAGGTCACTTCTTGAGATCACTGAAGGCCTCATGGAGAAGGTAGCATTGCAGCTGGGCCTTGAAGGATTTCAATAGAACCTTCTGTAAGACCCAGTCACTTGAGTATTTTTTTCCTCCATAGCCTGTGCAGCTGGAGCAATTACCATATACACAGAGTAGTTAATGGGTTCAGTAAAATTGGAACTCCTCATTGTTTGCTCACAAAGATTAATACAGCTTTCCTTAGCCTGTGGCAGCTTCTGTTGGAACCACAAATCAATTCCCCCCTAATTCAGCTGCTAAATCTTTCCAAAGGGGTTTTTCTATGAGATCAGACAAGACATTAAGAGTCAAGATGACATTACAGATACACTGCTTTATGGTGAGGAACTCTATCAAAGTCAAGGATAAAAGAAAAACCAAAAATCTATAGCTATCATCTTTGACTGTGGCTCATTTACTAGCAGATGACCATTTCAGGTCACTAAAATGACAGTGAAATTTTCTTTTTTGAGGATGCACACTTCTAAAATGACCCTTCATTTTTCATGTCTTGAAGACCACTTAAAAGTAGAGAGGTAACACTAATTTCCCTTGACACATATGGCTGCTGTTAACTTGAGACCTACTAATTAATCCCTGCTAACAGGTCATGGAAGTCTGAATAATTATTTGAGACGCAATTAGGCTTCTCTCAGATTTTATTAGAAGGCTCATTTCCATAAAATCAAAGATATGATAATTTAATAGAATCAACTCCTCTGATAAAGATATTTTTTAGTAAGTCACAGAATGGGAGAGAAGGGATTTGCGATCATAAAATAAAACTTCAGAGTTGGAAAGGAATGTAGAACAGAGTATGTTTACAGGCAGAAGGATTATCAATTCTAACCTATTCATTTTACAAATGAGAAATGACTTGTCTAATGACATATAAACTAGTGTGACGCTACTAAATCTTAATTGTGTAATAATGGCCAAGTTATAAACTTTAAATATGATTTCATTGCCAAACAGAAATAGCAATACCTGATGTAGGAGTTACTGAAGATATTGTATATAAAATAACCTCTAAGTATGAGCCCTTATTACTGTGTAATTTATTTTACTGTACTGTACTGTAAATTATTATTTACTGTGCTTTGAGCATTCCTAGTTTTTGGCATAAGTAATAAAGGGAAAATGTAATAGTTTATTAAAGGTATTGGTAATTTAATGGGTTTTGGTGGGGAGGGATAGAATTGAGAAGATGAAATAGAGATATTCCTTCATTTAAAAATTAAAAAAAATCTTTTTTAGTCTCATTCAATTGTCCATCTTTCTGCATCCATCTTACTGTTGCAGTCAAATAGTCAATAAGCATTTATTAAGTGCCTGGCTATGTGCTAGGGATATAAAAAGAGGCAAAAGACAGCCCCTGCCTTCAAGGAGCATGCCATAATCCAATGGAGGAG
Source organism: Sarcophilus harrisii (assembly GCF_902635505.1). NCBI lineage: Eukaryota > Metazoa > Chordata > Mammalia > Dasyuromorphia > Dasyuridae > Sarcophilus > Sarcophilus harrisii. Next base: position 386,909,375 of record NC_045427.1, on the reverse strand, counting down.
ATAGCAAAGAGCTATGTACAAAAGTTACAGGACAAGAAGGAATTAATCAAAAGAGGAAAGGCATCAGAATTAAGAAGAATCTTTTTGTAGATGGGATTGTAGTTGAGACTTGAAGTCAAGGAGGTCAGTAGGCAAAGAAAAGAAAAGAGAACATTTTAGGAATAGGGAATGTACAGAGAAAATGCCCAGGATAAGGGATGGTGTCTTGCTTTGTGGACTGAAGAGTACATAGCAGGAAGAAAGATAGAAGAAAAATGGAAAGACAGGAAGTGTTAAGTCATGAAGGGCTTTGAGTGACAAACATAAGATTTTGTATTTGTACTCTCTAGACCACTAAACTTTATGAGGCCATGCTTTGGGGGACTTAATCCAATCAATTTTGGAAATTTCCCCCATGGATTAGTGAGTGAGTGAGCACAAACTCAAATGATACACTTAATTAACAGGTCTCAGATTATGTATCATATTCCACCTGGACTGGCCATTTTCTTACCATTTGCCTTTTATATATGGCACCTCTTTCCTCCCTTTCCATCTCTTGCTCTGGAGACTGTAATCAAATCCATGCTAATACTTCTGTGGAAAGCATGTATCAGTTAGATCCCCTATGGCTCCTCTTACCCTCCCTGAGATTTTCCCTCTATGGAAGGAACTGCTTTATTTATTATTTGTATTCCCCTCATTCAGAATAATTCTTGACAAAACATAAATGCTTAATAACTGCTTCCATTCATTTTGCGGCCTCCTTTATGTATAGCAATTGGGAAAAGTCAATCCTCTTGTGACAGATTCTATTGCCACAGCTTCAGCCAAACAATACTGTGTGACTTGTTGATGACTGATTTCTCAAAAGAAATAAATGAAGGAGAATTAAGAAAACAAGAATAACTTCATTTTATACATATGAAGGGACAAATCTCTTTCACACTTAAACTACATCTATGTATAAAGGGGTCAGGGATATAGCTAAGTAGGGACAAAGACCTTGGCTCCTGAGCTTCATTTGCCCTTTTAACTTTTTTTCCTGTCTATTGCTCTACATGGGCAAACAGGAGAGACTAAGATTTCAAAAATTGGAGGACCCTTAACTACCCCTTTGTAATTATTAAGCAAATAACTGCTGCCATATGGCAAAGTCTTCAAAAAATAAAAATTTAGGGAGTAAATTAGTCATTGTAGGGTAGGGTAAGATCTCTGTCCCAGGGAACCTATCCCTGTGACAGAAGACAATAGAAAGAAAAGACCAAGACCAAAGTGATTAGTGAACTGGGACAACCCCGCTCTTTTTTCCCTAAAGAACTTGGCAGGGGGACTGATTGCCTGCCCAGAAGATAGAAGATCTTAAGAAACCAGACACTGAGGTAATAAAACTGGTGAAAACTTCTGTTTTCTAAAGGAGCAAAGCAGCATCCGAGGCAAGGAGGCAATGGAGACTAGTAGAATAAGCAGTAAGTTGAGGAGGTCAGGTCAAAGGTGTTCCCCCTTTATACACATTCCCTGAACACATATGTTTTTATGACATTTATGTATACATGAGAACTTTAATCATATGAGTTTCTTATATAAGTATCTTTCCTTTTGTTTCTTTTGTGTAATGTATCTAACAATCAATGCAGTGTTTATTTGTGGGAGAATGTGCACCAGTTCTATGGGAGAAATGTTTTGTTTTTATTTTAATTTTTTCCATTAAATTTTATTTTGGAATTCTGAACTCACTAGACAACAAATAAAACCGGCATTTCCATTAATATTGAGGAATAGGAGAGAATTATACATGAAATTACAAATCTTAATTATGTAAAACTTGCTTTTCTTTTTAAGTTTTCTTCTCACTTTTTTGGGGGGGGAGAAAGAAGCTCTATTGCTAATCCTGCCCCCCTCCTTCCCACTTGTAATTTCCAAATTGAAAAAGAAAATCCTTGTAACAAATATGCATTTTCAAGCAATATAAAGTTTGATGCCTATCAAATTCAAAAATGCACATCTCATTTTTACTTCTGTCAGGAGGTGAGTAATGTTCTTCATTACAACTCATCTGGTCACTGACCAGAGTTCTTAAGTTTTTCAAAGCTGTTGTCTTTACAATGTTTTTATTGTATAAATTGTTCTTTTGGTTCTATACCCTTCATTGTGCTTCAGTCCATATAAATCTTGACAGGTTTTTCTGTAACCATTCTTTTCATCAATTCTTAGAGTGTAATAATTTTCCACATTACAATTATATATTATAATTTGTTCAGTCATTCCCCTGTATGTAGGTATACTCTATCCCCTAATTTCCAATTCTTGCTATCTCTAGGGACAATAAAATTAAAAAAAAAACAAACTAATTTCAGTAAAGTCCCAGGATCTAAAAATAAATCCACACAAATCATCAGCTTTGACAAAATCCAACAGGAAAAGATAAAAAGAAATTTGATTTAAAATAACTAGAGAAAGATCTAACTCAGTTTCAACTGATCAACGATGGACAGAAGCAGCTACACCCAAAGAAAGAACACTGGGAAATGAATGTAAACTGCTTGCATTTTTGTTTTTCTTCCCGGGTTATTTTCACCTTCTGAATCCAATTTTTCCTGTGCAACAAGAGAACTGTTTGGTTCTGCACACACATATTGTATCTAGGATATACTGTGACATATTTAACATGTATAGGACTGCTTGCCCTCTGGGAGAAGGGGTGGAGGGAGGGAGGGGAAAAGTCAGAACAGAAGTGAATGCAAGGGATAATGTTGTAAAAAATTACCCAGGGATGGGCTCTATCAATAAAAAGTTATAATTATTAAAAAAAATCAATAAGTCCAAAAATAAGGAAAACAATTTAGTCTCTTCTTCCCTTTCCATTATCAAGGTCAGAGAAGGAACATACTAGATAACATGCTCCTGCTATCTCAGTGGCAAGGCAAGAAAAAGTTTGGTGATACGTTCCAGCTCTTTCTCCTTGCTGGCCTTATATTTCCTCTCTTTTGATAATATTATTTTAGTGATAAAATTATTATTCTAAGAACTGCTTTGGTTGTGTCCCATAAATTTTACTGTGCTGGCACATATTTTTTTTTTTTTTAAATTTAATAGCCTTTTATTTACAGGATATATACATGGGTAACTTTACAGCATTAACAATTGCCAAACCTCTTGTTCCAATTTTTCACCTCTTACCCCCCCCCCCTCCCCTAAATGGCAGGATGACCAGTAGATGTTAAATATATTAAAATATAACTTAGATACACAATAAGTATACATGACCAAAACATTATTTTGCTGTACAAAAAGAATCAGACTCTGAATTATTGTACAATTAGCTTGTGAAGGAAATCAAAAATGCAGGTGTGCATAAATATAGGGATTGGGAATTCAATGTAATGGTTTTAGTCATCTCCCAGAGTTCTTTTCTGGGTATAGCTAGTTCAGTTCATTACTGCTCCATTAGAAATGATTTGGTTGATCTCGTTGCTGAGGATGGCCTGATCCATCAGAACTGGTCATCATCTAGTATTGTTGTTGAAGTATATAATGATCTCCTGGTCCTGCTCATTTCACTCAGCATCAGTTCATGTAAGTCTCTCCAGGCCTTTCTGAAATCATCCTGCTGTTCATTTCTTACAGAACAGTAATATTCCATAATTTTCATATACCATAATTTATTCAGCCATTCTCCAACTGATGGACATCCATTCAGTTTCCAGTTTCTAGCCACTACAAAAAGGGCTGCCACAAACATTCGTGGCACATATTTTTTAAAAAAATAACTAGAGAATATATAAAATACTTGGGGAGTCTAACAAGCTACAAAAAGGAACTATATAACAGTTAAAAAACATTCATTACAGAAGACCTAAATAATTTAGTTGTTCATAGGTAGGCAGAGCCAGTCCCATTCTAATTGATCTACCAAAGGATTATTTTATAGTTAGATGAACAATAATGAATTTCATCTGGAAGAACAAAAAGTTGAAAAATGAAGAAAAAAATGGAAAAAAAAAAAAGGACCTAAACATAGTTAACCTCAAACCACATCAACATCTTAGTACAAGTTAAAACAATATTCTCAGAATATTGTTCTTAAATGCATAAAATAAAATACATAGAATTACAAAGGAAACCAATTATACTGAGATTGTTAAGAAAATATTTTAAAAATAGTACACTGATATCCTGGTAGAGACATATAACAAGACATTCTCCAATCATAAACAAATTATCAGGGCAAGAAAGAAATTATCTCTTTCAGTTATAATCAAAGAAGATACAGAGAAGATCATAAGATAATACAGATAATTTTCATTAAAAAACTAAGTGTTTGCATAAATAAATTCAAGGAAATTAAAATGGAGGGAAACAGTGAAATGTGGAAAAGTTTTGCAGCAAGTTTCTCTACTAAACATCTCATCTCTACGATATATAAGAAACTGATTAAATTTTATAAAAACAAAAGTTATTCCTCAATTGATAACTGGTCAAAAGATATAACTAGGCAGTTCTTAAAGAAGAAAATGAAATGTTCAATAAACATATGAAAAAAATGCTCTAAGTCACTAACAATTAGAGAAATGCAAATTTATGCAGTTCTAGTCCACACCCATCAGATTGGCAAAGATGACAAAAAAGAAAAATGACAAATGTTGATTAGAATATGGGGAAAGAGGCACATTAATGTACTATTGTCATAATTGTGAATTGGTGTACCTCTGTACCGATTCTAGGAAACAATTTGGAATTATATAACAGACTTGTGTACCTCTTTAGCCAATGACACTAAACATATGCCCTAAAAGAGATCAGAGAGGGAAAAAGACTAAAATGTACATAAATATCACACTTGATTCTTTCCTTCCTGTTACAATGTTAGTTCTTTGTCCTTATATACTCCCTTCTCTGTGGGTATTCTTATATGTATTTACCACTTGTCTCGACATTTGTGTATGTATTTCAAATTTTCTATTAAACTGTTGTATAAACCAGAAATGCTTGGAAGTCTTCTTTTTCATTAAAGATTCATTTCTTCCCTTGTAAGATTATATGCAACTGTCCTGGATAAATTATTCTTGATTTTTAGGCCTATATCTTTTGCCTTTTGAAATATTGCATTCCAACCTCTCTTCTCTATAGTGATAACTGCTGAATCCTATGTTTTTCTGACTGTGGCTCCTAGTACTTTAACTTTTTCTTTTTGGCTGCTTGCAATATTGCAGTATGGCTCAGTGTATAAAGTACAGAACCTGAAGCCAAATCTGGCCTCAAAGACTTATCAACTGTGTGGACAAATTACTTAACCCCTGTTTGCTTCAGTTTCCTTAACTGTAAAATGGGGATAATGATACCCAATTAAGAGAAATGTAAGGATCAAATGAGTTAGTATTTGTAAAGCACTTAGCACAGTATCTGACACATAGTAGATTAATACCTTACAAAAATGTTTGCTGCCTTTCCTTCTTTCCTTTGATCTGAAAGTGGTGGCTTTTGGCTATTACATTCCCTGGGAGTTGTTATTAAGAGATTTCTTTCTGGAAGTGACTAGTGAATTCTTTATATTTTCACATTGCTTTCTGTTTCAAATAAGTCTGAGGAAGTTTCATTTGAGATTTTTTTTTAAATATAGTACACTTCTTTTTTTTTTTTTTTTTTTTTTTTTTTTTTTTTTAAAGAAATGGATTCAGGTAAACCAATGATTTTTAGATTCCCCCACCCCAAACTGTTTTCCATGTCAGTTTTTTTAGAAAAGGAAATATACTTTTTTTTTATTCTTCAAACACTTGACTTTGTTTTCAATATTTCTTATCTCACGATCTTCTATTTAGTTCATTCTCATTTTCAGAAAGTCTGTTAATTGGGTAAATTTTGTACCTCTTGTATTAAAATTCTTTTAAGTTTTTCCTCTAAAGCTCTCACTTAATTTGTAATATTATTTTTAAAAAGTTTTGTTTCATTTCTTTTATGAATTCTAGTTGATCTTGTGTCCACATTAGGTTTTTCTTTGAAGTTTTGCTTATAGATATTGTGGCATTATCTTATTCTGAGTTATCTTGTTTGAGGGAATTGTTAAGGACCAAGCCTAAGTGCACTGTAAGAGGCAGGTCAATTCTCTGAAAGCCTCCACAGCTCTGAACATCTGAAGACATTGCAAAGCAGCCTTTACTGATACAGGTGTTGCAAGATTAATGATTGATTTTAATGTTTTAGTTGAATTTTAGTGTTTTTTATTTACATTACTGTAGTCACTGTGAATACCATTCTCTTGATTCTTTCTTTGTAATGCAACTTAAAAAAAATTGTCACTTTTTTAATCAGCAAAAATCTGCCTTTCTTTCCCTCCTACTTCATTCTACTACTACCACTGAGAATGAAAGAAAAATATAACTCCTGTTACAAACATGTAAAGCAAAACAAAAAAAAAAGCCATGTTTGACACAGACTTGCAATTGATTGTTACTGACAACCAGCTGGAAAGCTCTACTGGTTTAGAGGTTCCCCTTTAGTCTGGGATTCCTGCCCTGCTATTTCCTCTGCAGGATTTAGATTGGGCTGGAAGATAAAGTTGAGACCTTGCTCTACTTCTGGGGGTCTGAGCCATACAATTGTTGCTTGATTCTAAACTTCCTCACTTTTCTTTGTACTGACAACCAGCTGGAAAGCTCTACTGGTTTAGAGGTTCCCCTTTAGTCTGGGATTCCTGCCCTGCTATTTCCTCTGCAGGATTTAGATTGGGCTGGAAGATAAAGTTGAGACCTTGCTCTACTTCTGGGGGTCTGAGCCATACAATTGTTGCTTGATTCTAAACTTCCTCACTTTTCTTTGTACATTGCCTAAAGACAAGTTCTCATTCTTAGCGCTCACAAAACTCTGTCCATTTATCTCCTTATGCTTACCTGGGCTGGAAAAATTGTTCGGTGTAACTTTTCTTTTGGAATTTTTTTCATCATTATTCAATCTGAAGCATCTTTTAAATTGGTGGAATTTTCTTCCTGCTACTTTACCATCTTGGCTCTGCCTCTTTACTCTGCAACTTTTTATACAAATTTTCTCATTTCTTTGAATCCATGATACTGTTTTTCTTATGGCATGTTACAGGAGCCACCTATTAGTGGCTGCTGGGAATCTAATTCTGACTAGCAGAATAGATTCCTTCATGTGAGAAGATGATAATGATACAAGAAGACTGAGAGGCAGTTGCATTCTCTAACCTCTCTCTTCCTTTTTGTCTCCAGTTTATTTCATTTCCAATCCACAAGCAATATCTGCGTCAGTAAAGGCTGATTTGCAATTTTTCAGGGATGTTATGATTCACAGCCATGGGAGCTTTTGGAAAACTGACCAGCCCCTTCACATTTAGGCATGGTCCTTAACATGTTTTATATTCCATTCCATTCCATTCCATTCATGCAGTACAATTTGTTTAGCTTTATTCCCAAATAATAGAATTTACTTTTTTGAGAGAAGGAATAGCTGTATTTGGTCTGGAAGTGAAGTAGCCACTTAAGGGTTCAACCCCAATAGTGATCAGTAACTCTCCTGTTTTCTGATTTGGGGCTCTTCACTCTTCCTCAGTCAAGCAGCCTAGTGATCGCTCCCAGGAGCTCATCATATTGATGCTGGACTTGGTGGAGAAACTAGATCAATGTAAACTTTACTGCAACTAAAACTTCCAAACTCAAGTGATCCACCATCCTCAGCCTCCCTAGTAGTAGAGGAGATTGCCTCATATTGACAGATATTTTTTCCTTTTTTTTTTTAAAAATAAAAAAAAATGCTGCTATGACAATTTTAATACTATAAAATTCCTTTTCTCTGTCTCTGACCATTTTGAGTATAAATCCCAATAGTGAGACCACTGGGTCAATTGTTCAAATGAATAGTTTAGTAATTTTGTTGAATAATTTCAAATTGTTTCCCAGAATTATTGAATCAATTTGCAGCTCTACCAATAATTTCTCTAATGGATTATTTCTATCTTTTATTATTTTAGACAATTTTATGGTTATGACATGAAACTTTGGAGTTGTTTTAATTTGCATTTCTCTTATCATTAGTGATTTGAGGCATTTTTCATATGTTGAAAGTCTGAAAGGTTTTTTTTAATTGAAGCTTTTTATTTTTCAAAACACATGCATGGACAATTCTTCAAGATTAGTCCTTGCAAAATCCTGTCTTCCAATTCCCCCACCCCCACCCCCACAACCTCTCCTAGATGGCAATATATGTTAAACATGGTAGAAATATATTTTAAATCCAATATATGTATACGTATTTATTCAATTATCATGCCATACAAGAAAAAAAAGAGAAGCAAAATAAAATGCAAGCAAACAACAATAAAAAGAGTGAAAATGCTATTTTGTGAACCACACTCAGTTCCTACAGTCCTCTCCCTGAGTGTAGATGGCTCTCTTCATCACTAAACAATTAGAGCTGGTTTGAATCATTTGATTCTGAAATGTTTTTTAAAAATTTTACAATAATTAATCACATCCATTGGTAAACATCTTTTGTCATATGTTTGTGTTAATTTCCTATATTTCTGGATAAATTATGTCATACATTCATGTCAATTCCCTAAATATCTTGGACATGTATTAGATATATATGAGTAGGTGAATTTTTTTTTTTTTTTGCTGATTCATTTGTTTTCTTATTGTAGTTGTACTGATTTTGTTTTTATAATATTTTCATACATACTTATCCTTTCTACTTCACAGGGATTAAGGGAACAGTGCCCCTGCAATCTGGAAAATCTATGTAAAATTTTTGGTACCTCCCTTTGTGGTAGAGAAAAGGACAGGATTTTCTTTTATGGGGTGTATACAGTACCTTATTGTAAAATTTGTATTGATATTATACATTTTTGAGTTTCTAAACTTTTTATATATCTTCTGCTGGCCTTTGCATGACAATTGTGATTTCCACAAAACTCTCCCCAAATTCCTATTTAATTTCTTATGCCAACCCATGATATATTCAAAAACTTCAAAGGGGAAGTCATGTTATGGAAAGGATAACTACAGTCAATTGTCTGTTGTTTTTTGTGATCTTGTTTGTCCCTTGTTTGGTTATGAATTCTCTACTAACCACAGATATATTGGGAACAGCTTTCTTATCTTCTTATGATTTGATATTTTTTATTAAGATTGATCAATTGTTTGGAGTTTATTGTGATGCTGGTTTAAGCCAATATTACCAATGGTTCTTGATAAATTGAGTTTCCCCCAGAGATTTGTGTTCTTGGGAAGAGGGGCACTATGTTCACTTGTTTCTAGGTCTACTTCTCAGTAGCTTTTTATTGTTTATATCATAACAGTCATCTAAGAGAATTTTACTTTAGAAGTACAAATACTTGGAAACTTCTTAAATGTAGGAAATGTGAAGAAAAAAGAGGTTAAAAGTGATAAAGTTTTGAGCCTGGCTAACAAGGAGAAGTACTGAACTGAGGTGCACTGAAAGAAGCAGATTTTTGAGGAAGGAGAATAAATTCAGTTTACAACATTGAAGGCTGGTAGGAAATTCACTCTAAGAAATATTTATTAAATTTCTACTATATGAAAGGCACTGTGCTCAGCATAGGGTAAAAGGAAGAAAAGAGATATTGTCCCCATCTTAATGGAAGTCATAATTTAATTGTTTCAGAGAATAAAGGATGGAGAGATGGAAGGGGCTTCAAGTCACTGAATCCAATTTACTTTGTTTTACAGAGGAGAAAATTGACCCTAAGGAGGCAGAGGAAGTTACAAGGCAGAGATGAGATTCAAATCCAAGACCTCTAAATATCAAACCAGGGCTTATTCCATAATGCCACATGGCTTTTTTTGAGTCCTTATCAACTACTAGTAGGAGAGATAATAAAGATACCAAGATACCAGAAGGACAACAAAGATGGGAGCCATGTGAAAAGTGTGAAGAGGATAGATGTGAGAGATGAGAAAAATAATAATTTTTCTCTTACAGTAATAATCAACTACTAAATTGGGACCAGTATTTTTTCAGAAATCTGTAGGTTGTTGAGTCTTTGGGGTTGCCCAGATTAATAGGGAAACAATAAAATAAATGAAAATACCCACAGAATATAGATAATGTTAATATGTGCTTTTCAAAGTCAATACATGACCAGCAGGGTCATTTCAGTAGTCCCTGTTCTTCTTTTTTGAATCTGACACTACTATTGTAGGGGTAAGAACAACGGGACTGGATATGTGGAATGAAAATGAGTGAGAGAATACAACTGAGACTGTGAGCATGGGACACTGAAAAGATGGTGATCCCTTGGATAGAACTAGGAAAATTCAAAGAAGTATATTCAATTTTTGACAACAGCAATTCACAGAAGCTGCATACTCTGATAAAAAGAGACTATAATTTGAATTGTAGAAGCATCAATGAGGGAGAAATCATGGATCGTCTTAAGTAATGTAGTATTAATTTCACAATGATAGTACTGACACTGATAGGTGCACAAAGGCCATATTTTGACCAGATTAAGTGACAATGATTAGAAATTTGAAGCAGGACTAGCTCTTATAGATTTCATCCAAAAATGAAATTATTAATTTAATTTCCCAACTGTTAATGAGTAAAACATTTCAAATTTGTTTTATACAAGTGGAACAATGCCTGTGATTCAGTGATTTAGTAAAACCCTGAGAAATAAGGCATTCTATGACTGTCAGGAACAATCTTGAAGTCGTAAGTCTTTTAATAAAAATTAGCCATTAAAATACTTAATCCCACATATACTAGAATCCAGCAGCAGTGAGTTCATATTTTTTTTACTTCGGTTCTAAGGGGATTTTGTTTTTAACTATAATAAATTCAGCTAATATTCGTTAAGCATTTTTGTATGTTGTACATTAGGCACCTTTGGATCACCATGATAAACACTGGAGGGGATGAGAAGTTTAGATTGGTCAATTCTGTCCTTATGGAGCTCTTAGTCAAATAGAAAGATAAGACAAAAAACGAAATAGATAACTATAATATAAAGTAAAACACAAATAAGAAAGGTTCAACAGGTGCTATAAAAGATTGGAGCAAAAGAGACTCAACATCAATGGCAGGATCAGGAAAAACTTTATAGAAGTGGCAGCATTTGAATTGGGTCTTATATTAGAAACTGAACTGGCTAGAAGGGATGTGAATATTCTAAGCTATTAGCTGTAGACCTCATCCTGTTCCTACATCACTGTTATTTATTCTACTGGTATATTTTGAAAGCTTTTATTATACAATTTTGAGAAAAAGAGTAGTCAATGGATTATAATATATGTATCATATATATCACGTATGTTTTAAAATTTTTACACATCAGTGTTGCATATGGATGATTGTAAAGAACAATTCTGTCTGCAGTAATGCTCTAATTTTTTATATAACTTATTTGTTGAATTCACTTATGGATGCTGTATGGTTTTTATTTGTAATAATAAAGTTTGTTAGTTTTTGAAAGATGGCAAGATTCATTATGTATGAAATTTTTGTAATTTTCAGTGAGATGTGTTTTTCCTCTGTCTCTCTTAATTATTTGCTCTCAAAAGCTGCATCAATCAATAAATCCAGGTTTCTGGTGGAAGTGATCTGGTTTTGAATTGCTTCCATAAACTCCTCCATTTCTATAAACAGAGTCACAAAACTCAGTCATTTGCTTTTTTGTTGATATATTGTTGTTTAAGTTCCTGTGGATGTTGTAGATGGAGACCTTTTGATTCCATCCCTTAATTTTAGTCATTTTTAGATTCCATCTGGAGGTAAGTAACTTTTGGCTATAATCGGCTACTCTAATCCTTGTATATTTGTTATTTGTTTTTATTATTGCTTGACAAAGATTAACGTATGCTTTTATCAAAAGTAATTATGCAGATTTTTAAACCTGTTTTTCATACGCTTTATAAAATATCTATCAATCTTCTTTTTTGGTAAGGAAGTATAATATTTCTATTGCTGTTAAGATAGTGGACCCTGCGTTTTATTAATATTGTGTGGGTTTTTCTTTGGATACTTTCCCAAAGTATTGTGGGTCCATTTTATAATTCCCAAAGTAGAATGCTAAGAGTGGTTGTATCTAAATGCTGTATGTTTTTAAATATGTTCTTCAGATCAAGTTTGCTTTACATGTGTTGTTCTCACTGAGCTTTGATTATACAGGATATCACAAAACTGCTGAATACAATCAATCACAGATTTCTCCTAGATGATATTATCTTTGATGTGTCTTTCCTGGAAGAGATTAATGTATATGCAAATATTATCTTTGCCCACTATTTTAAGTTGACCTTTGAATTCAAAAGTCAACTTAAAATTCTCATTCCCTATTTTTCCTTGTCATACAATAAGAATTTAACATTTAACAAATGACATTTTGATATTGTTGGAGGAAGATTCCATTAGCTGAGGTTGTTTAATACAGTTCCTTCAATGGAGACATATAATCTTCATATCATCCAAGTACAGCAAATGATTAACAAGATATTTGGTTCAACTCCCTTTTTAACTTGGGGGCTACACTTAGTTCTATTTAGGAGAGATAATAATGATTTAATGTTAGGTAGAACCAAAATGGGCTTAAACTCTCCCTGAAAAATGCCATTTCAAAAATTAATTGCTCTTGACATTATTGTATTGGTGGCAAATTTCACAAATGAAAAGTATTCCATGTGAACATCAAATACTCTATTACTATAACTATACTTGGGTCTATTTTATTTGTAGTACATGAATAAGAAATGAATGTGGAATGAAGTCAGAATCTTTATCGTTACTATCATCTATTCCCTCATTTTTTTGATGACAGTTCTAGGCAGAAATTATTTGAGGACAAGTTGCTATCTTGATATTATTTTTATTTAATATCATGTAGACTATTATACAGGTGAACAAAATGATTTTTTTGGGTAACTGAAGAAAAGCATTGGGTATAATCTCATCTATTACTGGGTTATTAAAAACACTCAGCATAATACTATTAGCAATCAGGATAACAACGATAGCATGTCCTTTGGTTCTCATATGTTTTCTGCTCTGCTTGGTCTATGTATTTTGAAAGCTTCTGTTCTGCTTGGTCTTTGTATTTTGAAAGCTTTTTGTCACTATTACTATTACATAAATGTTCTTTTCAACTTGCGATAAAATTCAGATAGAAATAATCTAGGGACAACTCATTCTCCTACTATTATTCTTTTATATTTAATGTACTGTGTATAAACTGCTAATTATAACTGAATCAAAGTACTAGAGATGTAAATTAATCTTCTTTAAGCTGATAGCACACCTGGTACAATTCTAATAGCAGAGAGGATGATGGGGATATGGTACCTAGGTGGCACAGTAGATAAAACATTGGATTGAACTTAGAAAAACGGAGTTCAAACCCTGTCTAAGATACTTACTATGTAATCCTGGGCAAATCACTGTAACCTCTCACAGGTCTTAGTTTCCTCATGTACAAAATGAGGATAATGACAGTATCTCTCTCTCAGGGGGTTGTAAAAATTAAATGAAATAACATTTGTAAAAATAATTCATAAATCTTAAAGTTCAATGTAAATACTAGTTATTTTAGGCAACCTATACCATTTCCAAGTCATTTTGATTTCCTCACTGTATCTGTAATCTGAAAGGTTGGAGGAAAGAAAAACAATAATTCTTTACTAAAATTACACTTATCTGATTTCTTATTTATTTTATTACTTTATGTTTTATATACTGATCAGAATCTGACTCAATGAACAAAGATATTTCCTGAGTTAGACAAAATTTAACAGCCTATTTGATCTATTTTATGCTGAAGAGATATTAGATTCTGTTGCAAAGTGGAATTTAGACCAATAGGTAGAAGTTAGAGTTGTTGCTATTTGGAATTTCTTTAAGGAAAAACCTCTCAACAAATCAGAACTGTCCAATTGTGGAATGTCTTATCTTAAGAAGGATTAAGTTTCTCATCACTAGAGCTATTTAAGAGGAAGTTGGATAATCACTTGTCAGAGATTATCATTATAATTGTATTTTCATATTTTATTATAATTATAATTGTAGTAGATACCTTCTGTAAGACCCTTCCAGTATTATTATAATTGTATTTTCATATTATTATAATTATAATTGTAGTAGATACCTTCTGTAAGACCCTTCCAGTATTATTATAATTGTATTTTCATATTATAATTATAATTATAATTGTAGTAGATACCTTCTGTAAGACCCTTCCAGTTTTAAGATTTTGTGGTTCTACTTCCTGCTTCCTTTCTTCTTTCTCTTTCTAGAACACTGTTGTTTAAAATAGGGTTACCTTGAAGGTCTTGGCTTGACCCAAAAAGGGTCAACCAATATAAGTGTGGTAAGGTGGGTCATTTTTCATTCTTCCCATGATAGTCAATCCCTGGGATTATCTCAGTTATAACTTTATAATTTCCTATATCCATTATCGCCAATATTACCCCATTTGGATAACCTCTCGCTGTTGGCCTCTTGTGACTATGCAAACTTTCAAACTGTCTCCTTCTTAATCAATCACCAGCCCATAAGGATAGTTATTCTATGACAGGGACATCAACATCAGCAGCTAGCAAGTAAAAATCTCTACTACCATCACCTACACACTCTGACCTCAGCATAGATTATCTATATTTTATCCCCAGATTATAACTTAACTATGGCATATTCTTCTCAGGAGGGCAGGCTTTGTACTCCAACTCAGTGGCTGATGAATAGGTGTTTCCTTTTTCCTTTTTGATGAGATAGAGTGAGTCACATAAGATAAACCAGCATGGGTGGATTGCAAATTGCACAACAGCTCATACTATACTGTTTTCTCCTTACATTATCTACATAATTTTATGTTATAGTTACCCTCTTTCCAAACTTCTCTATTTCTTTCAAGGTGATTATCATTCTTCTTGTCACTCAGATTCAAAAATCTTCAAAATCTTCAATACTCTAGTTCAGATCCTTATTTTCTCTTACCTTATTTACTGTAATAGCCTTCTAAGTGATTCTGATGCAGACTGTTATTAGCTGTGTGATCCTGGGTAAGTTATTTGTTTGCCTCAGTTTCCTCATTTGTAAAATGAACTGGAGAAGGAAATGGCAAACTACTTCAGTATCTTTGCCAAGAAAACCTCAAATGGGGTCATGAAGAGTAGGACATGACTGAATAAAAACAATAGAATCTTCCTTATGCACAGATTTGATATATTACTTCTTTACTCAGAAATCTTTAGGGCTTTACTATCAAGCACTAAATAAAGTTCAAACTCCCCTTCTTAGCATTCAAGGTTCCATAAAGCTGGTATTACTATACATTTTCAGTCTTACCTCATGCAATTCTCTCTTCATTTATTTTCAAATCCAAAATGAATTACTCAATGGCTTCACTGCATACCTTGATGTACTTGATTCTCTATACCTAGAATATCTTCTTTCTCTCATTTCACCTGCTGAATTCCTATCCAGCTTATAAAGCCCAACTCAAATGCCACCAGCTCCAAGAAGTCTTACCTTATCTCATCAGTGAAAAACCAGTCTTCCTCAAATTTCACATAGCATTTTATTTTGCAACTCTCTAATGCATTTCTCATGTATTATTATGTGTTTGTGTTTGCCTCTTATCTCTCTACTAGGTACATGAAGGCAGGTATCACCTTAACTAAACTCTATTTCTTTGAGTGATTGATAAAGTACTCTGCCCAAAATAGACTCTCAGTAGAGAGTGAATAAATAAACAAAAGCTGAAACGATCCAAATATTGGCTGACCCTGAATAAAGGTCACAATACTAAAACAAAATCTTTCTGAAAGGAAAAAAAAAAAAAAAAAACCGCCTTTAGTTAAAACTAAGGATTCAAACAATCCATATTTAAAAGAAAAGTATGGCCTATATTTGGATCAATATGACACATATTTTCCAGTTGAAGCAGCCTTAGGGTTTCTGAATAAGGTGGCTTACATAGTGAGACAGCTCTTGAAATGATGTTTAGCAATTACATTACAGCTTTCCAACAGATAATAAAGCTTCCATGTCTTGAATAATTTAAAAATTTCCAGCAGTAGGAAGGGCAATAGGAAAGGAAATCATGATCTCTATTGCAGAAAAGAACCAATAATCTCATAGCTGTTTTGTTTCCCACGGAAAATAGAAATGTCATTTTTCAAAAGCAGCAAAGCTTTATAGAATAATTTCCTAGCCCAATTCATTCCTTGTTCTTCCAAAAGGGTTACTAGGAAATGGATGCAAAAATACTTTGAAAGGTATAATATGAAGACAAAGAAGGGGGGGTTGAGTGAAAAGTGTCTTAGACTTGGAGTTGTTAGAAGATGTAAGGATTCTTCCTGACTCTAACCCAGGAGAGAAGCAGTTGTGGTACAGTGGCAAAAGCACTAGATTTAGAATCAGAGGATGAAGTTTTAAATCTGATCTTCTCTACATATTGGGGTTATGATCTTGGGCAAATCTCTTTACCTCTGTGGACCTCCAATTTCATCATTTGTAAAACAAGGGGATTCATCTCTAAGGTCTTTTTCAGCTCTAAATATTGCAATGTGACCTTACGAAAAGGTTTTTATCCCCCTAAGTCTCATTTCCTTATTTATAAAATGAGTAGATTAAATTGGATGATTCTCTGAAGTTTCTTTCATCTCTCAAGTTTTACAATAAAGGTTTTTCAGAGAACAGAAGGCAAGAGAAAGAAAATAGTGATGTGGAGAATAAAATGCTGGGAGAGAAGGAGGTACAGAGAGAGGGATTGAAGATGATGGAAAGAGGGAGAGAAAAGGAAAAGTTGGGGACATAAAGATAAGGGAAAGACTGAGAAGAGAGTGTAAAGGTGGAGAGAATATTTTGGCTAATAAAGGTTTAGTAAAAATAGTGCTCAATTATCTGTGCTTTTGTATTCTGTTATTAGAGCAATTAGTTCCTTATTCCAAGAGACCACTTAGAAATCATCATTTTCCCACTCATTCCTTAGAACCTTCACCACAGGAAAACTAGAAGGAATAGTTTATACAAATAAAAGATGTAAGGAAAGATCACAGGATCATATATCTAACACTGGAAGAGACTTCAGATGACAACTAGTTCAACCTCTTCATTTTGCAGATGAGGAAACTAAGGCCCTGAGAAGTTAAATTACTTGCCTAAGCTTGCACAGCTTATTAATAGTGGAACTAGATTTAAATTCAGATCTCATGATTCCAAATTCAATCCTCTATATATGGTTTGAAACCTTGGACTAATTTGGAACCTTATTTTTAAGATTCTATTTTTTGGTACAGTCATCTTAGACCAGATTGTCTCAAACACATAGCATATGTACATATGTACATACATACATATGTAACATGCATATGTAGATATAATATAAATGTATACCTGTACACACATATGTACGTTCTTCTAGGCCTCTGGCACCAAAGGAAAGGGAAATGGGGAGGGTCAAGGTAGACAACCAGGGAATTTAATTCATTTCTACTCTGCTGACCCCTTGTATTCTATGATCTTCAGAATTTATTCTGCAAGATGAAATCAGCTCTGAAACTGACAACTTCTTAGCACCCCTTGCTTCTCGAGTCTCTCCCTCTTTCCTTTTGGTTGAAGAAGTGGGGAAGGGTTGTATATCTGGGAGTATCTCCCTAATTCTTCTCTACCATTTAAGGAAAGCATGTAGGGAATTCCCCCCTCATTTTCCACCATGCTGACCTCCTGGATTTCATGATCTCCAGAAGCTTATCATTCTGCAAGACAGAACTCATTCTGAAACACATTTCCTTAGATCATTTCCTGTTCTGGTTGTAGGACTTCATCATGCTTCTCTACTGGGTAACCATCTTCCAAATTTACCTATCACTTTTCTGCCTCCCCCCATTAGTCAAGGAACTCCTGGGAGACAGGGATTATCCAGTTGTCTTTGTAAAACCAATGCTTAATACAGTGCCTGACCCAGAGTAGGCATTTAAGAAATGTTCATCCATCCATAATGTACTAAATTTGCTTTATGTGCAAAGAGAAGAAAAGTAATGACCTACCTCGGTCACTGAAGTCATCCACCAGCACGATCTCAGCCACCAGCTGTGGTGGAGAACGGTTCAGCACACTATGGACGGTGCGCAAGAGAGAGGACCAACCTTCGTTGTGGAACGGGATGATAATGCTGGTATTGGGGAGCTTTTCTAGGTACAGTTTACTGTTGCAGCTACATGGAAGGGAGAAAAATGGGAGAACAGACAAAGCTCAATGCCAGTTCAAAAAATGGGAAATGACTGATCTGACATTAGGTCACCTAAACTGTGAATTCCCCAAGGGCAAGATGTTTCTAATTCTTTTTTTAAATTCTCCCAGAACAGAACATAAGATCTTCCATATTAGATACTTAATGATCATTGAAATGTATATCATAATAATATAGGCTTGACTTGTGTGTGCCGCTCAGTCTTTTCCTACTCATTACTAAATACCATTTCCTCTCATTTGTCACCCTAATACACTGTAATTAATGACAATAACAATGTCTATCAATTTTGTAGTGTGTTATGATTTACAAAGCACTTAATAGACATTTTGTCTTCACAAAAACCTCAAGTTGTACATGGTACAAGTATTTTTATCCTTATTTTAAAATAGGGAAACTGAGAAGTTAAGTGATTTATCCAAAGTGGCTGAGCTAGGTCTTCTAATTTGGAATATACTTGACTCTCTACTGAGATTTCCACATGTAAGATGGGGCTTAGTAAGCAGTCACCTCTTAGTGAAACTGAAGCCGGTTGGGGCCCCTTTAAGAAACTATTTCCTATTGATCTGTGATTCATTTCAGATTCCCAGCCCCTCCTGGCTAAGGCATATCCTCCCCAGACAAGTTGTCTTTCCAGGATGCCAGAGCATCGTGTGTGTATGTGTGTGTGTGTGTGTGTGTGTGTGTGTGTGTGAGAGAGAGAGAGAGAGAAAGAGAGAAACTGCCAAGAACTATTTCTTTTTCCTTTATGGAATTTCTTTTATCAGCTTATTTTCTTCACCTATAGACCTTGATCATATAACAGCCTCTTAAATTTGGTCTCCCTGCTTTCCCATCTCATCTATCTTTCTAGCTGAAGCAGGCTGGGTCCCTTTAAGAAACTGTATTTCCTGAATGTAAACTGTTTGCATTTTTGTTTTTCTTCCCGGGTTATTTTTATGTTCTGAATCCAATTCTCCCTGTGCAACAAGAGAACTGTTCGTTTCTGCACACATATATTGTATCTAGGATATGCTGTGACATATTTAACATATATAGGACTGCTTGCCCTCTAGGGGAGGGGGTGGAGGGAGAGAGGGGAAAAATCGGAACAGAAGTGAGTGCAAGGGAAAATGTTGTAAAAAATTACCCTGGCATGGGTTCTGTCAATAATGTTATAATAAAAATTTTTTTTTTAAATTTATTTCCAAATTCAGAAAAAAGAATAAATAACTTTAGTTAGGCAAAAAAAAAAAAAAAAAAAAAAAAAGAAAGAAAAAAAAGAAACTATTTCCTATTGATCTGTGATTCCTTTCAGATTCCTAGTCCTTCCTGACGGAGGATATCCTCCCCAGACAAAACTGTCTTTCCTGGATGCCAGAGCCTTTGATTCACAAATCCTGGTCAAAAGCATCCCTTTGGATTCCAATAGGAGATCCAGGCTTGTCCCAGATCCCACTGGATCTGAGCCAACTTAAGCTCTCCCAGCCTACACTGGTTCTGATCTGCTCTGATTGTTCCAGCCCCCATTCTGACTTGCTTGAGCCACCCAGCTGGGGCTTCCCACCCCCTCATTAAGACAGCCAATATAATAAGCATCCATCAACTAAAGTCTTTGCAGATGGACTTCGGTAACTCACTCAGCTGCCAGGAATTTGTGTCCACTGAGAACTGCATTCTCAGTGCAAAATTTTATTTTTCATAAATCTGCCACTATAGAAGTCAGTCTCTGGGTAAACTGATTTCTGTCTAACAATATACTTTCATTTTGCAACTAATATTTGGGAATGAGTGAATTCTTTCACTCATAGAACCTGCAGCTGATTTAATGGGGATTCTTAATAACTCTCTCATAATCACTAACCTCTAGACCACCAGGGATCTAGACCACTCAATTAGCATCACAGCTTCTCTGTTAATCTATCCTTCTTCTAATTTGTTTTTCACACAGTTGCCAAAATTATATCCTCAAAGTACAAGTCAAATAATCTCACTCTTCTGCTCAAATACCTTCAAAGGCTTTCTATTTTCTCTAGGTAAAAATATAAAGTCTTCAATCTGGCATTTAATGTCTTTTATAATCTGGCCACAACTTTCTCTTCAAGACTTATTTCATTATTCTCTTTCATGTACTTTATATTCCAGCCAAACTGAACCTATAGCTGTTCTCTGAACTTGAGATTCCATTCCTAACATCTTTGTACAACCTCACATCTGGAATTTGGTTCCTCTTCATTTCTACTGGTGTCTTCCTTAAAAGCTTAGCTTAGATGCCATCTCTCTGTGAAGCCTTCCCTGATTTCCTGTCCTTCTTCCCAGTTATTAAGTGCTTTTGTTCCCACCTTAAATTATTTTGTATTCACTTAACCATCTATGTTGCATTCACTAAGAAGATTCTTGAGAACAGGAATCCTTTCATTTTCTTTGTCTTTGTATCCCAGAATGAGCACAATGCCTTGGACATAGTAGGTGCTTATTAATGTGTGCTAAATTGTACTTGAAGTTCTAAGTTCTTTCTTCTGGCTCTGACATTCTATGTTTTATAATTCCTTCCAGATCTAGCTAACATTCTAGGTATTTACTAAAAACAAAAGTTGAGTCTGCTATAGTGGAGCTAGGTGGGAGTGAGGCTAGATAACATACTAGTTTTCTATCTCCTTCTCTTGGTTTTAATTATGAGAATATCAAGACTTTTATGATTCAGTTCTTTTAGTAGTATGTCTGTTCATTGGTCATTGAACAAAGTTTTACATGGACAGTTAAAGTAAAATTTGAGTCAATGAAAAATTATGTACTTCTTAGCATCCTTGATCCCCTTCTCTGCCACAATCCCTAGATGCAAAAGGGGTTGTATACAAACTGAGGACCATCTTGTACTTTTCTTAGTTAAAAAATTCATCAGTAAGTGGCCATGATACTTTAGATGAGCTAAATTCCCATCCTGGAGAGATGAGAAAATTCATTTCCTCCTTTTTTTTGTAGAAATGAAAGGAGAAAAATGGGTGTAGAATATTGCCTATAATATCTGATGTGATTTCAGACTTTGCTGAATTTTTTTTCTTCTTCCTTTCATTACAAGGAATGGATCATTGGGGAGGAGATCATATTCAGAAATAAAAGTGAATTAAAAAATCTTCCTCTATTGCCTCACCATGGTGTAATGATGACCCTTAGTTCTCAATGACTATGGCAGAGGAGCACAAACTAAGGCAGGTTCTATCAAAGTGAAAGATTTTGAGCACGGTCTGGGCAACAGATTGTGTCTGCTGTAAGAAGAGCTCATCAACAGCAGGCTCAAATGTAAAAAACGCATAACACCACTTGTAAAAATTACCGCATAGGGCTGTTGTGAGAACCAAAGTAGGCAACAGACACAAAATCCTTTACAACTGTAAACAGAACATGATATAAATGATTCCAATTATTAACAATTCTAAGCTTAGGGATAGGTATAAGGAAAACTAGCTCAGCTATTGAGAGACACAGTGACACAGAAATGTGATTAAGGCCAAGAAAAACTAAGTTAGACTCTCAGAAAGAAGAAACAATTATTCTTTGGATCCAAATTGGCTTTCAAACACCTTGGAATCCCTCAGCTCTGCCTCTTCCTTAGGATGCCATAGAAAATTAAGACTATAAAGGATATTAACAATTATCTAGTCCAGGAGGTTTTACATGTTTTTGTGTCACTGACCCCTGCCAGCCTGGTAACACTTTTGGACCTCTTTCTTGGATAATGTTAACAAAATAAATAAAATAAAATGCATAGTACTAAAAAAGACACCAATTATACTGAAATACAATTATCAAAATATATTTTTAGAAATGAAGTCCACAGGCTTCCAGCTATTTAATTATTTAATTAGATCACATGATCTAATTCACATCCCTTCATTTTACAGAGGAGGATTTAGGTCCAGAGAAGGTGAATGACTTTTTCAAGTTTACATAGCAGTTCAATTAAGACTTTGAAACAATATAGTTAAGACTTTACTCCTTTTTCCAGAGATGGGAGGGAGGGATGAGGTACACTGACAAAAATGCTAAAATACAGTCATTAAAATTTCAAAGAAATTTAACCATTCTGAGTGTGCATTTGTATCTAGCTTATTTCTGATGGTTATGTTCATAGGTAAAGACAGTTTACTTATCCTAGATTGATGTGGTTGTAAAATGGAGAAGGAGGGAATAAGCTATTTGTGATCAGTCTAAAATACTGGCAAAATTGATTAGGTCTTGGATGGACTTCACACATGTTGCTGTATATAGCAGAAGAGAAGCACAAGGCTGGGACCCACATGGGTATAAAGCAGATGGGTACGTATCATTACTTTAGCCTTTATTTAGTCATTCATCCATTTATTTATTTATATTTAGAATCTAGATTACTTGGGATAGGCCTCTCTATTTCTGGCTGGGGTTGTGGCCTTGGAAAGCAGGCATAGTCTGTTTCTGGGACCATATTTGAAGTCTCTTTCTAGCACATTAGAGACTGCCATGGTGTTCTATGGAAATACCCTTTGAGAATCCAGAATAACCTCCACACCATAATAGGCTTTATTGTTACTGTTAAGCTAGCAGTTGAATGGGGGTATTTTGCCCATAATACATGAAAGACCTAGAGAAAAGTTTTCAGGACCTTGGACAGATTATCTATAAAGGATTTCCAGAAGACCACAAATAAGCATCATCTATCAGAGAACAACTCCAAATCTGCAATAGTAGAAACAGGATACCCAACCCTCAAGGATTAAAATAAGAACCATCTAGTAGAATCAGTTTAGCTGCCCTTTTCTGGGATCTTCTCCAGCTCCCTTATATCTGACTTAGTAAAGGAAATTCTTATGAAGTGTGTCTTCGTTAGTTGGGTTTAAAGCCAAGAAAGATTCTAGACATTAAGCCATCCTCAAAGATCTTGCTTTCTATCCAATTTCTGAGGAAGTTTTATTGAAGCAAGGAGAGTTTTAATAAATAAATTGCCTGGAGGCCACACAGAAAAATACAATACTGCAATTACACAGCAGAGTGCTACTGTGCTCATCACACACAGCTGGCTTTCATAGTCCACTAACAAATACACAAATCAAATAATGTGTTAAGGAAAGTATACAGTGCAACAGTAAATTAAATAAACTGTTTATTTAATTCAATTGGAGAATTAAAGATGACTTCAAATTCAGAAAAGGGGCATAGTGTGAAATAGTCTTGAACTTATCCTCTTTTCCATCCCATGGATATGTATGTGTGTATGTGTAAATGTGTATATGTATATATCAGCTATCAGTCCATTCCCTGTTCTCTAAGGAATTGCCAATTTATGAGGTATAAATACTTATAATGAAAATTTAATAACTGGGTGTAGTTCCATCCTTGTGAATAAGGGATAGATTAGATCTAGGGGAAGAAACTTCCTCTTCTGATGCAGGTTGGCACTTTCTCTGAACTTTCTACTCTGAGAGATGCTTAGAGCACTTAAACATTAAATGACATTAAGAAACATTACGAGTATGAGTCAGAAGCAGAATTGAACCCAGGTCTTTATGACTTCAAGGCCAAATTTCTATAGAAAGTAATTTCAGGGTGGAGAGAGAGGCATTACACTAACAATCAGGGGCATCAGGAATCGCTACTTTAAAGAGGTGGCATTTAAATTGAGTTTGAAAAATTCCAGGAGTGGAGAAAGAACACTGGGAAATGAGTATGGACCACAACATAACATTTCCACTCTTTCTGTCATTGTTTGCTTGCATTTTTGTCTTTTCTTCCCAGATTATTTTTACCTTTTTTCTAAATCTGATTTTTTTGTGCAACAAGATAACTATATAAATATATTGTTTTTAACATATACTTTAACTTATTTAACATGTATGGGACTACCTGCCATCTAGGGGAGGGGGTGGAGGGAAGGAGGGGAAAAGTTGAAACAAGTTTTTGCAAGGGTCAATGTGAAAAATTATCCATGCATATATCTTGTAAATAAAAAGCTATAATAAAAAAATACAAAAAAAATTCTAGGAGTTTTAAAAGGCAAAATCAAGAAGGGAGAACACTAGATGCATGAAGAACAGTTTATACAAAGATGTGGAGACAGGAAATAGAATGTTAGACAACGGAAACAGAACTTTGAGTGAATGAGTGTGTGTGTGTGAGAGAGAGAGAGAGAGAGAGAGAGAGAGAGAGAGACAGAGAGAGAGAGAGAGAAAGAGAGAGAAAGAGAGAATGAGAATCAGGCTGCAAAGACAGGTTGGAGTCAGACTTTGGGGAGTTTTAAATTCCATATACAGGTAATTGTATAATTGAGACATTATGGAAACCAATTTGGAACTATACCCCCAAAACCAATAAATTGTGCATACCCTTTGACCTTTAACCAGAGAGAGCAGAGAAAGAAGAAAAAGAATCATGTGCACAAAATACTGATAGTGGCTCTTTTTGTGTTGGTAAGAACTGAAAACTAACAGGAAGCCTATCAATTGGATAAGGGCTGAACAAATTATGGTAAATATGAATGTAATGGGATATTTTGTGTAATAAAAAAGATGAAGGTGCAGTGTCAGGAAAATTTGAGAAGGGTTGTATGAATTTAGGTAGAGTGAATTAAGAAAAACCAGGAGACCAATTTCTACAGTAATAACAATATTATAAAGATAAATAGAAAGACTTAAGAATTATGATCCACATGATGACCAATCACAATTCCAGAAGACCCATAATGAAACATGGTACCTATCTCTTGATGGAGAAGTGCTGCAGTTTGGGTACAGACTGAGAATAAAGATTTTAGACATGGCCAATGTAGAATTTATTTTTGCCTGACTATGAATATTTGTTAAAAATGGCTTTTTACCCTTTCCCCATGAAATAGGGTGAGAGAAAGAAAAATATTTTTGTTAATTGAAAAAATTAAATTAAAAAAACAGAACAAAACAAAATCCCAGAGGTAACAGGGAGCCACCGAAGCTTTAAGCAGGGGAGGTGACGTGTCTAAATATGTGTTTTAGGAACAGCAATTTGCAAGTTGTGTAGAGAATGGACTGGAGAGAGGACAGATTGGGAGGGGATCTCTTGCTCTCAGATAAACAGTCATATGAAGCAGAAAAACAAAAGTGATTAACAGAGATTCTTTTGTTAATTAGCCACACAACCCTGGGCAAGTCACTTTATCTCTGGAACACTGAGATCCTCAAATGTTAAGATGAAATTTAAATTAAAGTTTCTCCAGTTCAAATAGTCTATGATTTAATGCCCAAGTGCTTTAGGGAAATGTAGATCAAAATTATTTCTAAGATTCCCTTTGGCACTGGGATTAAATGGACAAGCTGGTTAGTAGATAGTGGAAAAAAAATTAAACTAGGGATCAGAAGACCTAGATTCTATCATTAACTGTGCTACTATCAGTTCTGCTGTTAACTTGTGGGTCATTAGGCAAATGGCTTTATTTCTCTGGGCTTCACTTTCTAGATCTGTAAAACAAGGGAGTTGGACCAGATGTTATTTAAGATCTCTTAGAGACTGAAAATCCCTTACTTAAACTAAGCTAATAATCTTATAGCTCACATTCATGTTCTTTTTACAAGCCAGGTTTGCCTCTCATGGCATCAATGAGAAATGGCTTTAATAATTGCACACAGGTCTGGTTATTAATTTGACAAAGACATAATTCATGGACACACACATCCCAAATCAGGAAAGTTCCTTTTATATCTTATATAGTAGAAGAAAACTGAATGGGAGACAACAAGAGTTAAAGATTTGAGTGGTACTAAAACAATGGTAATAATAGCTTTTCAAACAAAATCTCCCCTCACACCCTTTCAGCTGTCAGAAGGAACTAGATTAAAACAAAGAAAAACAATCATACATAATGTTAATAATTGGCTGTCAACCACCAACTTCTTGACTCTCTAGGGCCTGTAAACTCAGTAAGACCTCAGGTAACAGGATTCTGACAGGTTAAAGTATTTGGATAATTTTAAAAATGAACTTATACCACTGACTCCATTCAATGACAAATATGTAGATGCCTTTAATACTTAGTCAGTAATATCAATTTAATTAAAAAGTTAGCTTTTTATGCAAGCTTCCTTAGGACAGAGGTCATGACTTAAGGCCATAGTGAATGCACTATTCATTATGGAGTAAGATGAATTGGGTTTCAATTTAACTAACTTTTATTGAACTAATATTTATTGAACATATAATATGTATGAGCAACTGTGCTAGTTTCTTGATAATATGAAAATGAGAACTTTTATCTTGCAGAGTAGAGGATCAATTGAGATAATGTACTTGAAATTACTTTGTTAACTCTTATTATAGAAAGATTTACAGTATTGCTCGTTTTAATATATGTAAACCTCAAATTAGTTGATTTGAAGCTATATACTCTATTCCACAGCACATAAAGATTAAAAAGATGCAACAACAGTAAGGTAGAGGAAGAAACACCCATTCATAGGAAAATAATTGTCCATGGCAGTCTGTCAGTTTATGAGATGGATAAGGAAATGAGGAACCCAGATGGATAAGGGCAAATTTAAATGCTAATATATCCTTTACTTTTAATATGGTGGATTGTGATTTTTTTCTTGTATGACTTTTTTTTAACCTTTTGACCTTAATGTTCTTATTTGTAAAATGAGGGGACTGAACTAGGTATCTCTAAGGTCTCTTCTAGCTCTGTTATTCTATGTTCAAAGACATAAAAGGTCCCTGGCAGCATTAGTGTAATCTTCTTTACTGTTGGTCATAATTTGTTACTTAATCTTGGTATTTCATTTCTACTAACTAGAAAGTGACAAAGGCAATTGGGTGGCACAGTGGATAAAGAGTTGGGTCTGGAATTAGGAAGATCTGAGTTTAAATACCATCACAGACACTTACTAGCAGTGCGACCCTGGGAAAGTTAACCTGTGTTTCAGTTTCTTTAAGAGTAAAATGAGGGTATTAAAAGCACCCATGTCCCAGGTTGTTGTGGGAATCAAATTTAGATTTTCGTAAAGTGCTTAGCACAGTGTCTGGCACATAACAGGTGCTTAATAAATGCATATTTTCTTCCTCCCTTAGTCAGCAATTTGAAATGAAATTACAATGCTCTCCACTGGGATCATAATGACCAAAAATTTGGCTTTCAAGAAGAGATAAGAAAATGCACCTATCTTCCTGCTTTGCAGAAACAGAGGCTCAAGGATGTGGAGTATTGCATACATAATGATTGATTTTCCTAAAGAACAGATCTATTCTTACGTCATCTTCACTCTCTCCCTGTCACTGCCCACTTCTAGGCTGATTATACTTTACTTCTCTCCTTACAATCTTCCAAACAGCCATATTAGCTTTACTCACTATTCTATTCACATAACATACTGGCTAACTCCCCAATGGCTAGAATGTAATCTCTCTTCTCCTTCAACTCTTGGAGCTCCTGATTCTCTTCAAGACTCAGCTAAAGCACCAAATTCTACATGAAAGCTTTCCTGACTATTCCTCTACTCACTTCCTAACCCCTGAAGCTCAGCTGATGGGACAGTCCCTGACCAAATTATATTGTATTTATTTTATATTTACTTACATATGTACACGTGGTCTCCTCCATTAGAAGTATGTTTTATATTTCTCTTCAGGCTTACATGGTACCTGGCACAGAATATGTACTTAAATGCTTGTTGATTAATATGTTGATTGGTTAGGCTAAATTGTATTTTTTTTCTCTTTAAATAATTCTTAGTTACAAAAGATGATTTGCTGGATAAGTGAGGGTAAAAGAGAGGGGTCTATTTAGAAATGAAGGTGATGTAAAAGCAAAAGATAATAATGAAATAATTTTTTAAAATGTGCAGTGATGACCCAGGGATCCTCCTTTTTTGTGCAGTCTAAAAGGTCCTTTTTTACTCATCAGACTCTGGACTTAAGCTCTTCAGAAAAAATGTTGACAAATGTTTTGAAGAGCTTCTCTTCCCCCAGTGAGAAGTTTTATTTCTGGCTGACAGTGGAAACTCATGGGCAAATTAGAGTGTATGAAGAACAAGTGCAATTTCCTTTTAGCTTAGACAATGCCTTCAGTAGAACTGTCATCATTATTCAGCTACACACTAAATTCTGGCAGTCATATGTCAGATACTAGATTGAGGGGCTGTTTGTTTTTACCAGCTGCCTCTTGTTCCCCAGAAACTACCTTGGTAAATATAACCACCTCTGAAAATGGAATGGAAACAAGTTGGCCTTACTCATTTGAATCTTGTAGGAGCTATCTGGACTCTGCACTGCATGGCAAAGCTGGCCAGCTGGCATTACCAAGGCCTGCCTGGTCCCTCTTTCACCATGCTGGAAGAGAGCCTCACTGAGGAGCTGGCCCTACTTCTGATAATTCCCATAGATTCCCAGCTGATGTCTTAGCTATAGCACAGCTGAGCCTCTTGGAGAAGAAAGCTAAATATAAGTTAAGGTTGGGCCAACTTGATGATTGGAATCATGGGTCTCTCTAGCACCTGTAAAAACGTTTTGATAAAAAAAACTTCCCCATATCCTGGGGGTCCAAGAAGGACAGAGAGATAACTTGTGGTATTGACATAATTAACAATTTCGATTGCTACCAGGGTAAACTTTCCAAAGTACTCTCTGATTATTTTATTCTCTTTGCTCTAAAACCATATAGAACTTTCCATAAATTCCATAATGGACTTTTCCAGCTTCATCTCATACTATTCTTCATTCTCTTAATGTTTCAGCCAACTGGGGTGATTCACAGTTCCTTACTATTGAAACATATATCCCACATATATGTCTTTCCTTATACCTGTTACATCCTATCCTTGCAATGGATTTCTCTTTGTTCCCCATTTACATTCTTTGAAATTCTTCCATTCCTATAAGACTCAAATGCCATCTCTTCTCCCACAAAACATTCTTTGATCTACCTATCACCACCAGCTGAAAGCAATCCATCTTTAAAAAAAAATTTTTTTTTCAACGAATAAGGACTTTATAAGAGGCTATGAATATTAAATAGCTATTGAGATAGAATGACATTCAGAATCAGGCCACAATAATAAGTTTAGCCATATTACAAACAGCTAAGCAAATGACTGCTGAAAAACCAGTGGCAAATCAGAGGCCGAGCTCCACACTGTTGCCTGCCCACAGCTCAGCTCAGTGACTTTTCAGAACTTTATAAGAAAAAGAACAACAGACTTCATTGCCCTCATGGGCAGGGGCTACTATCTGAACAGCAGAGTTGATACTTGCTAAGAACTTATGGGAGGTGAGTTTACAGTAATAACAGCTCCCCAGTTGGAACTATGCAAACTCTTTGATCCAGCAGTGCCATTATTAGATCTGTATCCCAAAGAAATCATAAAGGAGGGAAAAGGACCCACATATATAAAAATGTTTGTAGCAGCTCTTTTTGAATTGGCAAAGATTTGGAAAATGAGCAGTTGTCCATCAATTGGGAAATGGCTGAATTATGGTATATGAAGATAATGGAATTATTGTTCAATAAAAAATGATGAACAATCTGATTATTTTTAAAATGGCTTGGAAAGATGTATACGAATTGATGCTGAATGAAACAAGTAGGAACCAGGAATACATTATACACAGTAATGTCAAAACTATCCAAAGATCAACAACAAAGAACTTGGCTCTTCTCAGTGGTTCAATGATCCAAGGCAATGCCACTAAATTTTGGATAGAAAACGCTACCTGCATCTACAGAGAGAACTATGGAGATTGAATGTAAATCACATGCTAATTGCACTTTTTTCCCCCTTTTTCTTCTATTTTTTCCCTTTCATGGTTTTTCCCTTTTTTCTCTCCCAACACAATTCATAGAGAAATATATATTTAAAAGATAAAATAAAAATTTGAAAATAATAGCTCACTTTATTTATTTATTTTTAAATAACTTTTTATTGACAGAACCCATACCAGGGTAATTTTTTACAATATTATCCCTTGGACTCACTTCTGTTACGATTTTTCCCCTCCCTCTCTCCACCCCTTCCCCCAGATGGCAAGCAGTCCTATACATGTTAAATAGGTTACAGTATATCCTAGATACAATATATGTGTGCAGAACCGAATAGTTCTCTTGTTGCACAGAGAATTGGATTCAGAAGGTATAAATAACCCGGGAAGAAAAACAAAAATGCAAGCAGTTTACATTCATTTCCCAGTGTTCTTTCTTTGGGTGTAGCTGCTTCTGTCCATCCTTGATCAATTGAAACTGAGTTAGATCTCTTTGTCAAAGAAATCCACTTCCATCAGAATACCTCCTCATACAGTATTGTTGTTGAGGTATATAATGATCTCCTGGTTCTGCTCATTTCACTTAGCATCAGTTCATATAAGTCTCACCAATCCTCTCTATATTCATCCTGATAATAGCTCACTTTAAAAAAAAATAGCAGCTTATAATTTACAAAGTACTTTTCTCACAACTATCCTAGGGAGGCAGATGGAAATTATTTTATCTTCATTTTATAGATAAGGAAATTGAGGCCCAGAAAGATTGATTTGTCTATAAGTAAAGGTTGGGCCAACTTGACACTAAAAAGTACCAGAGTTGGAACTTTGAGTCATGTCTTCTGACTGGAAATCCACTGCTCTTTCTATTATTACACTCAGATTTTTTTATCACTTAGACTACAGCATTTAAATGACCAAATCAAAAGCTATAATTTCCATAGCTTTAATGTGATCTTCAGTCTTTGAAATCCTTGCTTCCACTCCACTAATACTGAAAAAAGAGTATGATATATATATGGAAAACATACTATGAACAAGATCCAGAATATAAAGATTAAGTAAGATATCTTCCTGTTCTCATGGAGCTTTCGCCCTAATAGGGATGGGAGGACAGGATAAGCTATACAAATAACTATAATATTTGATGATAAGAGAAAGGCTGAGATCTATACAAAACATTGAGATATTGCTTTCAGTTAAGGTAGTAATAGGTATCAGGGAAGAAGGTAGCAGCCAACAGATCTTGAAGCAAGACAGGGAATTCAATAGTCCTTGACTGGGCTGTGGGTGTACAGAGAGTTCATTCTAGGTATTTAAGACAGCCTGAGCAAAGGTGCCAAGGACAAGAGAAGGCAGGATGTATACAAGCACTGATGGATACTCCATCTTGGTATATAGTAAAGGGGAGCATGCTGAAATAAGACTGGAAATGGAATATGAAGTCAGATTGTAAAAAAAAAAAAAAAAATACAAAAGACTGAATGTTAGGGGACCTTATTTGATAAACAGTGTTCAGCCACTAAGGGGTTTTGAGCAGGGAAGTAATGTCATCAGTGCAAGAACAGGGATTAAGAGATATTCATTAAAGTTTCAAAGAAGATATGCTTACTTTGGGTGCCGGATATCAGGTAAGGATCGATTCAGAGCAATTTTATCACTGACAAAGATATTAAATCCATTTTCTCTGTATGCCTGGTCCACTCGTTCTGCATCTGTTATGGGATAAGGCTTTCCTTGTTCTCCATTTCCTAGGGGCAAAATGCGAAATTTTAAAAAATCACCAAAGTAATAACAATAACAGCTCCAATTTCTATAGTAATTTATAGGGTATAAATTTCTTTCCTCACAACATCCTTATGATGTAGGAAGGGAAGGCCGGTGTATCAGAAAGAACTGGTGTAGAGTCAAGAGATCTAAGTTGGAATTGCACCTCAGACTCTTGTTTGTTGTGTGAGAATAAGCAAGATGTTTATCTTCCCTGAGTCCAATTTTCCTCACATATGTAATGGCCTAAAACTGCCTCGGAGGGTTCTTGTAGAAATCACACATGCATTAAATACTTTATCGCTGGTTTAGGAATGAATGAAAAAAAAAAAAAAGCAGTGATTAAGTACTTACTATGTACAAAGCACTGTGATAAGATCTGGACATACAAATAGTAAAGCAAGACAATTTCTGTGGCATACATGGGAGGAGACAACATGCAGGGGAAGTTTCTGGAGCCAGTCAGATGTAAAGACCCAGCAATACTTAGAGTGAACTAAGAAAATGATAACATGTCTTCTTTAATGCTATTTCTATTGATAAGACTATATATGGTTCTGATGTGGAATCATTTGACCATGCCAAGGGCTCTGATGGCAGCAAGAAATTTCTTTTCTGAGTTTTCACAGTGATGGCTGCTGAGGTAGGAGATGGCAGCACTTGCAAAGGGAATTGACAGTCACATCTACACAAGTTTGGCTCCCATTGATGATAGGTTAGCTGGGCTAGAAATGGGGCTGATGGTCTAGGGATCAGTGGTATATGCAGGGGTCTTGGAATTGTCTGTTCATTGGTAAACCTCAGCTATTGTTATCATTACCATTCTAGAGATGAGGAAACTGCAACTTACAGAAGCAGGAAGTGATCAAGCTGGGTCTAAAACCCAAGTTTACTTGACTCCAGGTTTACAAACTGTCTATTAAACCCATGTTACACTTAAGTTGATACCAAGAAACTATACCAAGAAAGAGTGTATCATGAGAGAATATTCTAAGAACATGCTATGAGAGAATACCACTTTTAGTGAAGCCATTATTAGACCTGGAGAGATTGGACCAAGCAATCAGAAGCCTTGATGTAGTATGTCATATATAAAATAGGGTTTTAGAGTCACAAACAGGAAGACCATTTTGCAGGATCAGGACTGTGGAAGCTCTCACCTTATCTTGAAAACTGGTTTTCCTTCTGAAGTGGTTTAAATGCTTATGCTCTTAATACAGAATATAGAATGTCTTAGCAAGGAAAACTATTCAGTTGTCCGTACCTATTCGCTCAGCATCTTTCCTGATTGCTTCTTTATCATGCCAGTCTTTTCTCCTCTGACCATCTTCAAAATAGATGTCCTTCCTTTGTCTTCTTTGTTGTCCCTAAAAGAAAATACTATAATACTCAGGATAAAGAAATGAAATTAAACATGAGTTAAGAAACAGTATAAACCCAACTATTCTAAAAGAAACTTCTGTTTAGGAAATGTTTATCAGCCAATTGAAAACTCATTTAATAGATTTCATATTTCTGTAATATTTTACATCTTACAAAGTACTTTCCTCACAAACTATCCTGTGAAACAAGTAAGAAAAATATTATCTCCATTTTACATACATGGAAGAAACTGAAGATCAGAGAGAAGTGACTTGCTCCCAATCACAATACTTGTGTTAGCCCCAGGATTTAAATCCAGGTGTCTGGATTCTGAGACTATAATGAGCATCCTTTTCATTATGGCACCTTGCCTTTCAAATCCTCATGTAAGTTTTACCATTATACTATTCCTGGTCTTCTTTATACTTCCTATATTCAGCATGTAGGGCCATCTTCAGTTATTCTGATCTATATCTTGCCACTCAACCCACATGGCTCTGGAGGAGAGTGTGATACTGATTTTGCACAGCCCTCCCCCGCTTAAATTCAATTCACTTTCAAATCATGACACCCCCTTACTGATGTCATCATGTTCCTCTTCCAGAATGAAGGACAAACAACTCTCTCTTTCTATCATATTTATGAATGGCAATACATCATAATGGAAAGCTCACTGGAGTTGGAGGCAAAAGACCTGGATTGATGTTCTGTCTCTGATATTATCCAGCTGTGTGACACTGGATAAATTAACTTCTCTGAGAAGCCAAATGAGACTGATGATAATAATTCTGTTCATTTATATGAAACTTTAAGGTTTACATAGCACTCTCCACACAACAAACCTATAATCACCTTTTAGAGAAGAGGAAATTGAGGGTTATCAGGGTTAAATAAATTGTCTAAGGTCTCCTGACTCCAAGTCCATCTCTTCACCCATACTTTTAATGATTTCTCGTGTGTCTAACACTATGCACTATGGATAATACAAAATGAGTTGCATATACATATATACATATATGTATATGTATGTAAATATTTTCTCATCTGATTCTCATGGATAACTTCATAACAAAGAACAAATATTATTGTTCTGCTTCTGACTTTTTAAATTTTGACACCAGACACCATTCTTGACTTCCTTCTCACTCTGGATCCAATTTCTCTCAATGTGGGGACTCCTCACCTTGAAATATATCTCCTTTAGACTATCTCCCCCCTTTTTTTTTTACTGGCAAATACTGCCCAAAGGGTATCCATTTTGGCCAGCCAACTTTCATTCCCCTCCTGGCTTGCTTTGGGATTTCTGGACTTCAATTTTCAAAATAATTAATTTTTCACATTAAGTGCATTTCTACTTAGATTTCAAAATGTTTTCCCTTACTCCTTTCACTCCCTGGTTAGTAATACTTTATCTAAACTTAGTATAGAAGGCATTTTTTCAATACTATTTTATTTTTTGAAATACATGTAAAGACAGTTTACATATTCATTAAGACTTTGTATTCTAAAATTTTCTCCCTCTTTTCTTACTTCCTCCCTAACCCAAGACAGCAAGCAATCTGATGTATGTTAAATATGTGAAAACCTTTTAAACATATTTCCATATTTGTTATATTGTGTAAGAAAAATCAGACCATAGGGAAAAAACAAACAAAAAGGTGGAAATGCTATGGTTTGATCCACATTTAATCTCTATAGTTTTCTCTCTGGATGCAACAGGCATTTTCATCTTAAGTCTACTGGAATTGCCTTGAATCACCATACTGTTGATAAGAGCCAAGTCCATCACAGCTGATCATCACATAATCTTGTTGTTACTGTGTTCAGTGTTCTCCTGGTTCTGCTCACTTCAGTATGAGTTCATGTAGATCTTTTCTTAAATCAGCCTGCTTATCATTTCTTATAGAACAATAATATCCCATTACCTTCATATACCATAACTTATTC
Organism: Sarcophilus harrisii; assembly: GCF_902635505.1. NCBI lineage: Eukaryota > Metazoa > Chordata > Mammalia > Dasyuromorphia > Dasyuridae > Sarcophilus > Sarcophilus harrisii. The sequence goes on along the minus strand of NC_045427.1, from coordinate 386,874,376 downwards.
AGTCATTCCCCAACTGAGGGGCATCCACTCAATTTTTAGTTCCTTGCCACTAAAAAAAGAGCTGCTACAAACATTTTTGCACATATGGATCCTTTTCCACGTCCCATCCAACATTTGTCATTATCTTTTCCTATTTTCTTAGTCAATCTGAAAAGTGTGATGTGGTATCTGACTTGTTTTAATTTGCATTTCTTTAATCAATAGTGACTTAGAGCATTTTTTTCATGTGATTAGAGATTTAATTTCTTCCTTTGAAAATTGTTTGTTCATATTCTTTGACCATTTACCAATTGAGAAATGACTTGTATTCTTATAAATTTGAGTTAGTACTCAAAAAATTTTTAAATGAGGTCTTTATCAGAAATGCTGAATGTAAAAAACTTCCCCCTACCTTTCTTCTTCCCTTCTAATCTTGGCTGCATTGGCTTTGTTTGTGAAAACCCTTTCTAATTTAATGTAATCAAAATCATCCATTTTGCATTTCATAATGTTCTCTAGTAAAAAAAAGTATTTTTAAGATGAACAGAAATCCAATTGCAAATGATAATCCAAATTCATTCAGAATTTAAGCCTGGGTTAGATGGGTAGGAACTAATTTAAACTCTTCTAACAAAATGTTTGTTAAATTCCTACTATGTAATCCTATGGTGTTGAGAGGCTTTCAGTAATTTCACAAACCATAAGGGTCTAGAATAACTTGGGTGTGAAGACATGACTATTTCTTTTATAAGGAGATGTAATAGAATGGGAAAGTGTCCAGGAAGAAGGAGCACTTAGTTTAAGAGCCCATTATATCACTTAAGAATGACCACAGGCAAATAAATGACTTCTGCACTCTAAGGCTTGCTTTTGTCATTTACAAAGTGAAGAAAACAATTCTTTCATGATTTCATTCACAAACTTCTTATATATGTATGTATATATAACTGAAACTGGAAAGACAACAAAAATATGAAAGAAAAAGATTTGCAAAGATTCTTCTTTTTAATAAAAACACTTTTAACCATTAAGAAGAGTGAAAATCTCCCCATTTCAACTCTTTGATTATTTTGAAAAATGCCTATTTAGATGCTTTGACCAGTTTATCAATTGAGGAATGGTTCTTATTATTTTTTTTTTAATAAATTTGATTCAGTTCTCCATGTATTTGAGAAATAAGGCCTTTTTCTAAGAAACTTGCCGTAAAACTTTTTTCAATTATGATGACTAAATGTATATTTTCCACCATACTATTTTTCCCTCTTATCCTACTTTCTCTCTCCTTTCACCCTGTCCATTCTCAAAAGTGTTTTAGTTCTGACTTTTACTTCTCCTGAATTGCCCTCCTTTTTATCAGTCTTCTCTCCTCACTTTCTCTTATCCCCTTCCCCCCTTGACTTTCCTGTAAAGTATAAATTCCTGTAAAATATAAATTTTTATACCCGACTGAGGGCATAATTCCTAAAAGAGAGAGTTCTAAGACTTCAAATGAATATCTCACATTTCTATGGTGCTTTTAAGGTTACAAATCCCTTTCTTAAGGACAATGCTGTGAAGTAAATCTTTATCCGTTTCATTGGTAAAGGAAACTAAGGCTTAGGAAAGGACATAATACGCCAAGGTTCACAGAACTACTATATATCTGGTCTGGAATGGAACTGAGTACTTCTGAATAGGTGATACAGTGAAAATGACAATGGCCTTGGAGTCAAAAGACAATAACCTAGAGCATCTTGACTCTGAATCTAATGAGCTAAGAGACTTTTTTCTTTTCTTTTCTTTTTCTTTTTTTGTTCCCAGATCTCATTTTGCTATAGCAACTGAGCAGAGAAGGAGAAAGAAGCAGGATTCAAGCGTCCAGTGTGTGCCAAGTGTGAAGGGGGACACAAAATAAACATGGAAGGTACATTAACAAATAGAAAACAGATTTAGAGAGATTCCTGTAAATAATTTCTTCTGCTGTCTGTGGGGCTTTTAACTTAACCTTCCATCAAGAAAATCAATCAACATTTTAACAGTAAAATTCTGTCTCATACACAAATGGAATTTTAATCTTTTGTTTAATCATGACTTAATGTGCCTGGCTCCAGTCAGGGCAAAGGAAGAACAGCTCACTATGCAAGTTAACTGTTTTCTTTTTACTCAGGAAAAAGATTTGTCAAAGTATATCCTCATTCTGAGTCTGACTTCTCAGTATGGTTTAGTGAATGCATTTATATTTCACAATGAATTAATTCATATAAGAAAAGAAGAGTTGAATATGGTGAAATGAGACCATGAGAAAAAATTTAAGAAGTTGTTAGTCTGATCCAGTTTTGGAAAAAGATAAAATTCTACTGTGAGTTTTATTTAGGTCTTCTAAAATGCATTCAAAGTTTATTTTTGCTTTGATACTCAGTTAATTTGTATAAAAACTCTCCACTTTAAGAAGAAAAATCATATTCATGTATTTGTCTGCTAAATAGATTATATAAATATGGAAAACAGAACACAGAATATAACATTTCACATATGTATACATATATCAGTACATATACATATACATATACATATACATATAATTATGCAAATATGTACAACCAAAAAGATATGTATAATTATTTATATACATTGAGAGAGAGAAAAGGACATTCACATGAGAGTTTATACATATCACTTTATGGTTAAATTCACCTTTAAGGATATAGTTTAAAGAAGACTGGTCATTATTTTGCTAAGTGGTAAAAAAAATGCTTTTAGAAACAGTCTTGATTTTGTGACATTAGTAAATGTTTTCAGTTTTATTGTAATAGTAACAACAACAAAAATAAAATATAGTTCTTTAGTTCTTTACTATTTCCAGAATGTCCTTCTTAAAAATAAAAAAAAACAACAACAAAGAATTCCATGAGGAAGGTTGTATAATTATTATTCCTATTTTAGAGATAAGGAAAATGAGGATTAAATGAAGTGAGATACTTGCCTAATAGCTAGCAATTAGGAGAGTTAAGATTTGAATCAAAATTTTCTGACTCCCAGACTAGAAATCTTTCCAAAATATCATAGTACTGATTGTTTTACAAGTCACAAGCTCACCAATACTTAAAGTTGAAAGGAGTCCTAGGAAAGAATGGAGCTAAAAGTGATTGTTTTAAAATGCAGATTAATGAATGAAAAATGTCAGAGCTAAATATACAATTCACACTATCAGCTAAGGGAACTGAAATCCCCCCAAGTCAAGTGATTTGCCCAAAGAGAGACACAGCAGAAAATGGTAGAACTAGGTCTGATTTTCAATCTAAAGCTCTTTCCACTATAGTAAAACAGCATCATTAGTAAGGTTACAAGTAAGTCAGCCTTTGTTATAAGTAAACTACCACAAGTGGACTGCATTGGAAAGATCCAAGAGGAAACTATAGAATTATTTTGTGTCAACAGTCAAAGGGAATTTTTTTTTTAGGTGGAGATGACTGATCCCTCAATTAACTAAAAAAACTTTTATTAATTGCATCATATGCACTATAGGCACTGGATATATAAAGACAAAATGAAGTAGTCCTTGTCTTCAAGGACATTAGCTCTCCCTCACTAACTAGTACCCATATAAGTAAATGCAAGATAATTTTGGAAGAGGATGTGAAGAGGGAGAGTGGTACTCATAGGAAAGTCAAATAGGAGGTAGCACATGAGTTAAGCTCTGAAGGAAGCTAGCAAATCTAAGAAGTGGAAATGTGGAGAAAGACTGCTAATGGAATGGAGCTGGCCTATACAAAGAAAGAAAAGGAAATGTCTTTGGTGAGGAACAGAAAGAGAAACAGTTTGGTTGAATTGTCAAGAGACTGAAGGGAAACAGGATCATTGGATAAAAGAATGTCCTTAAGTACATGAGAAAGAGATGGTTGAAATCAGATGTCTAAGTACTGAGGAGTCTATATTTTAGTCTAGAGGGCAACTGGGATTCACTGTGGCTTTGTGAGTAGGGAAGTGACATGGTCCCACCTGTGCTTTAGGAAGATCACTTTGGAAGTTGTGTGTAACTGGGGAATTGGGGAGGGGAGAGGGTGACCAGTTTAGAAGGCTGGAGAAAAGATGGAAAAGATGTTGTTGAAAAGATGGAGGTACCAAGTCATTATTAATCAGAGAAATGCAAATTCAGACAATTCTGAGATAGTACACACCTGTCAGACTAGCTAGAATGACAGGGAAAAGTAATGCGGATGTTGGAGGGGTTGTGGCAAAACAGGGACATTAACACATTGTTGGTGGAACTGTGAATACATCCCAGCCATTCTGGAGAGTGATTTGGAAGTATGCTCAAAAAGTTATCAAACTGTGCATACCCTTTAATCCAGCAGTGTTTCTACTGGGCTTATAATATCCCAAAGAGATTTTAAAGAAGGGAAAAGGGGCAGCCCTTTTTGTAGTGGCCAGAAACTGGAAACTGAGTGGCTGCCCATCAATTGGAGAATGGCTGAATAAATTGTGGTATATGAATATTATGGAATATTATTGTTCGGTAAGAAATGACCAACAGGATGATTTCAGAAAGGCCTGGAGAGACTTACATGAACTGATGCTGTGTGAAATGAGCAGGGTCAGGAGATCATTATATACTTCAACAACAATACTATATGATGATCAATTCTGATGGCCCTGGCCATCCTCAGCAATGAGATGAACCAAATCAGTTCCAATGGAACAGTAATGAACTGAACCAGCTACACCCAGCAAAAGAGCTCTGGGAGATGACTAAAAACCATTACATTGAATTCCCAATCCCTATATTTTTGCCCACCTGCATTTTGGATTTCCTTCACAGGCTAATTGTACAATATTTCAGAGTCCGATTCTTTTTGTACAGCGAATAACTGTTTGGACATGTATACTTATTTGGTATTTAATTTATACTTTAAAATATTTAACATGTATTGGTCATCCTGCCATCTGGGGGAGGGGGTGGAGGTAAGGAGGGGAAAAATTGGAACAAAAAGTTTAGCAATTGTCAATGCTGTAAAATTACCCATGCATATTTTATTTACAAGTAAATAAAAAGCTATTAAAAAAAAGAAGAAGAAGAAAAGATGGAGGTAAAGCTAGCCAGCTACATGGTACAATGGATAGAGTGCTACATCTGGAAACAGAAAGATCTGAATTCAAATTTAGCCTCAAAATTTACTAGTCATGCCACTATAGAGGTTATTTAATCTGTCTGCCTCAATTTCCTAAAAAATAAAATGGGGATAATACCTATTTCCTAATGTTGTTATGAGAGTTAAATGAAATAATATTTGTATAGTGCTTAGTAAAGTACTTAGCATATAATATGTACTATACAAATGCTCAATATTAGTAAAAAGGTAATTTAACAATCAGGACACTTGGGTCTTAATCCTTGCTCTTCCACTAGTGACTTTGGGCAAATCAATTCTCTTGGCTCCAGTTTCCTGATTTATAAAATAAGGGGGTTAGACTAGATCAGGAGTTGGCAAACTACAATTTGCTGCCTGTTTTTATATGACTCTTGAGCTAAGAAAAGTAGAAATTATCCCTTGTGTCCACTGGCCATAGTCTACTAACCCCTGCACTATGTGGTCTTAGAAATTCCTTGAAGATGGGAAATTCTTTGTTCTAAAATCTGTTAAAGATTCTAAAATTCTGTTTTATGTGTTTAGTTTTCTCCCATCTCTGATATTCTGGCATTTCTTCTAGCTCTAATATACTTTGTGCCTAAGATTCATAATAGCAATGAGGATTCAGTCTTTCCTGCCCCAAGTCATGCTTGTTCCATCATTCTCTACACCAGCTGCAATGTGTCCAATTTGCTCTGCTCCAATAATTCCTCATTCTCTGCCCTTCTGAAACATAAGAATGCCACAACCTGAAACAAAAATGATACCACAGTGGTCACCTATAGTAGTCACAAAAAGCAATTATTTCAGATTTGGGGTAACATTCCCTACAAAAACAACTATCAGTCTGAATGGGGGTTTGTCCTACTTATTGTCAACTCCATCTCAGCTTTACTGGAGAGCTTTCCTAAGCATAGAAGACAAGACTAATTATTGAAACTTTCAGGGTTTTTTTTTTTTTTTAAACAAAGTAGTCTTAGAAAAATTCACTTTTGACACTTAAGGTGTGAAAACTCATTAAAATATTCTTCAAATTAAAGGAACAAAACCTAAAGATTTTCCTTCTGAGGCAGGAGGTTGCAATTTGCCTGACCCTGTGGAACACTGCTCAATGCTGAAAACTGAATGCTCTTCTATGAACTAATGCAAAACAATTTCCAAATGTAAGAAAAACCAGGTGTAAGAAGGAAGAACATTCTTTCTTTTACTTATGTCTCACAAATAATCAATTATAAAGTTCTAATACTATTGCCACAGAGTCCCTTGAATCTTCCCTGTTTCCATTTTCAACGCCATGAGTCTCTACATGTACCATCCACTTCCCTTTTTAAATTCATTTTACTCTACCCCCATGTTCCTAATGAACAGCTTTGATCATGTTAGTTGTCTCTGCTCAAAAATGTTTATAATGCCTCTTGCCTACTGAATAAAGCTTTACCTTCAAAATTCTACTAGCCTAACCCAAATATATAACTTCTGAAGTCTTAGCTGATACATTTTAATATTCAAGGTAAATTGGTTGGCTTGCTTGCTAACATTGATCTCATCTCCAGTCCTACAATTGGAATTCTCTTCCTCTTCCCTTTATTCTTTAAGGGAGAGATGCAAAGTTCAATGGCTTGCAAAGAACCAGATTAAAATGTAACTGGGAAATGTTTAACAAAATAAAAATGTAACACAGATAATGTTAATTTGTGGTTCTGTAAATCAATATCAATAATTTCAGGGATCCATTTCTATTTTGAGTTTGACACCACAGATTTAAAGCATTCTCTTAACTTCAAAAGAAAACTAAAATGGTCTCTCTTTCCTGAAACCCTCCCTGATCTCCCAGCTAGAAGTAATTTCACCCACTTTAAGCTTCTCACAGCTTTTTATAATGACTTCCCTTTGCATATTTCATATTCTTAAAATCACTATGTGTAAATGTTTTAAGGCCCTTAATAGATTGTAAACTCTGTCAAGATAGAGACCATTTCTTACTCTGGCCCACCCCATAAAGTGCCTAGTGCAAGACTGTGTATATAATAGGGGTGTGTGTGTGTATTATTGTATTGTGTGTATGAAAAAAATTTTATATATATATATAAAATATATTTGAATTGAATCAAACCTTCTTTCTAGAACTTTGGGCCACATATATATTTATGAACTTCTTTACAGAACCTTGAGCCCATGGTCTTTTAAAAATTTTTTAAATTTAATTTAATTTGGCTTTCAACTTAGAAGCATTTATTTTCTCTCCCCTTTCATCACTTTATCCCCTGGAATAAAAAAGAAAAATACAAATTCTCATAACAGATAAGCAAAAACAAGCAAACCATTTTTTTTTTTTTACTATCCATGTAACCAAAAATATGTCTCAATCTCGAGTTTATCAACTTTCTATCATCATTCCTCTGTAATGATCAGAATTCATTTATCAGAATTCTTAAGTTTTGCAAAGTTGCTTATATTTACATAGTTATTTTTATTGTACAAATTGTTTTGGTTCTTACTCACTTTGCATCAATTCATATTGTTGTGTCACAGTTCCCTTTTAATGTCGTGACCCAGTTTCCCAATTATCCTATTTAGTTACTCTGCCTCAGGTTATAACCTTTCCCTCTTAATGTTGATGAGATAAAGGTTTTATATCTTTAGACTGTGAAGACCGCACTATCACCCCAGACACCCCAGAATCAGCTGGAATCAGGATAAGCAAAAGTCCTTAATCTTTATTCTTGGTCCTTGGAGAATAGATGGAAGCAGAATCTCTGCCACGGTGTCTCCGGCCAAAGGTGACTCTAGCTCATTTTACTCCACCCCCTAATCCCTCCTACAATCCTCTGTATACACCAATCATTGAGCCAGCACAGGATAGTGGGAAGGACCATTTTCCAAGCATATGCCCATAGAGTATTGTCCAATCGGTAATTAGCCATAAGTGCTTGAACCGACCTCAGTGCAAGGACTCAAGAGTTTCAGCCCTCTACATTAGACTATAATCATTCCTTCTTAATGTTTGACAGGATAAAGGTCTATCCATTTTAGACATCATTAGAATATCAATAACCTCTCCAGTACCTCCCTCCATTGTGTCATCCTAGGTGCCTCCCCCAATTAGGTTATCCCCATCCAGGTATCTCCCCCATTACATCATTATTCTTGTTATCCTATAAAAGAGTCTTGCTGTCCAACATTCACTGCTGGATTCTTCGTTCAGCCCTGGGACCAAACATGGATCATTTGGTCCCAGTAAATCTCTCCATTTAATAAACTATTAAATTGTTCTCTAATCATTGTCTTGCTCAGTTTCTCCGGCATTACAATATAATTCTTCTCATGTTTCTTTGAAGCTATCTCTTTAGTCATTTCTTCCGGCACAATAGTATTATCTCATGGTCCTTTAAAGATCAGTTTAAAAGTAGTAGTAACAAACACAGCAACTATTTTTGTTCATTTAAGTTGTATGATATTAGGCAAGTAATTTGCATTTATTCTCACTGTGCCTCAGTTTCTTTATCTTTAAAATGAGAAGGCAGGGGCAGCTAGGTGGCATAGCACTAGCCCTGAAGTCAGGAGGACCTGAGTTCAAATCTAATCTCAGACACTTAACACTTCTTAGCTGTGTGACCCTGGGCAAGTCACTTAACCCCAATTACCTTAGGGGGAAAATGAGAAGGGAGTAAACTAAAGTGGTTCAACCAAAACCTAAAGTCTTTGGATACTACTTGTAAGTAGTCCAGACTCTTGAGAGTGTGATATTATGTAAACCTTACTCAAAAACAAAATTAAAAACAAAACAAAACAAAACAATCCTCTTAGAATTGTAGACCCTCACTGAAAGTAGCCTCAGAAACTAATTTATTCAATCCCATCATTTTACTGATGAAGAAACTGAGGAACAGCGAGGCAAGGGAGTTGCCCATTAGGGTCACAAGATCAGTAATATACATCAGAGGTAGAAGTTGAAGTCCAATTAGTTGATAACAAGGTCAGTGCTCTTTCCCCTGTATCAACTGATGTCTCTCTGAACACCACCACCACAGCAATTTCCTAATGTTTGCTTACTACATCTATCAAAACACTCTTAGAATAAAAGAAAACCAATTAAAACTAACCAGCAGTGACAACATGCCTGAAAATAAATGGTACACTCCACTCCTGTGCCATTTCTCTGCTGAAAGGAGGAAAGTGTTTCATTACTCTTGAAGGCTATGGTTAGTAATGGGATCATAGATTTAGAGATAGAAGGAACTTGAGTGATACATTTTGTCCAACCCTCCTCATTTTGCAAATGAGAAAAATGAGGTTCAAAAAGGGAAGGAGGAAACAAGTACTAAGTACTTGCTACAGAGTAGGCACCATGCAAAGTATTTTACAAATATTCAATTTTCTCTTCAAAATAGCCCTAGAAGGGAGGTGCTATTATCCCCATTTTGTGGATGGGGAAACTGAGGCATATCAAGGTTAAATGACTGATCCAAGATCACAGAGTTAAGTGTCAGGGACAGAATTTAAATAGTTCTTCATGCCAACTCCAGCATTTTATCCACATTCAAATAGCTGTTTTTTAGTGTTTTTGGTCATATTACAGTCATTATTGTCCTTTTAGTTCTCTTTTTAAAATTCTTCATCACTTCAAAATATTGCTCACATATTTCTCTGAATTCCTCTCTTGGTTGTTTCTTATGGCATAGTAATATTACAATCATATACCTCAATATTTTATACTGAGTGGAATATGCTTTATTTGTAATTCTTTGCAACTATAAAAACTGTTATGATCACTTTGGTATATATGGGGCTCTTTGATCTCTGATCTCATCTCTTGGGAATGCTGGAATAAGGGATAGGAATGAATAATTTAATTACTTTTGTTTCATAATTTCAATTTGTTTTCTAGAATGGCTTGACTAATTTACAGAACTATTTTTCAATAGTATATAGTAGTTTTCCTATCTTCCTACATTCCCTCAAACACTATTTCTGTGTTTTATCACTTTTAAGATGAGTCTTCCTGAGATAGTTCTTGACTTACTCAGGATATCCTATCACCTCTCACCCTAAGATGAGTCTTCCTGAGATAGTTCTTGACTTACTCAGGATAGCCTATCACCTCTCACCCTAATTCCAAGAATCTGCCCTTTTTATACCCTATACCTAGGTTTGACCTAGAACCAAAATGAATTCAAGAGATAATGGGGGAAGGGATTAGTCTTCACCTTAGAGTTATTCCCAAAACTAGCCTATCACCTCATCATCTAGATTTTCTGGGTGGTTCTGCATAAACAGGGCAGGTTACCTAGTTATCTGGATTTGTTACTATCCACAGATAACATCTTTCTAAATTTCTAAAAGTAGTTATCCAAAATATTTCTAGCAACAGACAGCTTGCTTACCCAAGCTAGCCTATTTCATAGAGGAACATTCTTAATAAAGTTTTATCTTACATTCAGCTGAAATTATTTCTATAACTTCCCACTCCTTGGTCCTAGTTGTATCCTTTGTATATGCAGAAAAAGCCAAATTCCTCTTCTAGCCCATCGGATATTTGAAGACTACCAACCACTCCTTAACTACAGCAATCCTTTGTAATGTACTCTATGGGAACAACTCCATGCAATTGCATTTGAAAAGCCTTAATGGAAAAGGTCTTTATGCCATTTGTAGATAAGTTAAAGCTTCCATCATGCTGCAATAGAAGGAGCACTTAGTGTAAGGGGATAGAATTTGAAGACATGGGTTATGGTTGTGACATGCCTATTAACTTGCTATGTGATCTTGGGCAAGTAATTTCCTTTTCCCAGTTTTTCATCCGTTTAACGAAAAAGGGCTAGATCTTTAAAGAAATTTAAAACTCCAATGTTTCCTGTTCTCTTCTGGCTATGCCATTGTTTTATGTTCTAAATTGCCTTACTAAACATTTTACATTCTCTTTCAGTTGTGAGCATCTGTTTCATGTTTTGTTTACTTTTGAAGAACAGGATGTGTGTGTGTGTGTGTGTGTGTGTGTGTGTGTAAAATTTGAAACTTGGCATTCCTAGGGAGAAGCAAATGAGGCCCCTCACGGGTTAGATATGTCTAATTCAATCCCCAATGAATAGTACTATAAGGTGCCTTTGGAGATTAATATAGAAGTAAGAACAGATGACAATGCCAAGCAAAAAGGTTATATAAAGGAAAGACAGTGGCAGTATTGTCCACATGCTCATCTAACAAGGTTTCTTAAAAAAAACAAAACAAAACAAAAAAACTTTAGTTCCTCACTTACATATGGAATTTTATGGCTATTTATATTTTGCATTCAACATCCCATTTCATTTCCATAAAGATCCCATGAGTTAAGAATATAAGTATCCCCACTTGATAGAAGAAAAAATCTAAGACTTCATGCAAGAAATCAATTTATTTGTCTACAATCACAAGATTAGAAAGTGAAAGAGGTAAAACTCAAGATGAGGACCTGATTCCACTCTGTTTCCCCTGAAATATCATAAAACAAAATTTTCAGCATTTTAATCTCCCCTAGCTCATTAAAGGGTAGGAAAGTTTCACTTTTGTCTTTGTATCCCCAGTACACAGTACACTTCCTGGAACGGAGTCGATCCTGTATAAATATTTGTTGAATTGAATGGCTTTACAAACCAGTATTCTCACTCTTGGTTCACTTCTAAGGAAATGGCAATCTCTCTTAGCTGGGAGAAACTGCTCTATCCATAAACAAGTTCTTATTTAATATTTAATTCATCCAGATTGCAATCCCCAGTAGCATATAAATGACAGAGAGGTAAAAGCCCTGGTCTTGGCCATTAGGGATCTGAAACCCAGGCCATTAATCCAAGATATAACTATCTTTTAGATAGTAACCAAGTCACTTGCTTCACCTTTTTGGTAGACATTTTCCCCACCTATAAAATAAGGGAACTGAACTAGATTGTCTTTGGGTTGCCGACATCCTATTGTAATGCCAGAGAAACTGAGCAAGACAGAGATTAGAGAACAATTTAATAGTTTATTAAATGGAGATAGATTTACTGGGACCAAATGATCCATGTTTGGTCCCAGGGCTGAACGAGACTATTGTCTCAAAGAATCTAGCCCTGAATATCAGACAGCAAGACTCTTTTATAGGATAACAAGAACAATGATATAATGGGGGAGATACCTGGTTGGGGATAACCTAATGGGGGGAGGCACCTAGAATGACATAATGGAGGGAGATACTGGAGAAGTTACTGATAGTCTAATGATGTCTAAAATGGATAGACCTTTATCCTATTAAACATTAAGAAGGAATGATTATAGCCTAAAGATATACAATCTTTAAGAGGGAAAGGTTATAACCTGAGACAGAGTAACTAAATAGGACAATTAGAGAAACTGGGTCAGGACATTAAAAGGGAACTGTGGCACAACACTATGTTCTTAGAATCTTTCTAACTCTACCATTCCATGTTCTTAGGATCCTTCCAGCTCTGCCATTCTACAGTTAGCCTACACTCCAAGATCTCTTTCAGTTTAAAAAAGTCTATAATTCTACTTGTTAAAAGCCAAGGTTGAGGCCTTTGAATATAATAGGTTCAGAGACCTACTTACTTCAACAAAGCTCTTAAACTATAACCTGGTTCTGAGTCTACTGGGCCAATGATCTTATTGAATTCCCTAAATAGTTTATGACAGGAAAATTTTGCTATGAACAAGTACTTTGCCTGAAGGATAATATATTTAGGGTTGGTAGAACAAGATTTTCCTGTTCACTGGGAAAGAAAGGAGGAAGATGCCATGGGATGATTTACGGGGTGAGGGACATGACTTGACTGTATTATCAAAGGCCTAAATTGAGAAGAGGTAGAATCTTGTTGCCTTGAAAACAGACTTTCGATTTTTTCCCAGCATTTATTTTTACCCAAGAACAATGTTTAAAAGTACTATGTGTCTCTTTCTCTTCAGCTTCTGAATGCAATTAGAGCAAAATTCCACAAAATTCTTCAGAAAAATTCCAGAAGCACCATAGGGTGTTCTTGGTTTTTCTACAACTTTGTAAATAAACACTGCAGCATTTGCTATAGGACAGGTATTGTTGTGCCACAGTTCTCTTTTAATATCCTGACCCAGTTTCCCTAATTGTCCTATTCAGTTACTCTGCTTCAGGTTATAACCATTCCCTCTAAATGTTAGGATAAAGGTCTTATATCTTAGACCTTAGGCTATAATCATTCCCTGTTATTGTTTGATGGGATAAAGGTCTTTATCCATTTTAGACATCATTAGAATATCAGGAGCCTCTCTAGTACCTCCCATTATGTCATCCTAGGTGCCTCCCCCCATTAGGTCATCCCCATCCAGGTACCTCCCCCATTATGTCATTGTTATTGTTACCCTATAAAAGAATTTTGTATCTGACATTCACTGCTGGATTCTTTGAGAAGATAGTCTCATTCAGCCCTGGGACCAAACTATGGATCCACTTGGTCCCAATAAATCTCTCCCATTTAATAAATTATTAAATACTCTCTAATCCCTATCTTGCTCAGTTTCTCCAGCATTACAGTATCTGCCAGATTTCTTTTCTATAGAATTATAAAACTATAAGTGACCTTAAAAATAGAATGGTAAGGCTGCCTGAAAACAATCTTCAAATCCAGAATACTGAGCACTACTGCTTGAAGAAAACTTGGAAACCAGGTTGTCAAGGCTGCAAGTGGTCTTAGAGATCATCTAGTCTAATCTTCTCATTTATCATGAGAAAATGGAAATGGCTCATCCCAGATCAAAAAGTTAATAAGTAGCATTCATAATTAGAATCTAGGTCTTTTAAATATTTTGACCAGTTGAAGAAGAAACAGAATTGATCACATTTTAATTTTAGCAAAGCATTCTTAATTAGCTCACTGGCATAATATACTGTGAGATTTTGGAATATAACAATGTACCCTTTTGAATATGGAAAAAATCATGGACTCTTGGGGCTAATGACAACAGTGTTCTTTCAGGCTTATCGGCAAACTGAAAATTAGGCATATTAAATTATTAGATGTGATGTCTTCTACTTTTCTTATTGGGTCATAAACATTTTACATCTTCAATAAGAATTAGAAAATCAATCTCTGTTTCTCTCTCTGTCTCTCTTTCATTCCTTTTCCTTTTTCGTCTCAGTCTCTCTCCCTTGTCATGCAAAGAACAAAGGAAGTCCAGAATGACTGTAAATCACTTTTTAATTGGCATGTTAGAATCATAGACTATTAAACATAGATGAGACCTAAAAACATAACTGAGAAATGGCATCAAGGAGTAAAGGAAAGGATGTGAAATTCTGAATGAGAGTAGCTAAATCTCAGTGCCAGCTCTGCTACCACATTAGCAGTATGAATCAGGACAAAGTCATTTAATACCTGTAGATCTCAATTTCCTCAGCTGTAAAATGAGAGAGTTGGGCTATATTTAATTTAATAAATGTACTATTTGAATTAAATGGCTAACAAATATAATGAGAGTAGAGAGAGCATTGCCTTTGGATTTCTGAAGATCAGGGTTCAATAGAAATTCAATAGCTATATGACTACAGGGAAATCATTTAATTTCTTAGTGAGCTGGTAAGTTTCTATGACTGCAAGTTGAAGATAAATTGCTCATCTGTGTCAATGGGGAGAATTTTCGTACTGTTGGTTTCCTTCACTGATGATATCAGAAGTCTGACACAAAACCCAAACAACAACAAAACTAATCTTCATGGCATGTTGATAAAGATAAAGGACAAAAAAATGAAAAAGCCTCTTAAGCTTTAACTTGTTTTTCTTTTTAACTTTGTTGTTATTGTATAAATTATTATTGTGATTCTGCTCATTTCGCTCCATAATACTTTATACAAGGCTTCCCAAGTTTCTCTAAAATTGTCCCCTTCATAATTTCTTACAGTACAATATTATTTCATTATGCTCATATACCATTTGTTCTACTGTTTCCCAATTGATGGTCATTGCATTAGTTTCCAAGTCTTTGCCACTACAAAAAATAATATTTATATTCGTATACATATGCCAACGCATTAACTTTTTTTTAAAATTTGGTTGAGATAATTGGGGTTAAGTGACTTTCCCAGGATCACACAGCTAGGAAGTGTCTGAGGCCAAATTAGAACTCAAATCCTCCTGACTTCAGGGCTGGTGCTCTATCCTCTATTGTGATGACTGTGTATTTTAAAATCAGCCAGAGTCAGTTATTCAGGTTAGGGGAAAATTGTCAATCTTTATTCTCAGTGAAGAAAGATCGGAGGTGGAAGAGAATGAGTAATAGCAATGTGTGCAGCTGAGTCAAGAAGCTAGCTAGACCAGAAGCCACACACCGGCAGCTACTAGAATCGAACCCAGGCCCAATCTCTCCCAGCCTCTTTTCCTGTCTCTCCGCCTCCACCCACCAAAATCGTCATTTCCTATACAACACATCAGGACTTTCATAGAGAATGGGTGGGGCCATTCTTTATCCAATATCTATTATATTAATAGAGTATAGTCCAATTACTAGCCTCATGTGCTTGGGACCTCAGATGCATCAACTCAAGCTTCAGCCCATTACACTCTATGCCACTTAGGTGCCCCCCATTCATTTTTATAGATGAGAAAACTGATGCATTGTTTAAGTGGCTTTCCTAAGGAGACATAGCTAGTAAATGACAAAGTCAAGATACCACTCAAGCTTAATTTTTGATTCCAAATCCAATGTCCTTTATACTGAAGCAGTATTGATAACTAGGAAAGTTAGAGAAGGTTTCAATGAGGAGAAACCTAAACTGAACCTTGAAGGAAAAGAAGGGTTCTAGGAAGAGGTCAAGATGGACCAAAGGCTATTTATAATAGTTCATACCTAAAGGATGACTGCGCAAATATATGGAGCTAAAATACAGAATTCATAGTTCAAGGAACAACTAGTAGTGGTACATCATTTAAAGTACATATGTGAAGGGAAATAATATAAAAAGTTAGGAAAGGTAGTTTGAAGGGAGAATTTTAAAGTATCAACTTGAGAAAATTTTATTTTATCCTAGAAGCAATAGGGAGTCAAAATGGAATGTCAGAACCAGAAAATATATTGCCCAAAAAGGTAGATAGATCAGAAGTGATTTGGGCTCAGGGAAGCTATATATTTAGAGGAAAGGAAGAAATAGGCTCTTTCCTAAATGCCAACATGTCACATTAGTGAAGTCTGAGAAAAATATATTTAGATCATTAGCAGATTCTCTTCATTCTCCTTCCTTCTGCTGCTATCCAGTAATTTCACTTCAATTGAAATACTGTTGTAGGGAACTTGAAGACTAATAAAGATGTGAGCAAAAATTAATCAGTCATTACTTGAAGGTAGTGGGAACAGACTTCCTACTGTTGCCTAGGTTACCTGAACTTCTCACTTAAGGAATCAAATGTTCATTTCTCTTGTTTATCTTAATTAATCAAATTTATGCAAATTACTACTATCCCTCCCGATTCATCCCAGAATCATGGCGATGATTTATAAACCATACCTACTTGAGGCAGGCAATGTAGTATATCAGAAATGATACTTACAATTATATTTCACTTTACAATTTAGAAAGTGCTTTACACACATATTATTTGATCTTCACAAAAACTCGTCAGGTAGATATATGTTAATATTCCCATTTATGGATGAGAAAAATCAGACCCCAAATCATGAAACAAATTGGCCAACGATGACAGATATCAGATTATAGCCCAGGATTTTGGATTCTGGAGTTCTTGGGTGGCAGACATGGGTAGAGCTGAAAGAGAGACAGAAGCCTCAGTTCTAACACTAAGAAAGTGTCTTTCAGCACTTGTCACTTCATTTTTTAAAAAGAAATTTTAGTTTGCTGTATTTGTTAAATGGGGATGATAATATCTGCAATATCATCTCACAGGGTTATTGTGAAGAAAATGAGGCATACCTTATAAAGAAGTTTAAAACTGTTACATTTTATAATAAAAAATTATAAAAATTTTTTTATGAATTAAAAAATTTAATATATAAAATTATAAAGTTTATAAGTTTGTAAAACTTATAAAGAAGTTTAAAACTTAGTCCTAAGAGCAAGTGCAATGGGAGCAGCCAGGAAGAACAGGAGAATGCTGTTTACAAAGCTGAAAATATTCTATTAGAAAAGATGTAAGTATAAATGGTATTATTTGGTCTATTCAAAAGGAATAAATCAGACCTGAGAATCTACTGATTTGATGATGAGAGACTGAAGAATGAGGATTAGCTCTTAGAGTGAATAACTTTTTTCTTTTCTTTGTGTGTATAAAGAAATATTGCCCTGTTCTCTTGACTGACCTGGTTCTACGTCAGGTTTAGATTTTCATTTTTCCACTCTTTTTTATATGTTGGTTTCTATTTCACTTTCTTGAATAAGTGAAAGAAGACTGAATAGTTGGCAATTGCTAAGTTGCTGATTGAAATGTACTGTGGCTCATGGGCCACCAAACTTGTAGTCCTCAGTCTGCTTTCCAGCCTATGTATACATTCTAGAAGAAAGAAGTCATTCATGGAAGCTTATAGCATTTAACATTAAAGTATGTACTCCATTATCAGTCTGTTCCTCTAATGGCATTTCTTTACTTTATGGGACCTCTGTTTTTCTAAACATGTAATACATCAATCACTGTCCAAAAGGATCATGGAACATAGAATGTTCAGCGTTAGAAGGTATCTTGGAATACAGGCTATAAGAGATGAAAGATGTCTTATAATTAGATGTCAGAAATGAAAGGAATTTTTATCAATCTTTAGTCTAATCTTGTTATTTGACAAAGGAGGACACTAAGACCCCAAAGAGATAGGGCCATTTGTCATTTGGATGGTTAGTGGTAGAGTTAAAACTGGAGATTATGTCCATTTTCATTTTTCTACTACATGTTCAGTACTTAAGTGAGGATGCAGCAGGAAGTGATTAGTTTTTTTTTTTTTTAATAGATTTAATAGCTTTTTATTTACAGGTTATATGTATGGGTAACTTTACAGCATTAACAATTGCCAAACCTCTTGTTCCAATTTTTCACCTCTTACCCCCCACCCCCTCCCCCAGATGGCAGGATGACCAGTAGATGTAAATATATTAATATATAAATTAGATATACAATAAGTATCAGACTCTGAAATACTGTACAATTAGCTTGTGAAGGAAATAAAAAATGCAGGTGGGCATGAATATAGGGATTGGGAATTCAATGTAATGGTTTTTAGTCATCTCAGGTTCTTTCTCTGGGTTGCTAGTTCAGTTCATTACTACTCGATTGGAAATGATTTGGTTGATCTCCTTGCTAGGATGGCCAGGTCCATCAGAAGTGGTCATCATATAGTATTGTTGTTGAAGTATATAATGATCTCCTGGTCCTGCTCATTTCCTCAGCATCAGTTCATATAAGTCTCTCAGGCCTTTCTGAAATCATCCTATTGATCATTTCTTACAGAACAATAATATTCCATAATATTCATATACCACAATTTATTCAGTCATTCTCCAACTGATGGGCATCACTCAGTTTCCAGTTTCTAGCCACTAGCAAAAGGGCTTGCCACAAACATTCATGCACCTAAGGTCCCTTTTCCCTTCTTTATGATCTCTTTGGGATATAAGCCCAGTAGTAACACTGCTGGATCAAAGGTATCACAGTTTGATAACTTTTTGAGCATAGTTCAAACCACTCTCAGAATGGTTGGATTTGTTCTACAACTCCACCAACAATGCATCAATGTCCCAATTTTTCCACATCCTTTCCAACAATCATCATTATTTTTTCCTGTCATCTTAGCCAATCTGACAGGTGTGTAGTGTGATCTTAGAGTTGTCTTAATTTGCATTTCTCTGATTAATAATGACTTGGAGCATCTTTTCATATGACTAGAAATAGTTTCAATTTCTTCATCTGAGAATTGTCTGTTCATATCCTTTGACCATTTTTCAATTGGAGAATGGCTTGATTTTTTATAAATTAGAGTTAATTCTCTATATATTTTGGAAATGAGGCCTTTATCAGAACCTTTGACTGTATCATCATTATTTTTTCCTGTCATCTTAGCCAATCTGACAGGTGTGTAGTGGTATCTTAGAGTTGTCTTAATTTGCATTTCTCTGATTAATAATGACTTGGAGCATCTTTTCATATGACTAGAAATAGTTTCAATTTCTTCATCTGAGGAATTGTCTGTTCATATCACTTTGACCATTTTTCAATTGGAGAATGGCTGATTTTTATAAATTAGAGTTAATTCTCTATATATTTTGGAAATGAGGCTTTTATCAGAAGCTTTGATTGTAAAAATATTTTTCCCAGTTTATTGCTTCCCTTCCAATCTTGTCTGCATTAGTTTTGTTTGTACAAAAATTTTTCAGTTTGGTATAGTTGAAATTTTCTATTTTGTGATCAGTAATGATCTCTAGTTTTTCTTTGGTCATAAAATCCTTCCCCTTCCACAGGTCTGAGAGGTAAACTATCCTGTGTTCCTCTAATTTATTAATAATTTCATTCTTTATGCCTAGGTCATGAACCCATTTGACCTTATCTTGGTATACGTGTTAAGTGTGGATCAATGCTAGTTTCTGCCATATTAGTTTCCAATTTTCCCAGCAATTTTTGTCAAACAGTAAGTTCTTATCCCAAAGCTGGGGTCTTTGGGTTTGTCAAGACTAGGTTGCTATATTTGTTGACTGTTTTGTCCCTTGAACCTAACCTATTCCACTGATCAACTAATCTATTCCTTAGCCAATACACCAAATGGTTTGGTAACTGCTGCTCTATAATATAATTTTAGATCTGGTACAGCTAAGCTCACCTTCATTTGATTTTTTCATTAATTCCCTTGAAATTCTTGACCTTTTGTTTTTCCATATGAACTTTGTTGTTATTTTTTCTAGGTCATTAAAATAGTTTTTAGAGTCTGATTGGTATAGCGCTAAATAAATAGATTAGTTTAGGTAATATTGTCATCTTTATTATATTTGCTTGCCCTATCCAAGAGCATTTAATATTTTTCCAATTGGTTAGATCAGACTTAATTTGTGTGAAAAGTGGTCTGTAATTTTGGTCATAAAGTTTCTGATTTTCCCTTGGCAGATAGATTCCTAAATATTTTATATTATCAGTAGTTACTTTAAATGGAATTTCTCTTTGTAACTCTGACTATTGGATTTTGTTAGTGATATATAAGAATGCTGATGAGTTATGTGGGTTTATTTTATAACCAGCAACTTTGCTAAAGTTATGGATTATTTCTAATAACTTTTTAGTAGAACCTCTGGGGTTCTCTAAGTATACCATCATATCATCAGCAAAGAGTGATAATTTGGTTTCCTCATTGCCCATTCTTATTCCTTTAATCTCTTTCTCAGCTCTAATTGCCAAAGCTAGCGTTTCTAATACAATATTAAATAGTAACGGAGATAGTGGGAACCTTGTTTCACTCCAGATCTTATTGGGAATGGTTGCAGTTTGTCTCCATTACATATGATGCTTACTGATGGTTTTAAATAGATGCTGCTGATTAATTTAAGGAAAAGTCCATTTATTCCTATACTCTCAAGTGTTTTTAATAGGAATGGATTTTGGATTTTGTCAAATGCTTTTTCTGCATCTATTGCGATGATCATATGTTTTTTGTTAATTTGGTTATTAATATGGCCAATTATATTGGTAGTTTTCCTAATATTGAACCAGCTCTGCATTCCTGGTATAAATCCTACTTGATCATAGTGTATTATTCTGGGGATGATTTTCTGTAGTCTTTTTGCTAATATCTTATTTAAGATTTTAGCATCAATATTCATTAGGGAGATTGGTCTATAATTTTCTTTCTCTGTTTTCAACCTGGTTTAGGTATCAGTACCATGTCTGTGTCATAGAAGGAATTTGGTAGGACTCCTTCATTCCCTATTTTATCAAATAATTCATATAGCATTGGGGCCAATTGTTCTTTAAATGTTTGGTAGAATTCACCTGTAAATCCATCTGGTCCTGGGGATTTTTTCTTAGGGAGTTGTTTAATTGCCTGTTCTATTTCTTTTTCTGAAATGGGACTATTCAAACAATTTACTTCCTCCTCTGTTAGTCTGGGAAGTCTATATTTTTGGAGGTAGTCATCCATTTCACTTAGGTTATCAAATTTATTGGCATAAAATTGAGCAAAATAACTCCTTATTATTTCTCTAATTTCCTCTTCATTGGTGGAAAGTTCTCCCTTTTCATTTTTAAGACTACTAATTTCATTTTCCTCCCTCCTTTTTCTAATCAGATTTACCAAAGGCTTATCTATTTTATTGGCTTTTTCATAGAACCAACTCTTAGTTTTATTAATTAGTTCAATAGTTTTTTTACTTTCAATATTTTTAATTTCTCCTTTTAATTTTAGAATTTCAAATTTAGTGTTTGATTGGGGTTTTTTAATTTGGTCTTTTTTTAGTTTTTTTAGTTTGCAAGCCCAATTCATTAATCTTTTCTTTCTCTGTTTTATTCAAGTAAGCCTCTAAGGATATAAAATTCCCTCTTATTACTGCTTTGGCTGCATCCCCAAATTTTGGTATGACGTCTCATCATTGTCATTATCTTGAGTGAAATTATTAATTGTATCTATAATTTGCTGCTTCACCCAATCATTCTTTAAGATGAGATTGTTTAGTTTCCAATTACTTTTTGGTCTATTTACCCCTAACTTTTTGTTGAATGTAGTTTTTATTGCATCATGATCTGAAAAGAAAGCATTTACTATTTCTGCTTTCTTGCATTTAATTTGAGGTCTTTATGTCCTATATATGGTCAATTTTGAATAGGTTCCATGAACTGCTGAGAAGAAAGTATATTCCTTTCTGTCTCCATTCAATTTTCTCCAAAGATCTAA
Organism: Sarcophilus harrisii; assembly: GCF_902635505.1. Classification (NCBI taxonomy): domain Eukaryota; kingdom Metazoa; phylum Chordata; class Mammalia; order Dasyuromorphia; family Dasyuridae; genus Sarcophilus; species Sarcophilus harrisii. Next base: position 386,852,423 of record NC_045427.1, on the reverse strand, counting down.
CATACCTAATTTTTCTAATATTCTATTTACTTCTTTAATTTCTTTCTTATTTGTTTTGTGGTTTGATTTGTCTAATTCTGAGAGTGCAAGGTTGAGCTCTCCCACTATTACAGTTTTGTTGTCTATTTCTTCTTGCAACTCTCTTAACTTCTCCTTTAGGAAGTTGGATGCCATACCACTTGGTGCATATATGTTTAATATTGATATTGCTTTGTTGTTTATGCTACACTTTATCAGGATGTAGTTTCCTTCCTTATCTCTTTTAATTAGATCAATTTTTGCTTTTGCTTGATCTGAGATAAGGATGGCTACCCTCTTTTTGACTTCACCTGAGCATAATAGATTTTGCTCCAGCCTTTTACCTTTCCTCTATATGTATCTCCCTGCTTTAAATGTGTTTCTTGTAAACAACATATTGTAGGGTTCTGACTTTTGATCCAGTCTGCTATCTGCCTCCTCTTTATGGGGGAGTTCATCCCATTCACATTTACGGTTAGAATTACTAATTCTGTATTTCCTGCCATCCTAATAACCCCAGATTATGCTGTACTTTTTCTTGCCTCCCCCAACCCTCTTTCCCTTTTTGAACTTATGTACCCACTTGTATCACGATGCTTACCCTCTTTAGGATCCCTCCCTCCCCCCTTTGAATCTTTTCCCCTTCCTTCCCTTATTACTCTTTTTCTTTTCCCTTTTTCTCTCCCTCTTTTTTAATGAGGCGAGAGAATTTTCTCTAAAACAAATGTCAATTATTTTCTCTTTGAGCCAACTCTGATGAGAGTAAGATTCACACAATGTTCCTCCCCCTCTCTAAATTCCCTTAGATATGATAAGTTTCCTTTGCCTCTTCATGGGATGAGGTTTCCCTCTTTTTATCCCTCCTTCCCACCTTATTCTGTATCATCCCTTTTCCATATCTAGCAGGAAGTGATTAGTAAGGGAGAGGGTAAACAAGATACATAACCTTAAATAAAAAATAAACAAACAAAAATAGAACTATATAGTGCTTAGTGGGACCAGATTTCAAACAATGCTCCAAAGTAATAATCATTAAAATTTTTTGATACTGGTTAAAAAGTAGAGAAAACAAACAATCAAGAAGAAAAGGTACACAACACACAGAGGCAAATCAATGTAAAGTACAGAGTGGGATAAGGACTTACTATTTGACAAAACCACTGCAAAGTAGTATGACAGAAATTAGTATCTCACACTATATACCAAAGTAAGCTCTCTTCTTTGAGAGAAACAAGGAAGAAAGTATTTGTGTAGCTGTAGACAGTGGAGGAGTTCCTTTTGCACAAGTTTAACCAATTCTAGAAGGGAATGGTTAACTGGAAAAAAAAATCCTTGCAGCAAGACTCTGAAACATCTCATATCCAAGAGATATAAGAAACAGATTCACATGTGTGAGAAGAGCCATCCTTCAAGAGAGAAACAGTCATGGACCACCAAATTTATAGACATAATCCTCAGTCTGCTTCCCAGCCTAAGTATATATTCTGGGAAAAAAGTTACTTATGGAAGGTTATGCCATTTAATATTAAAGTATGCACTCCATTATCAGTCTTTTCCTCTAATGGCATCTCTTCACTTTATGGGAGTGGGACCTCAAGAGATAATCAAAAACAGAACATGAAGTTTTCAAAGAAAAAAATACAAGTTATCAATAGTCATATGAAAAAATGCTCATAAAAACAAATTAACCCCCCCTCAATCAAATATCAAACTTGAAATCCTAAAAATAAAAGGAGAGATTAATAAAATTGAAAGTAAAAAAAAACTATTGGATTAATAAAACTAAGAGTGAGTTTTATTTTTAAAAAATCCCAACAAAATAAACCTTTAGTTAATTTGATTAGAAAAAGGAAAGAGGAAAATCAAATTGTTAGTCTCAAAAGTGAAAAGGGAGAACTTTCCACCAATGAAGAGGAAATTAGAGCAACAATTAGGAGTTATTTTGCCCAACTTTATATATATTTATAAATTTGATAGCCTAAGTAAAATGGAGGAATACCTACAAAAATATAGATTGCCCAGATTATCAGAAGAGGAAATAAATTACTTAAATAGTCCCATTTCAGAAAAAGAAATAGAACAAACTATTAATCAATTCTCTAAGAAAAAATCTCCAGGGTCAGATGGATTCACATGTGAATTCTACCAAACATTTAAAGAACAATTAACTCCAATACTATATAAATTATTTGAAAAAATAGGGAAAGGACTCCTACCAAATTCCTTTTATGACACAGACATGGTACTGATACCTAAACCAGGTAGGATAAAAACAGAGAAAGAAAATTAGAGACTAATTTCCCTAATGAATATTGATGCAAAAATCTTAAATAAAATATTAGCAAAAAGATTACAGGATAACACACCATAACCAAATAGGATTTATATCAGGAATGCAATGTTTTCAATATTAGGAAAACTATTAGCATAACTGACTATATCAATAACCAAACTAACAAAACCCATATGATTATCTCAATAGATGCAGAAAAAGCATTTGATAAAATCCAACACCCATTCCTATTAAAAAAACACTAGAGTATAGGAATAAATGGACTTTTCCTTAAAACAATCAGTAACATCTATTTAAAACCATCAGCAAGCATCATATGTAATGGGGATAAACTGGAACCATTCCCAATAAGATCAGGGGTTAAACAAGCTTGCCCACTATCACCATTACTATTCAATCAATAGAAATGGTAGCTTTGACAATAAGAGAAGAAAAAGAGATCAAAGGAATTGGACTAGATAATGAGAAAACCAAATTATCACTCTTTGCAGATGACATAAAAACTATTAGAAGTAATACACAACTTTAGCAAAATTGCAGAATACAAAATAAACCCACATAAATTATCAGCATTTTTATATATCATTAACAAAATCCAACAGCAAGAGATACAAAGAGAAATTCCATTTAAAATAACTGTTGATAATATAAAATATTTGGGAATCTATCTGCCAAAGGAAAGTCAGGAACTATATGAGCAAAACTACAAAACATTTTCCACACAAATAAAGTCAGATCTAAACAATTGGAAAAATATCAAGTGCTCTTGAATAGGTTGAGTGAATATAATAAAGATGACAATACTACCTAATCTGTTTATTTAGTGCTATATCAATCAAACTCCCAAGAAACTATTTTACTGCCCTAAAAAAAAATAATAACAAAATTCATCTGGAAGAACAAAAGGTCAAGAATTTCAAGGGAATTAATGAAAAAAATGCAAATGAAGGTGGCCTCGCTGTACCAGATCTAAAATTATACTATAAAACAGCGCTCATCAAAACTATTTAGTACTGGCTAAGAAACAGACTAATTGATCAGTGGAATAGGTTAGGTTCACAGTGACAATTGTTTGACAATTGTTTGTAGTAATCTAGTGTTTGACAAACCCAAAGACCCCAGCTTTTGGGTAAGAATTCACTATTTGACAAAAACTGCTGGGAAAAATGGAAATTAGTATGGCAGAAACTAGGCATTGACCCACACCTAACATTGAATACCAAGATAAGGTCAAAATGAGTTCATGATCTAGACATAAAGAATGATATTATAAACAAATTAGAAGAACACAGGATAGTTTACTATCAGATCTGTGGAGAAGGAAGGAATTTGAGACCAAAGAAGAACTAGAGATATTGTTGATCATAAAATAGTTAATTTTGATTATATTAAGTTAAAAAGTTTTTGTACAAACAAAACTAATGCAAATAAGATTAGAAAGGAAGCGATAAACTGGGCGAACATTTTTACAGCTAAAGGTTCTGATAAAGGCCTCATTTCTAAAATACATAGAGAACTCACTCAAATTTATAAGAATTCAAGCCATTCTCCAATTGATAAATGGTCAAAGGATATGAACAGACAATTTTCAGATGAAGAAATTGAAACTATTTCTAGTCATATGAAAGGTTGCTCTAAATCACTATTGATCAGGGAACTGCAAATTAAGACAACTCTGAGGTACCACTATACACCTCTTAGATTGCCTGAGATGACAGGAAAAGATAATGCTAAATGTTGGAGGGAATGTGGGAAAATTGAGACACTGATACATTGTTGGTGGAACTGTGAACAGATCCAACCATTCTAGAGAGCAATTTGGAACTATGCTCAAAAAAATATCAAATTGTGCATACCCTTTGATCCATCAGTGTTTCTACTGAGCTTATACCCCAAAGAGATCTTAAAGAAGGGAAAGGGACCCACATGTGCAAAAATGTTTGTGGTAGCCCTTTTTGTAGTGGCTAGAAACTGGAAATTGAAGGGATACCCACCAATTGGAGAATGGCTGAATAAATTATGGTATATGAATGTTATGGAATATTATTGTTCTGTAAGAAATGACCAGGCAGGATGATTTCACAGAGGCCTGGAGAGACTTACACGAACTGATGCTAAGTGAAATGAACAGAACCAGGAGATCATTATACAAGGCAACAAGACTATATGATGATCAATTGTGATAGACGTGGCTCTCTTCAACAACGAGGTGATTCAAACCAGTTCCAATTGTTGAGTGATGAAAAGAGCCATCTATAACCAGAGAAAGGCCTGTGGGAACTGAGTGTGGTTCATAACATAGCACTTTCACTCTTTTTGTTGTTGTTTGCTTGCATTTTATTTTACTTCTCTCTAACTGGTTTGATTTGATTTTTCTTGTGTGGCACAAAAAATTGTATAAATATGTATGAATATATTGGATTTAATATATTTCTATAATGTTTAACATATATTGGACTAATTGCCATCTGGGGAGGGCATGGGGGAAGGTGTGAAAATTGGAACACAAGGTTTTACAAGGGCTAATGTTGAAGAATTGTCCACGAATATGTTTTGAAAAATAAAAAGCTTTAATCTTTATTAATAAAAAAGAAAAGATGCTCAAAATCAACAATTAGAGAAATGCAAATTAAAACAAATCTGAGGTTTTTTGTCACTATCAGATTGGCATAAAAAACAAAAATGGAAAATAACAATATTTGAAAAGGTTATGAGAAAATAGGCACATTCTACACTACTGAAGTTATGAACTAATTCTGTCATTCTGGAAAACAATTTGAGACTATGTCCTTCACTAAACCGTGCATAGTCTTTGATCCAACAGTACTACTACTAGAGAGGCAAATGAGATCAAAGAGGAAAAGGACCCAATGTACAAAAATATTTATAGAAGCTCTTTTTGTAGTGGAAAGAATTGGAAACTAAAAGAGATGGAATCATGGAAACATTTTTTAAATACCCAGAAAAAATAAGAAGAAAGCTAGAAGGAAACACAGACAAACATAGTAGCTTTCAAAGTTATATGTTGAATTTATTATATACTTAAAAAGAAAATCAAGTTGTATATGATATTCATATTTTATGCATAATTCTTTTTGCATGCAAAAATATTTGTTTTACTTGGTATGTGTTAATTTGTAAAAGAAAAAGATTACTGAGAGTAATATAAAATGGATTTCGGTCAGGATTTTTGTGTGAAGGAGGTAAAATTAGGAACTAGTACAAATTTAATTTTATTGCCTATTTGAAAGGGAAGGAAGTAAAGCTATGGTTTCTGACCTCTATGGAAAAGTCCTTCAGGATTTAGTTAGCTCTAAAATGGAATTGTGCCTAGACTAATTTTATTTCTTTATTTTTCATTGTATTCACTTAAGTCCTTCAATGCCTTTTCAAATGAAGGTAACCCTGGCTCTTGAAGGCTATGCCAGCAGTCTATGACCTTTGAGAGGTCATATTACCAAATCAAAAAGAATCTGAGCATAGATTTGGGAACTGACCATCTGTCATTTGAAGATTATTCCTGATAAATTTGGAAAGGCCTACCAGAAGGTTGGCCATTGAGTGGTTATTTTTTCATTCACAGCAATTTACAAAGATTGTATGCTGAGATGATATTCTGATCTGCATTAGTAGACCAAATACTACACTGATAAAATCAGAGATCCTGGAAGTACTGAATATTCTTCAGTGGCATTTCTGTTCCCAGTGGCTAGGGACAATACTCTCCTATCCCCTATGAAACTACAGTTAAGGGCATATAGGGATTGGAGAGGTTCTAACTTAAATGGGATTTACATATGGGAGCTATCATATTTCAAGACTTATTTGTCATCCTTTGCTACACAGCAGCCCCTCTACCACCAGCAAGCAGGTCTTAGCAAAGGTATTAGATCTGTAGTTTATATTGGGGAGTTTTAAATTTGGGAGAAGTCTCAGATCTCACTCAAGTTCCATTATTATGACAGAGCTACAGGGGATAGAAAGATACTTGGAACCTCCCTCATTCTAATTTTATCTCCAATATTCTCTGCTATGTTTGCTTAAGCCTTTTTGTAGCAAATCCTGCCCATCTATGCTGAATTAAAGCTTTAAGATGATGAGAAACAGGGAAGCTAGGTGGCACAGTGGATAGAACACAAGCTCTGAAGTCAGGAGGACCTGAGTTCAAATCTGATCTCAGACACCTGACACTTCCTAGCTGTGTGATCCCGGGGAAATCACTTAACCTCAATTGCCTCAGCAAAAAAAAAAAAAAAAAAAAATACTGAGAAATATCTATGAAGGAGGAGTTGAAGCTGTGAGATCTTTCTGCTTGTGTCCTAAGCCAAGCTGAACCATAACTTGGAAGATGGCTGTGTCAATTAATTCTCTGCATGGAACTCTGGAATCTTATATAAAAAGTGAATTTATATTGGTGAATTTTTACAAGGAAGAAAGAAGCCTCTAAAAGCAACAAGGATTTTAGCTTCTTGGTACCCAAGGATTAAAATCAGACATGTTTTTAAAAAACAAAAACAAAAACAAAAAACCTTTTTCAAGGAAAAAAGAGCAGTGAACTAAGAATCCTAAGATCTGGGTTCAAATCACTTCACTTCTCTGGGTCTCATATTCCTCCTCTGTAATAATGACATCATATGTATGAAATGTTTTACACTTTAGAAAGCTCTTTTTGATCATACTGACCTGTGAAGGTAGTGTCATTCTAACTTAACAGACAGGACAAGGAAACTGAGACTGTGGGAGCCTCTCAGACCAAATATTTATATTCAGGTCTTGACTCCAAAGTCAGTTCTTTTTCCATTATATAGTGTAATCCCTATAAAACTGACCAGATGATTTCTGAGAACCCCATCACCTCTAAAATTTTATGTTTTGTTTTCTAATAAGATTCTTACAGCATACCCTTTGTGTGCAACTGATTGTTAGAATTAAATCAGATCTATGCTATTGAAAACAAGAAATCTGGATGAAACAATTTATAAAATTAAGATCCATCACATTCTTAGGTTTCCTTCAGCTTTAATATTCTAAGACCCTGAGTGTACTTATTAACAACGTTTTGTGCAGCACAAGGGTTAATTCTTTTCATTGTGCAAATCTGCTTTGAATTTATAGTGTTTTGATTCTGAATTCATAAGGTATATCTTTAATTGCTTTGAATTTGGATAATTTCATACTGTTTATTTTCTAATAGCAGTGGTTTATGCATATCAACAAAACTATTGCCTTCCTAGGAGATGGTTGAACAATCTCCTTTATAAAAGATAATTCCTTGTTTTGGTATTTTAATCTTTGCTGATTATTTTACATATCTAGGCACTATGGTGGACAGTAGAGTGGCACAATGGCCTAGAGTTATGATGTCTCATTTTCCTGAGTTCAAAGCTGGCCTGAGACACTTACTAGTTATGTGATCCTGGGCAAGTCACAATCCTGTTTGCCTCAGTTTTCTCATCTATAAAATGGGTTAGAAGAAAAGCTGGCAAACACTCTAATACCTTTACCAAGAAAATTCTAAATACAAGGGGCAGCGAGGTAGTACAATGGGTATAGAATTGGTCCTGAATTCAGGAATAGGAAGGTCCTGAATTCAAATTCAGTTTCAAACACTTGACACTTACTAGCTTGACCTGAGCAAGTCACTTAACCTGGACTACCTTGTGAAAACAAACAAACTCAAATGGGTTACAAAGAGTCAACCATCACTGATTTAACAACAAAGGCAATATATTATAGCTAAAAGAATAATAGGTTTGAAGTCAGGAGATCTGGACTCTTGTTCCTGCCCTACTATTAATTCATTTTGTAAACTCAAGCAAATCCCTTTCCCTTTTAGTGCATCAGTTTCCCCCTTTATTTCCACCTCCTGGCTTCCTTTAAGCCCTGGCTAAAAATTGACCTTTGTGCAGGAAATCTTTGCCAAGCTTCCTTAATTCCAATGTCTTCCATCTGTTGATTACTTTTGATTTATCCTGCTTGTACATAGTTGTTTGAATGCTATCTCCCCCTCATGAACTCCTTGAAAGCAGGGACTGCCTTTTGGCTTTATTTGTATTTCCAGAATTTATTACAGTGCCTAATACTGTAGGCACTGTAGGCACCTAATTTTTACTGAATGCTTGACCTGTAAAACGAGTGATTTGAACTAGAGAATCTAGAAGGTCCCTTTAAGGTTTAGTATTATATCATAAATAAAAGAACGAAGCTTTAGAAAAAGTTTAACTCAAACTATCTTAAAATACATATCTCCAAGGTCACTTTTGACTAGAATATCAATACAACTTTGGACTAGTAGCCCCTCTCTGGTGGAGATTTCTAAACTGTAGCACAGCTTCTTCCCTAGTGCAGAATTTATTAGAATGGTGTACAAATCTTGTGCCATCCATGAGATCACCCAATCTTTTTACAAATATTTTCAATGAAAGATAACTCATTACCTTCCCCAAAGAAGAATATTCCATTTTTAGACACCTCTGAGTTTCTTGCATGGAGTCAAAAATCTTTCTCTGCAATTCCTACCCATTGTTTCTAGTTTTGATCTCAAGGGAAAAAAAGAAAAAAGAAAAAGTCTAAAATCCCCCTTCAAATATCTGAACACAACAATCATATACTACTTTTAGGGAAGACAAAATTGAATTTTAGTTTTCAAGAAGTTTCTATATTAGCCTCTGAAGGAGATAAAAGCATAAGAGATTACTACAAGGATTTTACTTTGATGAACTGCCTGAGGCCCTTGTTGCCAAGAGTTTTATTCACTTCTTCCATTAGGACCAAAGGCAGAGGATGAGTTGGTAAGTTTCAATGATTGCTTGTGAAATTAAATTACTGATGTCAGGAACATTTATTGACTTCTGAAAAAAAAATTTTCACAGGTGATTGGCTGAATATAATTATATAATATGTTATCTAATTGACCTTATGTCAAATATCTTTGAAGTTAATACAGCAAGCGCTCATAAACTATGTCAGGGCATGAAACAGAATGTGCAATGAGTTCTATATTTTTGGTAGCTGGTTCAAAAAGAAATAGTTACACAGTTCCTTTAAGGATTCATTGAATAAGACCTATCACAAATTAATTAAATTGTAACAGTTTCACATATTGATTTCTAACTCTGACTAGTATCTAATTTATTGACCCAAGAGGCAAAGTTGATTCACATGAGCGAGTCAAATAAATATTCACTTTAAAAGATATTATATCGTAGAGAGCTGTCAACAGGAATCAATAGTAGTTTCATGTTAAATAAACTTTAAAGAGAATGTGTTTACAAGGTGACTTCCTTGTTAAATGGATCTTTTTAAAAGGTGTGTTCCATCAATTCATTTCCCAGTTCTAGAGTGACCAAAATAATTTTCTCCTAAGAACCATGATGTGATAGAGACAATAATTATCTAATTTAGCATGGTTCAGTATGATTGATCTGATCTTACAAGGAGATGTTATGGGCCAGAAGAAACAAGGTACTAAGTGGAGCTGATAGAAACAATGCTTGTGTTCACACCTTTAGAGAGCTCACATAAGCAAGAAGCTCTTAGGGCCATAGAGCACTCTAGGAGACTGAGAGCCAGGAGCACTCTGGGAGGAAGCCCACAAGCCCACTCTCGGAGGTGGAGTCAGATTCATTCCAACTTTCACCGTGGTGGCTGGCCTCCTGCACTTTCCCCACTGAGACCAAGACTGCTCTGAAAGGCTCTCCAGAAAGCTGCCCAGCCCCAGGCAAGGAGACATTACTAGGAAGGAGCACTCTGGAAGACTGAGAGCCAGAAGCCCTCTCTCAGAGGCAAGAGAGATTCATTCCATCTTCCACCTTTGTGCTGGCTGGAGGCTGAAGAAAGCAGAGGCAAAGGACAATGATGTATTGAAAAAGGCATCTGTTCAGAAGACAATCTGAAGTCATTCAGAAGAGTCCTAGCTCCATTACTTAGTAGCCATGAGAACTTGGACAAGTCATTTTATCCCTGAGATCCAGTTCCCTCATCGAAAAGATGGAAATAATAGTATTCATACTACCTGCCACTCATGGTAGTGTAAAGAAAACGCTTTACGAATGTGAGCTATGATTACTTGAAATAGATTGATAATTTATAGAACAGAAAATGAAAGAGGCATTTAGAGTAGTCTTTAAAGGGGAGCATAATTCCTCAAATCTTTCATGCTTACTATTTAAAGAGGCAGTAGACAAGAGCCTATTAAATACTAAAGTTTTTCCAAGGAGAGAATCTCCTTTCTCCAAGTTTAGAAGTCTGCCACATGCAAAGTGATGGAAGGTTACCATTCTCTCCTTCCTGGGTAAAAGGCATTGTGACAGTGTCCAGGATAATAATGTAATTATGAGAAGCTAAGTCATGCCTGGTAACCTCAGTTATTCTCCTAGTTCCATGTGATCTTGTGCAAGGTATTTCAGTTCTGGGTCTCAGATTCCTCTTGTAAAAAGTAAGGCTATTAGAGACAAAGTGATTTCTAAGCTCTCATGGCTTTCATGATCTATGATTATTTACATTTCACTTATGAAGAAAGTCAAAGGGAAGATTTTTTTAGAATCACACAAGCGAATTGAGGCAGTGAGGGGTCTCAATGGTGGCTTGAAATCAGAAAGATCTGAGTTCAAATGAACCTCAAATAGAATAGTTGTGTATCCTTGGGCAAGTTACAACCTCTGTCTGTTTCAGTTTCCTAACCTGTAAAAAACGATAATAATAGTACCTACTTCACAAGGTTGTTGTGAGGATAAAATGAGATATTTGTAAAAGTGTTTTGCAACTCTTAACATGCTATATAAATATATAATTTGTATCATCATCATTGTTAAGTCAGAGATGAAAGGAGCCTTAAAGGTATTCTAAATCCTACTCTTTACTTTCCTACTTGGATCTGGAGAACAGAATTGTTCTGGAGAACAATGGGAAGAGGATTATCAGGCCATTCCATATAAAGAAGAATTTCTTAATATTGACTTGATGCCCAACAATGAAATGGTGAGGTTCACAAGGTAGCAAGATCCCTGCCCTGAAGGGGTTCAGAGGCCAGATAGCCTGTTCTTGAGGATGTTCATGTAGATAAAGCAGGGATTTGGGGTCTTCTGATGAAACCCATGGATCCCTTCTCAGAATGTTTTGAAAACCAAAAAAAATATATAAAATTACAAAGGAAATCCATCATATTGTAAGAATTATTAAAATAAATTCTCAAAACACATTCACAGATCACAGAGTAAGAACTGAGAAGAATTCAGCAATCAGTACAATGAATTGGACTAAGATGACCTCTAAAGATCCAACTCTTAACATTAAATGACCAATATAATGCCTTTATTATAGAGAATGTACCTTCTCTTTATAAATTCCTCAATAAGGAGTAAGCCAACCTCTCTTTTATTACCTCTAGTAACAAGAAACTTGCCACCTCCTAATACTAACTATTCTGATGCTGGACAACTCTGATTTTTAAGAAGTCTTTCACTAATATTAAGTTTAAATTTTCTTCCTTACAAATTTCATCCATTGCTCCTAGTACTTCAAGTTTTTTTTAATCTATTTTCTCTTTCATATCAATCAATAAACACTAATTAAACACTACTTAATATGACAAATAACTAATCATGACTCCTATCTAGTCTTTTCTTTTCCAAATAAACCATCAACATAATGTTAAGTGAATTCTTCTATGTCATAATTTTGAGTATCATTATTATCCTTTAACTTTTCAAAATCCTTTTTTAAATGTGGCACACTGAATTACTACATAACATTGCAAACATAAGGATCATAGTATACTGCATCAGGGTATACATCCAAGGTATTTTATTGTTTACTTTTTAAAAAGTGATAATTTGCTTTAATATCTAGTCAAAAAGGGCATTAATTTTATTCACCAAAACAAAGACACTAAAACTTAATTAAACTTATTTTTAAATTAACAACTAAACTTTACTTTAAAAAAATAAAAACTTAAATGCAGGAAACTGGCCATTTTGCTTTCCTGAGACAATTAAAAGAAATCTGAAGTATCTCTTCCACAACAGCCTTTCAAATTTTTGAAGACTGTCTTTTTGGAATAGGAGAAATAGGGAAGGTGGTATTTTATAGGTTGAGTTAAACTTGGATTCTCAAGGTCATTTAATTTCCATTCTCTTTATCTTTAACCAAATAAGTTAATTCAAATGAATTAAAACAAATATGTTTCTTTATATTTCTGTCCTAGAGAATGAGACATCACTCTTCAGATTTTATGAACATATATAAATTTCATAATAACATCATTTAAATTAAATGACAAAGCCAATTCTTGTTCAAAGGACAAAATCACAAGTTAGTGAAGGTACTATTGGATGCCGTATTTCTTGGTTTGTTTTCCACATTGCTAGTTTCCAAACAACTCTTTTTTACATAATAGTTCAAAACAGGTAAGACTGCAAAGTGCTGAATGGATTAGTAAAAGACATAGACCACAGAAGATTTATCTGATTGGAATGAAAAGGGTCAAAGAATAGGAAAAAAAAGATAAACTGAAAAAAGCCCACATCAATCAGGTATATTTTCCACATTTTACTTAGCGATAAGTCTGAAAAATAAATTAAAACATATTAGACAGAATGTGAAACATACAACATACCTGAAAGGAATCTGATTTAGAACATACTGTAAAAGGTCTGAAAGAACATTAGGAGCAATTTAGTTCCTCCCCATTTCTAGAGAAGAAGAACTTTAAGGATCATGGGAGCAAAGTAACCTAATTAAATAGCAAGAATTGTGACAAAAGTCGCAGCTCTTCATTTTTAGTCCAGAGTTTTCATATGTCATGCTGCAGAAACTGCAACTAAGGGAACACTTTTTTGCACTTCACTGGGGATTAAAGGATGAGGGGAAAATACAAAAAATGTATAAGCAATATTTACAGAGCATTTAGTTTCCAAGAAATGTTTGTCAAAGATCATTTAGAAGTGATAATATTCAAAACATCTGTAGATCATTACTGAACAACAGGAAAAATCAAGTTTTCTATTACAAACACCATAATGGTGTGTGAAGAAAAATATTAAAACCACATGCCTGATTGGAACTGTGTTCCAAACACTCTCTCTTTCATGAGATCCACTTACCCATAATGTTTAAAGCCACACACTTGAATTAAACTAATTGGACCTTTGGGGGGGGGGGGGGAATTTCTTCTGATGTCACTTTTCAAACACTGGCAACTTTAGTTCCACAGTCATTAACAATCCCAGTACTTGAAGTAAAATTATAAAAGTTATTTTAGAGGTTCAAAAGAGAACTTTTCACACCAGCCTAGCCATTGGCAATTATCCTTTTCTTTAAAAAATTTTCTTCTTATTATATACTTAAACACCAAAACCAAGAATATTTCAGTCTTCACAGAAAAAAATAGATGTATGTATATAAAACTATGAATTTTTGTTACATACAGTTTGTCTTTCTTCCCCTCTACATAACTGGTTGATTTTTTAAAAATATAATTAAAATTTAACACAGTAATTCAAACACTGAATTGCTTATCTGTATCCCCTGTTGAACTTCTTTCTGCTCTTCTATTTTTTTAAAACAAGATTAATTGGTGCTATCTTCTTTCTTTTCCTTTTTTAGCAATACAGTCACTATTCTCCAACTTTGCCATTCCGAAGAAAGAAAAATATGACTCTTTCCTTGTAAGAACTAACTGTAATCGTTGAAAACAAATCTACACATTGCCCATCTCAATATCAATATCTCATTTTTTGCCTTTAATTAAGAACTTCTCTGCCAAAAGATAGAAAACAAGACTTATTTTCAGTTTTTTTGGAATCATAAGTGGACATTGCATTTATCACATTCCTTTAGTCTTTCACCGTTATTCCTCTTTACCGTGTAGTTATTTTATAAATCCGTCCCCACTGACAATTATTGTAAAACTTTGCTTTAGCAAAGCAGTGAAAAGAAAGCAAATGTTCTAGGCTCTAGGGTCCTTTTCAGCTCTGATTCTATATTCTTTGGTTCCTTCTTGATCTCACATTCTATGTTCCATGTTCCTTTTTAAAAAATTTATTCATTTTTAATACACATTGCTTTATGAATCATGTTGGGAGAGAAAAATCAGAACAAAAGGGAAAAACCATGGGAGAGGAAAAAAAAAAAACAGAAAAAAGAAGTGAACATAGCATGTGTTGATTTATATTCAATCTCAGTTCTTTTTCTGGATGCAGATGGCATTTTCTGTCTAGTCTATTGCAATTGCTTTGAATCACTGTATCACTGAAAAGAACCAAGTCTTTCATAGTTGATCATCACACATTCTTGCTATTATTGTGTACAATATATTCCTGATTCTGCTTGTTCCACTCAGCATCAGTTCTTGTAAAATTTTCCAGGTCTTTCTAAAATCAACTTGTCTATGTTCCATGTTCTAAGGGTTCTCCCTTTATTGACATATTAAGATTTCTCTGGAAGGATCCAACAGCTGAAGAAGATTATCATTTAAGTTGAGCTGATTTCTTTTTTTTATCCAAATGTTAATTTTTATTTTACTTCATTAAATGACACCAATGTTTATCCTATATATAATTCTTACTGAAGTAGATTTTAGCTTGCTTAAAGTGTGCCTGAAATACTCATTAGGCACGAGCCACCAGAAGAGAAATGAGGCTCTAATATAGTTGAAGTCCAATGGAAAGGGAAAGGAAAATTTGATTGAATAGCTGAATGACAGTTAAATCTTCCCTTTCAGATAACAATTTATAAAACAGAATTATAAAGAAAAACAGTTATGAAAGATTTAAAAACTCTAATACAATGATAAACCATGATTCTCAAGGACCAAAAATGAAACTATCTTTTGCTGCCAAAGATGGGTTGGAACAAAGATGTAGGATAAGACATACATTTTTTGGACAATGTCAATTGGGAATCTGTTTTGCTTGACTTATATGTTACGAAAGTTTTTTTCCTTGTGAATTTCTTTCTTCTTTAAAAAATTTTTAAAAATCTAATATAGGTATACATATTTATAAAATTATTTTGCTGCACAAGAAAAATAAGATCAAAAAGGGAAAAAATGAGAAAAAAATTAAAGCAAACAACAACAAAAGAAGTGAAAATGCTATGTTGTGATCCACACTCAGTTCCCATAGTTCTCTCTGGATGTAGATGGCTCTCATCATCACAAGATCATTGCCACTGGCCTGAATCATCTCACTATTGAGAACAGCCATGTCCTTCAGAATTGATCACTGTATAATCCTGCTGTTACCATGTACAATAATCTCTTGGTTCTGTTCATTTCATTTAGCATCAGTTTATTTAAGTCTCTCCAGGCCTCTCTGAAATCATCCATATTATAGAATAATAATATTGTATAACACTCATATACCATAACTTATTCAGCCATTCCTTGACATCCATTTAGTTTCCAGTTTCTAGACACTACAAAAAGGGCTGCCACAAACATTTTTGCACATGTGGGTCCCTTTCCCTTCTTTAAATTCTCTTTGGGATATAATCATTCCTGGATCAGAGGGAAGTTGAGCTGATTTCAAATGCATTGTTCCTGGGGAATTGGCAAAAAATGGAAAGGAAATAAAAATGAACAAAGTTGTCTTCAGAGAACATCAATCATGTACAATTGATTTCCATGTAATCTTCATTTATTTTCCTGGAATTTCTTAATCAGGTTTTTAATTTTGGGTCACATTGATATTTCCATACTATGAAAGAAGTCAAGGGAAGACATTCTTTATGGCTCCCAGAAGGAAACATATAATAGTTATTAATATGAAAAGTGGTGAGCTCTTCTCCAAGCCATGCTTCCCTCCCCAGAGATACATTATAAAACATATTTGAGGTGATGTTTGTATTTCTTTTACTTAGGTTGCTCAGGGATCATCTAGTTTGACCCTATACCTATGTAAGAATCCTCTCTATAACATCCTCAACAAGTGATAATGTTTTATTGAATACCCCTATATTAGGGGAATGCACTGATTACCTTGGCAGCCCATTTCATTGTTATAAAAGAAAGAAGTGAAATTTACCTCCTGATAACTTCTATATATTGGTCTTAGTTCTGTCCTTTGGAGCTATACAAAGCATCTCATTTCTCATATGCATGCCTTTCATCTGTTTATTGAATTGATAGCTATCATGGTGAATAGTGCTAAATTTGGAATCAGGAAGTTTGGGGTTCAAATTCTGATAGATACAAATTAGCTAAGTGATCTTGAGCAAATTACTCAATCTCACTAAACCTCAGTTTCCTTATCTTATTTTAAAGGGTTATTGTGAAGATAAAGTCATGTGATCCACTTCAAAGTGCTCTTCAAATCTTTATGTACTACATATGTCCTCATATGTTCCTCTTTTCTAAAGCTAAATATCCCCAGCTCCTTCACCTAATCCTGATCCTCCAATGGCAGGATATTAACTCTCCCTAACTTTCCAAAAATCTTTTAACCCATATTTGTAAGATTCCATCCACTGAATATTAGTAATCATATTCTTTCCACCTAGTCAGGACCTTATATTGCATGTACACAACACTTTTTACTTCCTCACAGTGTTGTGCCACAGTTCCCTTTTATTGTCTTGATTCAGCTTCCCTAATTTTCCTGACCCAGTTTCCCTAATTGTCCTACCTCGGTTATTCTGCCTCAGGTTATAACGCTTCCGTCTTAATCATTAGAATGTTTGATAGGATAAAAGTCTTATATCTTAGACATCATTAGAATATCAGGTGCCTCCCCCCATTATGTCATCCCCATCCCAGGTGCCTTTGCCCCATTATGTCATCCCCATCCCAGGTGCTTCCCCCCATTATGTCATCCTTCTTGTTACTCTATAAAAGAATCTTTGTATTCAACATTCGCTGCTAGATTCTTGGAGATGATAGTCTCATTCAGCCCTGGGACCAAACCATGAATCCATTTGGTCCCAGTAAATCTCTCCCTTTCAAATTAAATATTAAAAACTCTCTAAGCTCTATCTTGCCTCAGTTTCTCCAGCATTACAATAGCTCATCATAGTCACACACACATCTTTTCTCACTACCCCTTTATAAGACTGTAAATATATAGTCCTTCCTATCTCCCCATTGCTTAGCCCAGTATCTGCCATACAGTAGTAAACCTTTAATAAATGTTTGTTGACTTATTAACTGAGTCTTCCTGTATTCTAAATTTCCTGCAATCTGACTTCCACTCTCAGCATTCTACTGAACCTGTTCTCTTTAAACGTACTAATAAGCTCAATTGCCTAATCTAAAAATGTTTTTTTTTTTTTCCCTCCCCTCATTCCTTTCCTTTCTGGACCCTTCTACAGTATTGGAACTACTGAAAGTTTGAATTCTTACCTCTGTCATAATATTCTTTCTTGGTTCTCCTTCTATTTATCTGACTTCTATCTCCTTTGTTGGATTCTTATCCAAACCAATCCCATTAACTGGGAGCATCTGAAAGTTGTTTTAGATTTTGTTCTTTTCTCTACATATTTTATAACTTGATAATCTCATCATCTCCCATGGGTGCGATTATCATCTCCATGCTAATAATTTCCACATTCAATTATCTTATCTTGCTATCTTTCTATTTATCAAAATCCTTATTCTGGGATTTTGATAAATAGAAAGATAGCAAGATAAGATAATTCTGAATCACAACTGTCTACTATGAAATTTTGAAATTATTGTTCAATTAGCATCTCAAGCTCCAGGTGTAAAACATCTAATTTATATTTTCCCTCAAAACCTTACCTCTTCTGAACTTCCCTATTACTTTTGAATGTAACTATCTTTCTAGTCACCCAAATTTGTAATATTGGTATCATTTTCTATTTTTAACTTCCTTCACTCCACACAGGCAAATAGTTATCAAATCTTGTCACTGACATCTTTACATCTCTCATGTATGTCTTTCTTTCCACTCACAAAGGAACACCCTAGTTTAGTCCCTCATTACTTCTCACCTGAACTATTCCTATAGTTTTCTAATTGGTTTCCCTGCCTCAAATCTATTCCTACTCTAATTCATCTTAGACACAACTGCCAAAGTGATGTAAAATAAAAGTTTTTATTGAGTTTAAACACCAAAAAAAAAAAAAAAAAGCATTTCTATATACACAGTGGAATACAAAATGACTGTTTATGAAACCACAAATCACCATTTGGAACTGCTTATTTTTTAAAGTCCATAGACACAAATATAATAATAATAAAGTGCACATAATACTTTCTATAATTGTTTGAGCTTCTGTCTATATTTCCTTCTGTTCCTTTCAGTGTATAGAAAATTGATTCAAAGTCCCCCTTCCTTTTTGGTATCACTATTGCTATTCTCCCAATCCCTCCCAAGTGATTTTCCTAGAATGCAGATCTAAATATCCTTCCCTGGTCATTCCTTTTTGCAATAAATTTTAGTAACTATCTATTATCTCTAGTTATTAAATATCAACTACTGTTTTACATAATACCACTCATATGGATGCTTCCAGTCTGATTATACATTGGTTCCCCTCTCTGTACTCTACAAACAGCCATGCTGCTGGTGTCTCTTTTTGCCTTTGCATTGGCTGTCTCTCACACTTCGATTACTCTTCCTCCTTACCTCATTACCTTTAGAGTCAACCAACCTCTTCCCCCCCCCCGCCCTTCATTTCAAGATAACTAAAATGCCACCTTCTATAGAAGGCTTTTTTTGGTACCTCTCTCATGACCTTAAACCCTTTCTCCAATAATGTCTTCTCCTTTCTTAATGCTGTATCTATTCAACAACTATATATAAATATATACATACAAAATAACCAAGTTATGTATAAGTATATATATTCATACACATATTTCTTCTTTATAACATAAGCTCCTTGAGCAGGAGTTTTTTGGTTTTTCTTCATATCTCAAACACTTAGCACAGTACCTGGCACATAGTAAGGGTTGAATTTGTTCACTGAATGGTAGTAACACGAGTCATACTACTATTTATTACTATGTCTGACAAGGAAAGGGACATTTGAAATCCATACTTCTGTGAAATGTCCCTTTCCTTGTCAGAGATAGTAATGGATTCCAGAGTTGGCAGACACTTGGAAAAAACAGATGGCATAACACTTATTCCCAAAAAGAATCCTTTCTAACTATGCCCAAAGGGCTATCAAACTAGTGTCTCTACTGGATCTGTATCTCAAAGAGATCACAAAAAAGGGAAAAGGACCCACATGGGCAAAAATGTTTGTGGCAGCCCTTTTTGTAGTGGCAAGAAACTGGAGACTGAGTGGATGCTCATCAGTTGGGGAATGGCTGAATAAGTTATGGTAATTGAATGTTATGGAATATTATTGCTCTATAAGAAACAATCAGCAGGATGATTTTAGAAAGGACTGGAGAGGCTCACATGAACTGATACTAAATGAAGTGAGTAGAACCATGAGAACATTGTATGCAGCAGCAGCAAGATTATACAATGATCAGCTCTGATGAACTTGGCTCTTTTCAACAATGAAGTAATCCAGACCAATTTCAATAGATTGGTTTTTTTTTATTTAAAAAAATTATTAAAGCTTTTTATTTATAAAACATATGCATATGAGTAATCTTTCAACACTGACCCTTGCAAAACTTCTTGTTTCAAATTTTTCCCTGCTTCCCCCCACCCTCTCTCCTAGATGGCAGGTAATCTAATACACATTAAATATATTTATACAGTTATCGTGGTGCACAAGAAAAATTGGATCAAGAAGGAAAAAAAAAATCTGAGAAAGAAAACAAAATGCAAGAAAATATCAACAGAGAGTGAAAATGCTATGTTGTGTTCCATACTCAGTTCCCACAGTCCTCTCTGAGTAGATGGCTCTCTTCATCACTGAACAAATTGGAACTGGTTTGAATCATCTCACTCTTGAGGAGAACCACATCCATCAGATCTGACTGTCATATATAGTCTTGTTGTTGCTATATATAATGATCTCCTGGTTCTGCTCATTTCATTCAGCATCAGCTCATCTCTTTATTATTCATGCTGCTGGTCATTTTTTACAGAACAATAATATTCATATACCATAATTTATTCAGTCATGCTCCAAATGATGGGCATCCATTCAGTTTGCAGTTTCTAGTCACTACAGAAAGGGTTGCCACAGACATTTTTACACATGTGGGTCCCTTGCCCTTTGGGATACAAACCTAGTAAAAACATTGCTGGATCAAAAGGTATGCACAGTTTGATAACTTTTTGAGCATAGTTCCAAATTGTTCTCCAGAATGGTTAGATCCATTCACAATTCCACCAACAATGCATCAGTCTCCCAGTTTTCCCACATCCCCTCCAACAATAGTCATGGTCTATTCCTGTCATCTTAGCCAATGTGAGAGGTGTATAATGGTATCTCAGAGTTGTCTTAATTTGCATTTCTCTGATCAGTAGTGATTTGGAGCACCTTTTCATATGATTAGAAATAGTTTCAATTTCTTTATCTGAAAACTGTCTTTTCATATTCTTTGACCATTTATCAATTGAAGAATGGCTTGAATTCTTATAAATCTGAGTTAATTCTCTATATATTTTAGAAATGAGGCCTTTATCAGAATCTTCAATTTCAATAGATTGTAATGGAGAGAGCCATGCATCCTGAGGAAGGACTATGAGGACTGAATATAATCACAACCTAATATTGTCACCTTTTTATTAGTTTGCTTGCTTTTTTTCTCTCATTTTTTTTTTCTTTTTGATTTGATTTTTCTTGTGCAGTATGATAAATGTGGAAATGTTTGGAGGAATGGCACATTTTTAACCTATATTGAATTGGTTGGGGAAGGCAGATAGAAAAATTTGGAATACAAGGTTTTGCAAGGATAGATGTTGAAAATTATCTTTCATATATTTTGAAAATAAAAAGCTATTATTTAAAAAAAGGTTTCTTTCTGTCAAGTGGTTGCAGCCTTTGTTCCAAGGCCTCCAATGTGAAATCCACTACCTTCAGAGGCAGCCCCTTCTATGTGACATCTTCTGTGTGCAATTTGTGTAACTGTTAGAAAATCTTTTTTCATATGAAAGCTGTTTGTTTTTTTGCAGCTTCAATTCATTATTCTTAATTCAGCCTTAGGTGACCAAACAACATCAAGATTTAATCCTAATCCACTTCTCTTCAGGCTAAACACCTCCAGATCTTTCAACCAATACTTACATAAAATAAACTCTTAGCTCCTTAACCATTCTCTTGATATTCCTCTGGATGTTCTCCAGCCTTCCTTAAATGTGGTGCCCAGAATGGAATACAATTATTTAGGATAATGTGGGAACAGTGTACACGCTTATTTATGGAAGCTAATACTATATAACAATAATGATAGCTAGAATTAACTTATTTATCTGTAAAGTTTGCAGAGCATTTATTCTTCATAACAAATTGAGAATCAGTTGCTATTGTTATTCATATTTAACAGTTATTCCTAGAGGAAACTAGGGCAGATAGAAGCTAAGTAACACATATCTAGGATCCGAGGTCATTCATATTTGAACTCATCAAGTCTTTCTGACTCCAGGACCACTGCTCTCTCTCCTCTCTGCCAATGAGATGTCTTTATGTCAGTCTTATTACAGCCCAAGGATGCATTAATTTTTCTACTTACTATAGCACACTGCCAATCATATTGAACTTCTAATCTACCCCAACCTTCAGATTATATTTAGACAAAACTGTTCTCTAATCATATTTCCTTAATTTTATACTTAAAAAAAATACAATTGTAAGTCTTTACATTTTCCTTATTAAACACCAATGTGTTAATGTGCACTATTTGAAGCTTTCAAGATCTTTTTTTGGGTCTATTCAATTCAAATGAATAAGCATTAATTAAGCACCCACTATGTTCCAGGTGCACCTAATCAGCACTAAAGATACAAATCAAAAATTAAAAACAAGCCATATCCTCACAAATTTACATTCTACTAAGGGAAAAAATAAAGAAAAAAATATAAAATACATAAAAATTAATTTCAATTGGTGAGAGGAAGAAGTAATAATGAATGGGAAGATCAACAGAGGCCTCTTATAGGAGGTAATACCTAAATTGTCTCAATAAGCCAGGTAAGAATTATAAAAAGTAAAGAGGAAAATAATCTCAAAGTTGTGAGTGGGGAAACAACCTGTGAAAAAGCAAGGAGGCAGTTGATGGAACCGCATAGATGGAAAACAACAAGCAGGTCAATTTGGCTGAAACAAAAAATTGTGTGATGGGGAATAATAGTGTGATGGGAAATAGAAGGCAAATGTGGTAAAATGGATTAGAACCACATTGTAAAGGATTTCAAATACTTTTAAGCATTTGCATTTTATCTTAATAGCAATAGGAAGCTTCTTAAGCAAGGAAGTAACAGTCAGATCTGTGCTTTAAGAAAGCTCACTTGTTATCTGTGTGAAGCATATATTGGAAAGAGATTGTAGGCAAAGAGATTATGAGGGGAAAAAAAGGATATTGGACATGGTAGTTGATATAATTGGTTTCAGAGAGTAGTTTCTATCAAATATCCTGGGATTGAAAGTCAGATTGGAAGGTTGCTGAGAAATGAGGAAGCAGAGCCAATGAAAGTAGATGGCTTAAATTTTATAAATATGTCATCTAGTCCTCTATCTAAGTAATTAACACTAATGTTAAACAACATAGGGCCAAGCAGAGATCACTAGGGAACTCCATTGGAGATCTTCTTCCAAACTGATGTCAAACCATTAATGACTACTTTTTGGAACAGTTCTTTTAACAAGATTTAAATTCATTGACTTTCATGATTATTTATCACATATCCTCTTTTTTTTTTTCATTTAAAAAATTCTGAACTTAAATGCCAAGCAATATTAACATTTTCAAATGCATTGAAGTAATAATAGGAGAGGATTATATGTGAAACTGTGAATCTCTTTATGTAGAGCTTGATTTTCTTTATAAGTATGTGATACATTCAAAATGTAATTTTCAAAGCTATTTGTTCTTCCTTCTGTGTTTCTTTCCATTACGTTTGATGTATTTTAAAAAAATGATTCAATGATCCTTTTTCGTTTATTTTCTTCTATTGGCAACACCATCTATAACTAGTTATTTCCCACCAATTCAATTTAAAAACAACAACACAAAACCACAACCCTTGTAACAATAAGCACAATCAAAGAAACAAAGTCATACATTTGTCATGTCTAGAAATTTACTTTTCATTCTTCATCCTGTGTCTTTCAGCCCTCTGTCAGGTACAGGATAAAATTTTTTATCATTGGTCCTCTGGAGCCCCCACCAGTCATTGCATTGATCTGAGTTCACAGGTATTTCAAAAGTGCTTTTCTTCACAATGTTATTGTTACTATATATTTTGAAATTTTCCTTAAAAACCAAGCCACAAACCTTCTCATCATGAATGGTAGAATACAAAAAGAAATTCTGGTGGCTAATTCTGGGTGTCTTTTCTCAAGTTGTCAGGCCCCTGTTCTGAGCTTAAAAACAAGAACTGTCATTTCTATCACTAATCTTTTAACGACCCTTTATTAAGCATCTATTTTTAATTTGTTAGCTTGAGGACCCTGGAACAAGTCATTTAACTGGGACAGAATTCCTTTAGTTATAAACTGAAATAATAATACTTCTGCTATTCACTTTTCTGGGTAAAAAATTACACGAGATAATATACATGCAAATATTTTATAAACTGCAGAGGCCACAGAAATATAATTCATATTACTATTATCATGTAGTGGGTAAGATATAAATAATTCATTTAATTTCTGAGAGCACTTTGGCTGGCTCTGTGTTTTTTCCTACCAACACAACATTTATTATATGCCTACTATATTCAAGACAATTTACTTGACTGGGGATACAAAGACAAAAAAGAACACAGTACTGGTCTTAAAGAGAAAGCACATTATTTATAGGAAATAATAAGGAAACACACATATAAGAAAATGCAAAGGTAGTGAAACAACATATGTGGTGGTGGGGCTGGTAAGAAGGAGGCTTTTCACAGGATTCTAAAAGGCAAAGGTAATGATAGGGTGTGTATATTATTATTTCAGGTGTAAGGGATAGCCTGTACAAAGAGATAGACAGAGATGGGACATCAAATGCCAAATTTGGGGAACAGCTAACATAGATCAGTTTGGCTACACCAGAGAATATGTGAAAAAAAGTAATGTGAAATGATTATAGAAAGGCAAACAGGAGTCAGATTATGGAGG
This sequence comes from Sarcophilus harrisii, assembly GCF_902635505.1. Classification (NCBI taxonomy): domain Eukaryota; kingdom Metazoa; phylum Chordata; class Mammalia; order Dasyuromorphia; family Dasyuridae; genus Sarcophilus; species Sarcophilus harrisii. Next base: position 386,827,918 of record NC_045427.1, on the reverse strand, counting down.
ATTTTAAAGGCCAGACTGAGAAGTTTGAATTTTACACTCAAAGCAAAAGGGAACTACTGAATGTTTTAAAATAGGGCACTGACATGACCAGATCAGAGCCTTAGTTTTATTAACAAGATAATTATGGGACAAAAATTAGAGGGAGGAAAAGCTGGAAGCAGAGAAACCAATAAGGAGACAACCAGGTGAGAGGTGACAATCTGCTGGCCTGAATTGGGATAATGGCATGGTACACACTGTGCTAAGCAGTTTACAAATATCTCATTTTTCATAACCACCCTGGGAGATAGGGAGATAGAAACCTCATTTTATAATTGATGAAACTGAGACATAGCAAGGTTAAATGACCTGTCCAAGGTCACACACTTTGAACTCAGGTATTTTTTATTCCAAATCCAGTTCTCAGACCCATTAAGTAGCTTGTGCAAGATCAGTGAACTAGTATCTCAAGTTGAATTTGAACTCAGGTCTTCCTGGCTCCCTGTGAAATGCTCGACAGTGCCACCTAGTTGCCCCCAAACAAGATTTGTTTTGGACATGCTGAATACTGAAGGAAAAGTATCCAGCAGGCAACTAAATGATGATGGTAGATGAAAGAGTATTACTACTATATGTGATAACTGACCTATATCATTTTCATTTGTGTACATGCTATATTCTCCTTCCCACTGACAATGTTGATTTTCTTCTCTGTATTTCTACACCTAGCACAGGACTTTGCATAAAGAAGGCATTAAATGGTTGCTGAGTATACAATAGTTTCTGCACTTAGTGAGTCTGTAAACTAATTGAGGGCCAAAACAAATATTTGCTAACCAAATAGAAAATAGTAATATAGTCAACTGTGTGGCACTAGGTACAACAAGAGTTCAGCTAAAGGAGAGAGAAGGCTAAGAGAGAGACAGCATAAACAGGGACATAAATGTTGGGAAAAGTGCAAAGGAACAGTATAAAGATCATTATCATCGGATGGTAGACCTAGAAGGGCCTTCAGAGATCATCTAGACCAACCTGCTGGAGGAAACTGGGAACTAGACTGGGGAAGTGACCCGCCCAGTCACACAAAATATCAGGGGTAGATTTGGATTAGAATCTAGTCATCTAATATACCACTTCGTCACAGAAATTCACTGAGATTTGAGGTATCATTTAAGAAAATATTAGGAAATATGACTAGCAGGGTGGAGCAGGGTCTATGTCTAGGCCACAGACATCTAGGCCATTTATAATAAAATATGGTACATTAGAGACAGTTCTGAATTTAGAATAAGATGATCTAAGTTCAGTCATTACTCATTATTAGTGACTTTGATCAAAAAAAGGATAATAAACATGTACAACATGACAGGATTACTGGGAAAAGCATTTTACAACTTGTCAAATGCTATAGAAATATGAATTTTGAAATTAAATTATTTTATTATAGGCAATGTGGAATCATGATGTTCATTAGATCATCTCTAAGATTCTCTCTCCTCCCCCATCTGTTCACCCCATCTCTAGGACCATAATAATGAAAGGAAGGAGGTCTAAAGATTGGGACAACTAAGCAGAAGAAAACTCAAATTGATTTTTCCAGATTACATATATATAATAACTAATATTTATATAGCACTTACTATGTGCTTGACACTGTGCTAAGTGCTTTAAAATTATTATCTCATATTTGATCCTTACAAAAACCCTGGGAGGTAGGCGCTATTATTATCCCCAAATTACTATTGAAGAAACTGAAGCAAACAAGTTAAATGATTTGCACAGGGTCACAGAACTAGTTAAGTATTTGAAGCTGGAATTGAATTCAGATCTTCCTGGTTGCAGTTCTAATGCTCTATCTGCAGTGATGGCACTGTGGATTTATTCACCTAATTATTTATTTAATTTTATTTATGAACACAATTTCAATCCTGTCCTAACTGATTGCCATAGAGAAGGCTCTGCTACATCCCTCTAGATAAGGGACAGTCAGGAACTCACCTGAAACCTCCAAACAACTTTAAAATAATGCCCAACATAGAGTTCTGGAATGGCAGAGCCAACAAAAAGACAGGCTGAAACAATTTTCTAGCCTAAGACAACTTAGGAAGTCTATATAAAAGTTTTGTCACATTGAGGTAGTGGTCAGACTCAGTGCTTAATCAAGCTGAGGCAACTCCAGCAACAGCACTTTAAGGCAAGCAGCAGCAGCATTGGGAGTTCTCAGCCCAGAGATGATAAGAAGATTTGATAACTGATCATGGAGATTACAAGGGAAACTTATTTGCAAACTGGGAGACTGTAGGTCCTTGTTGTATTGCTTATATGCAGGTCCAAATTGAAGTTCCAGAGAAAAGGAACCATGACATTTGTAGTCACAGGGGAGTAGGATTTTTAGTCGTGGTCCAAGGACAGAGGAGGGTGCTTATGATTGCCCACAAAGGAGTAAGTACCCTGATCTCATTTCTTAGGCAGAATAGAGCTAGAGATGGGAGTACCTGGCTATAGCTCCAAGGCCTAGAAAATACTAACTTTTTTGGCTATGAGGAGCAAGATTTCTTCTGAGTGGGGACCAGAGCACAGACTGGAAGAGTAGTGACCCCTCCTCCTCCCATCTTTAGATCATACCACCTTGGAAGCACCAAAAACTTACCTAGAACTGGCTCTGAAAACAGTAGCATGAAAAATCTGAAGACTGGGAGAGTGCCCCTTTCACTGCAGGAGCAAAACCCAACATTAAGTGCCAAGAAATAGACTGAAAAAATGAGCAAACAATAATAAAAAGCAATCATAAAAAATTACTATAGTGACAGGGAAGATCAAGACAGAAACTCTGAAGACAATGTGAAAACACCTGCACCTAAAGCTTCAAAAGAAGTAGAAAATGAAGATGATGAAGAAGAAAAAGTAAGAGGAGGAGGAGAAAAAGAAAAAGATGAAGAAGAAGAAGCAGAAGTAGAAGTAGAAGAAGCAGTGGAGTAGAAGAATTGGTCACAAGACGAACAAGAATTTTTGGAGGAATTAAAAAAAGATTTTAAAAATCAGAGAGGTAAAGGAAAAATTAGAAAAAGAAATAGGAGTGATACATGAAAATTATGAAAAGAAAATCAACAGCTTGGTAAAAGAGTCACAAAAGAAATACTAAATAAAACAATGTCTCAAAATAGAATTGACTAAAAAATAAAAGTACAAAAATTCACTGAAGAAAATAATTCCTTAAATATTACAATTGGACAAGTGAAAGCTAATGACTTCATGAAACATCAAGAAAAATTAAACAAAATCAAAATCATGAAAAAAAAATAGAAGATGTGAAATATCTCATTAGAAAAACAACAGACCAGGAAAATAGATTGAGAAGAGATAATCTAGGAGTTATTGGATTACTTGAAATCTATGATCAAAAAAGAGCCTACGCATTAATTATATAAAAAAACCCTGCTCTAATATCCCCAAACCTGAAGATAAAATCTACTGAAATAATCTATATTCTGAAGAAATCCTAAAATGAAAGCTCCCCAAAATATTATAATGAGATTCCAAAGCTTCAAAGTTTTTCAAAGGGATAAAAACAACAACAACAACAACAATGTAAGCAGCCAGAATGAAAACATTTAAATGTTACTGAGACCCAAGAAGGATAACAAAAGATTTAGCAGATTCCAAATTAAAGAACTGAAGGGCTTGGAATATGATATTCCAAAGGGCAAAGAAGCTAAGTATTACAACCAAAAATACACTACCCAGCAAAACAGAGGATAATTCTTCAGGGAAAAAAAATGAAAATTTAATGAAATGGAAGGCTTTCAAGCATTCCTGATAAAAAGAACAGAGTTGAATAACTTTCAAATAAAAGTCTCAAGAGAAGCAGAAAAAGGTAAGCATGAAAGAGAAACTATAAGGAATTCAATAAGGTTAAACTATTTACATTCCTACATGGGAAGATAATACTTGTAATTCCTAAGAATTTTATCATTATCAGAGCAATTAGGAGCATACATAAATAGAGGCTATAGGTGCGAGTTGACTATGATAGGATGATTTTTTAAAAATTAAGGAGTGAGAAACAGAGATGCACTAAAAAAGGGTGAAGGCAGAGGAGAAAATTGTCTCACGTTAAAGAGGCATGGAAGGAAGAGCTTTTACAGGAGAAGATTCCCATCACAGAAGATGGCAGCAGGTTCTACATGGAATTGGTTCAAAAAGGGAATGACCCACACTCAGTTGGGTATAAAAATCTTTATTAGCCAACAGAGAAGAAGGAGGAGAAAGGAAAAGGGAGAAAGTGAGATGGGATGACAGAAAGGAGGGTAGACTAAGGGAAGCAGTAATCAGAATCAAAACAGACCTTTGAGAATGTATAGAATAGGAAAGGAGAGAGAAAATGGTAATAAACAGGGGAAAAAACAGGATGGAGGGAAATACCCAGTTAGTAATCATGAATGTGAATAGAACAAACTTACCCATAAAACAGAAGCAAATAGCAAAAGGAATTGAAAACCAGATCAGTACAATATATTGTTTGCAAGAAATAAACTTGAAACTAAGAGAGACACACAGAGTAAAAATAAGGGGCTGCAGCAGAATCTATTATACTTTAGCTCAGGTTTAAAAAACAAACAAACAGAGGTAGCAATCACGTTTCACACAAAGTAAAAGCAAAAACAGACCTGATTAAAAGAGATAAGCAGAGAAATTACATTTTTCTAAAAGATGCCAAAGACAATCAAGGTAATATCAATGTTAAACATATATGCACCAAATATTACAATATCCAAGTTCCTAAAGGAAAAGTTAAATAAGTTATAGGAGGAATTAGACAGTAAATCTATACTAGTGGGAACCTCAACTTTCCTCTCTTAGAATTAGACAAATTTAAACTATTACTTAAACAAGAAAGAAGTTAAGAGAGATGAATAGAATTTTAGAAAAACATTCTTTTATAGATCACAATGCAACAAAAATTACATTCAATAAATAATCACAAAAACATCAAGTAAGTGGATATTAATAATCTAATTCTAAAGAATGAGTGGATTAAAGAACAAATCATAGAAACAATCATTTCATTAAAGAGAATGACAACAATGTGACAACACATCAAAATTTCTAGGACGCAGCCAAACTAATACTTAGGGGGAATTTTATATTTCTATATGCTTACATAGATAAAATAGAGAAAGAGCAGGTTAATGAATTGAGTTTGCAATTAAAAAGATAAGAAAAAAGAACAAATTAAAAATCAATTAAACACCAAATTAGAAATCCTGAAAACCAAAGGAGATTGATAAAATTGAAAGTGAGAAACCACTGAACAACAACAACAACAACAAAAAAAATTAAAAGGTAGCTTTATGAAAAACAATAATAAAATAGACAAACAATTGATTTAGCTTTTAAAAAGAAAACCAAATGACTAGTATCAAAAATGAAAAGAAAGAACTACCAATGAAGATGAAATTACAGTAATTTTTAGGAACTGTTGCGACATTACATGCCAATAAATCTAATAATTTAAGTAAAATAGATGAATATTTACAGAAATATAAATTGCCCAGATTAACAGAAGAAGAAATAGAATACTAAAGTAACCATATCTTAGTAAACAAAAAGAACAAGGAATAAATGAGCTGCCTAAAAAAAAAAAAAACATCCCTAGGATCAGATGGATTCACACATGAATTTTATCAAACATTTAAAGAACAATTAATTCCCATACTCTACAAACTATCAGGAAAACCAGGCAAATAAGGAGTCCTATCAAATTCCTTTTACAACGCAAATATAGTTCTGATACCTAAACCAGTAAGAGCTGATTTCACTAGATCAATTTCACTTTGAATACTGATATAAAAATTTTAAATAAAACACCAGGAAGGAGATTACAGCAATATATCACAAAGATCATAGAGTAGGTGCTATTTATACCAGGAATGCAGGGCTAGTTCAACATTAGGAAAAACTATCAGCATCATTGATCATATTGGCTTTTAAAAATAACAAAAACATAATATTATCTCAATAGATGCAAAAAAAGTTTTTGACAATATAACACTCATTCCTATGGGGGGAAAAAAAAACCCACCAGGAAGCATAGGGAATGAAGCTTTCCTTATAATGATAAGAAGTTTTAATCTAAAATAATCAGAAAACATGTCTGTAAAGAGAATAAGTAGAAAACTTTCCAATAAGATCACGAATGAAGCAAGAATGCTTATTATTACCATTTTTATTCAATATTGAACTAGAAATGCTAGCTATAGGAAGGAGAGAAGAAAAAGAAATTGAAAGAATAGGCAATGAGGAAACAAAACTATCACTCCTGGCAGATGATTCAATGGGACATTTAGAGAAGCAACTAAAAAACTAGTTGAAGTAATTAATAACTTTAACAAAGTTGCAGGATATAAAATAAACCCACATAAAACACCAGCATTTCTATTTATTACCAACAAAGCTCAGCAGAAAAAAAATAGAAATAGAAATTCTATTTAGAATAACTGCAGCCAATATAAAATACTTTTGAGTCCATAAAAATGAGCTGGAGAGGGAAATAGCAAATCACTCCAGTATCTTTAGCCAAGAAAACCCCAAATAGTGTTACAGAATCAGACACGAATGAAATGAGTGAACAACAACAATACCTGCCAAGACAAAACCAGGCATTATGTGAACACAATTACAAAACACTTTCCAAACAAATAAAGTCAGATGGAGAAATATTAAGTGTTTGTGGACAGGCATGGCCACTATAATAAAAATGACAATTTTACCTAAGTTAATTTACCTATTCAGTGGAAATACCACACTACCAAATATATATATATATATATATGTATATATTTGGTACTGTGGTAGATATATACTAAAAAAGTTAACCAAATTCATCTGGAACAACAGGTCAAGAATGTCAAGGGAATCCAGCAGGAAAAATGTGAAGAAAGATGGCCTCACAGTATCACATTTCAAACTGTATTACAAAGCAGTCATCATCAGAACAATCTGGTACTAAGAAACAGTGATGGATCAATGAATAAATTAGATATATAATTTCAGTTGTTTTTCCATTCATTTCAGTCATGTCTAACATTCCATAACCTCATATAATGTTTTGTTGGCAAAGATACTAGAGTGGTTTGCCAATTTACTTCTCCAGCTCATTTTACAGATAAGGAAACTGAGGCAGAGACAAGTGACTTACCTAAGGTAGCAGCATGTAGTGATTATCTGAGGTCACATTTAAAGTCAGGAGGATGAGTCTCTCTGACTCCAGGGCTAACACTCTTTTCATTGTGCCATCTAGCTGCTGCCTGGTACACAACACATGGTAATAAATGATCAAAATAATCTAGTGTTTGATAACCAAAAGATCCAACCTTTTGGAACAAGAACACACCATCTGACAAAAATTTCTGGGAAAACTGGAAAACAATTAGGCAGAAACTAGGTAAAGACCAACATCTCATACCACATAGCAAAATAAGGTCAAAATGGGTATATGAAATAAAGACATATCATAAGCATATTAGGGAATAATGTAAAATTTTACTTGTTAGTTCTATGAATATGGGAAGAATTATGGCAAGAGAAGATGGAGAACACTACAAGATATAAAATGGACAATTTTGATTACATTAAATTTAAAACGTTTTGCACAAACAAAACCAATGTGGCCAAGATTAGAGGGAAAGCAGGAAACTGAAAAAAAAATTATAGTAAGTTTCTCAGATAAAGGCCTTATTTCTCAAACATATAAAGAACTAAGTCAGATTTATAAGAATATGAGTCTTTTCCCCAGTTGATAAGTGGTCAAAGGACATGAAGTCAGTTTTCACACAAAGAAATCCAAACTATCTATAGTTGCATGAAAAAATGCTCAAAATCACTACTGATTAGAGAAATGTAAATTAAAAGAACTCTGAAGTACCACCTTATACCTATCAGATTGGATTACCTGACAGAAAAGAAAAATGACAAATATTGGAGGGGAAATTAGAACATTAATAAACTGTTGGTGAAGTGATAAACTTATCCAACTATTCTAATGAACAATTTGGAACTACACCTAAAGAGTGATAAAACTGTTTGATCCAGCAATACTACTACTATCCCAAATAGTATATCCCAAAGAGATCAAAGAAAAAGAAAAGGATCTCTCTATATAAAAAAATATTTATAGCAACTTTTTTTTTGGTAGTAACAGAGAATTAAAAATTAAGGGCATTTTCATTAATTAGGGAATGGCTGAACAAGTTGTGGCTTATGATTATGATTGAATACTATGCTATAGGAAATAAGCAGATGATCTTAGAAAAAAATATATAGAGAAAAATATGGGAAGATTTATATGAAATCATGTAAAGTGAAGTGAATAGAACCAAGCAAGCATTGCATATAGTAATGGCAATACTGTAAGATTATCGACTGAATTATTTAATTATTCTGAGCAATTCAAGACAAATGCACCTCCACAGAAAGAACAGATAGAGTTTGAATGCAGATGAAAATATACTTTTTTAAAACTTCCTTTATTTTTCTTATTTTTTTGGGGGGGGTCTGTATTTTCTTTTACAAAATGGTTCATATGGAAATATGTTTTATATAACTTCACATAAATAATCTCTATCTATGCTTACTTTTTTCCATTAAGGGGACAGGGGAGGAAGGGAGGGAAAGAACTTAGAACTCAAAGTTAAAAAAAAAAAACACAAAAGTTTAAAAATGTTTTTTTATGTAATTGAGAAAAAATAAAACAAATGTTTGGGAAAATAAATAAAATGAACACCTAAAATGAACATGGAGCTAATAATTCTGCTTCATTTCAAGACCTGTGATTTTAATAATATGGGTTTTCCTTCAACTGACATATATTGTCATATATATATATATATATATATATATATATATATATACTCTAACAATATATTCTTCAAGAATCCCAAGATCAATTCTATGCCCCAATGAAGCTTTGGAGAAGGATGCCAGTGGAGCAATAAAAATGAATATAAATATTAAGGACAGCCCATATATTATCATCACTTTGAATTTATAAAGTTATCCTCCCACTATGTTTTTCCCACTGTGAGGAATTTGTTTTTCAGTAGTTTTTTTAATCCTGTCTGACTCTTCCTGATCCCATTTGGGGATTTCTTGGCAAAGTTGGTTTACCATTTCCTTCTACAGCTCATTTTACATATGAGAAACTGAGGCAAACAGGGTTTAAAGAACTTCTCAGGGCCACAAAGCTAGTTAGTATGTTAGGCCAGATTTGAACTCGGGAAAGATGAGTCTTCCTGACTCTAGGTCCAGCATTCTTTCTCTAGTATCACCTGAGTGACCTAGAACCATCTAGCTTGTCTCAAGGAACTTATTAAGGGTGTCTGGAAGAAGCTAAGTACATGTGTGTCTAATGGAAACAAGCTTCACTTGGTTCTGATACAATGCTAGATAGCTAAGATACACAGATATTACATCACTAATATTTGTTGAATAAAAAAAAAATCACAATGTTATTAGGAACTTGGGCTCAAGTATCTTGTAAATACCTTCATATTGTATAGAATAAAGAGGGCCCATTTTTTCAGTTTACAGGAGAAAATGAAGTCAAGGTAAGTTATGTGACAAGCCCAAGGCAGAGTCATTTGACCCTGAGGCAAATGCTCAGGGTTAAACTACTGTTTCCTGGCATTCTGCCTCACCAAGTCTAGTTTTTATATTTTTATTTATTTATTTTTGGCCTGGCAATTGTGGTTAAGTGACTTGCCCAGGCTCCTACAGCTAGCAAATAGCTTACCACTACTTACACACAAACACAGCTAGTAAGTATTAAGTACCTGAGGCCGGTTTTAAACTCAGTTCCTCCTGACTCCAGAGTCAGTGCTCTATCCAATGTGCTATTTAGTTATCCCTAGTTGTTATATTTTAAATAATGACAGTTTATTGTTATATGATATTTAATAATTAGGAAGAGTGATTTGATCCTTATAAGAGTCCTGTGAGGGTTAAGTAGGAAAGTCAAAAGGTAGAAAGCAAACAGGCCTTTATTAATCATTTACTCTGTGTCAGGCACTGTAAAATGAGCACTTTGTAACTACTATCTCACTTAATTCTCACAACAATCCTATGAGCTGGATACTATTACCTCTCTGTTACAGTTAAGAAAACAGACAACAGCAGTTAAGTCACTTCCCAGAGTCACACAACTGCTAAGTATGTGAGGCTGGATTTGAACTCAGGGCCCCTCATTCCTGCACTCTGACCACAGCTGTCTAAATAGAGAAAAAAAAGTACTATTACTGCTTTTTTAAAGGTAAAAGAGGCTCAGAGACATTGATGGCTTAAGATGACAAAGATTTTAAATTGCAATTACAACTTAAACTAGATTGTTAATTTCATAAAATTTAGAGCAGGAAGGCACTTAGGAGATCTTTTAATACAGAGATCTTTAACCTCTGAGTTATAGGTCCCTCTAGCAGTCTAATAAAGTCTATGGACTACTTTTCTAATCCATTATGGTATTAGTTTTAAATGCACAAAAGGAAATGCAAAGGATTGCAAAGAAGACCAAAAATATTTAAATAGGAAAAAAATTTTTTTTTTTAAGTTCATGGATCCTAGGTTAAGATCCCCTGATTTAGTCCAACTTCAGAGTGTATATTTAGGTCCAAAAAGCAGAAGCATAACATGTAAACCCAGGTCCTAGGAGTTCACATTTGATATTCTTTATACCAGAGCTCACAAAATCCAGCAGGTTTTCTATTATGCCATTTAGCATTTCATATAGCATGCCTACAATGTGTCCAACACCATTTTAAGTGCTATGGGGGAGAGAAGAGGTAAGAGACCCTATCTTTGTGCAAACAACTTTGGGTGGAAACTGGGGTCAAACTATATGTTTAGCTATTCTTAGCAACCCAGTGACTGAATAGCATTTCTACATTGATAAGAATTTTGTACTTATTTAAATATGTCAGCTTTGGGCACTTGCCAAATTGGAAGCTTATAATGGCAGGCTGTGACTTAAGTCCAGAAGGAAGGTTTCTAATGAGATTTGGAGAAGACATAGATGTTCAAAGGCCTAGCTGGCATTCAACACTGCTTCAAGTGGCCATTATCCAATCTTGAAGCACAATGAGGAATGCATTTTCAAAATATGACCCTATTTCCATTCTTGGAATTCAAGTGTGACAAACACAGATTCATAAATACTCCAAAATGACTGCTAACAGCAGTGTCAGTTTGTAAAATGTCAAAAAAAAAAAAAAAAAAAAAACACCGAGAAGTGGATACCATAAATTAAAATGACTTCACTATTCAATCCAAAATATTTTGTGGGCTTTTAGCAAAGATATCCATTTTAAATGAACTTACAGCAGCACTTGGGGAGTTGAATAATTTACTCTAAATTATGTTTAAGCTTAGAAACCCACCTTTACCTCAGTACTCCTCCCACCATAAAGGTCAAAACACTTTTACTAAAAATATGGGTTAGACGCTTGGTCCCAGAAGACATAATGAAAGGCATTTCTCTCCTCTAATTAGAGAAGTGGGGAAATGCATGTGTATATGCTGAAATATTCAGTCATTTCCTTGGCTGGTTTTGCTTTGTTTTTCTTTGTTAACAGGTAAAGTTCTATGGGGAGGAATAAAGACTATTGTAAAATGACTACAATATAAAAAAAAAGGAAAAGAAACAATATTTTTTAAAAATGTTAAATGCTGGTTTCAGTATTGATACCACATGGTAAGTCAGAGACCCTGGGTCTCCCAATTCTGAATCCTGTGCCTTAGATTAGGCTATTACAGCTGACAAGATGGATCAGAGGGGTAATGTTACTTGCCCAAGGTTGCACAGTGAGATAACAGATTTAAGACTAGACATAGGTCTCATCTTCCAGGCTCATGATTTTTCACTACCCCATATAGATGTCATTAAGAATCAAATGGGTGACAGCTGAAGACTGTCATTACAAATTTGCAGTTAAGTACTCTTAAAAACAAATGTTTCTGCCTTGGCCCAGTATTTACTGCAGCCAGGCTGATTTGCTTGCTTACCAATTAGGCCATCTGGTAAAATGGAAAGTGCATTAAATATGGAGTCCAAAAAGCCTAGATTTGAATCCCAGCTCTAAAATTTAATACCTTTGTTAACTTGAGTAGTGAATGATCTCTCTGAGGCTTTTTCCTCATCTGTAAAATAAAGGGATTGAACTGATCTCTAATGTCTCTTCAAGTACTAAGTCTATAATATCTCCTCTTTAAACAAGTCTTATACCTAAAAGTAGGTCTTATTAATGGAGAAAAAGATGAAAAAATACAGTGGAAAGAGCTCAAAAAAAGGGAAGGAGAATCAAAGCCAAGATGGCAGATGAGAGATAGCAACCTAGCTAAATTATCCCAACATTGTACTCCAAACAACTTTAAAAGATTGCCTCAAACACAATTTTGTAGTAGTGGCCAATAAAAAATCAAAGTGAACCATTTTTCCCATCCAAGACAACTTAAGAGGTCAGCAGGAGAGGTCTGTGACACCAAAAAAACTTGCAGACCCATATAATTCTGAAAATAGCAGTATGAAAAAAGCCCGAAGCTTGTCATAGTGCCAACCCATCCCCCAGATGACCAGAATCCAATTTTAATATAAAGTTCAAAAGTCAAGAAATAAGCTAGGAAAATGAGAAAAGAACAATAACAAAAAAAAGAATCTGACCATTAAAAGCTAATACACTGTCAAGGAAGACATAAACTCAGAAAAAGACAACAATGTGAAAACACCTATAAAGCCTCAAATTGAACATAAGTACAAGAAATACTGGAAGAGTTAAAGAAAGAGATGAGGGGTAGAAGAAAAATTGGGAAAAGAAATGAAAGCAATATAAGAAAATTTTGAAAAGAATTAAGAAGTTTGGTAAAAAGAGGCCCACCTAAACAAACACTAAAGAAAGTAACGCAATGAAAACCAGATTTGATCTAATGGTAAAAGAGGAACCAAAATTTACTTAAGAACTCTTGGAAAAAACAAAACAGGCCAAGTGGAAAAGAGGTACAAAAGCTCACTGAAGAAAATAATTCTCTAAAAATCAGAATTGAGCAAATAGAATCTAATAGCTTCACAAGATTTCCAGAAACAATAAAAAAAAAACAGGGGTAGTAATAGTGATCTCAGACAAAGCAACAGCAAAAACAGACTTAATTAAAAAAGATAATCAGGAAGACTTCATTTTGCTAAAAGTTACCATAAATAATGAAGTAAAATAAAACATTTTTATAGCATATTTTTTCTCATAAAGGCCTCAGTTCTCAAATGTATAAGAAACTGAATCAAATTTATAAAAAAAAAAAAAAATAAATAAAGGCCATTCCCCCGGTGACAACTGGTCAAAGAATACAAACAGGCAGTTTTCAGAAAAAGAAATCAAAACTATCTATAGTCATGGCCAGAAGCTGGAAAATGAATGGATGCCCATCAATTGGAGAATGGTTGAGTAAATTGTGGTATATGAATGTTATGGAATATTATTGTTCTGTAAGAAATGATCAGCAGGACGAATATTGAGAGGATTGGCGAGACTTACATGAACTAATGCTAAGTGAAATGAGCAGAACCAGGAAATCATTATATACCTCAACAACGATTCTGTATGAGGATGTATTCTGAAGGAAGTGGATTTCTTCAACAAAGACAAGATCTAACTTAGTTTCAATTGATCAAGGATGGACAGAAGCAGCTACACCCAAAGAAAGAACACTAGGAAATGAATGTAAACTGCTTGCATTTTTGTTCTTCTTCCCAGGTTATTTATACCTTCTAAATCCAATTCTCCCTGAGCAACAAGAAAACTGTTTGGTTCTGCACACATATATTGTATCCAAGGTCTACTGTAATCTATTTAACATGTATAGGACTGCTTGCCATCTTGGGGAGAGGGTGGAGGGAGGGAGGGGAAAAATCGGAACAGAAGTGAGTGCAAGGGATAATGTAAAAAATTACCCTGGCATGGGTTCTGTCAATAAAAAGTTATTTAATAAAAAAAAAGACATATATTGGGGGAAAAAAACTATCTATAGTCATGGAAAAATATTTTAAATCATTATATTCATATATATCAGAAATGACAAGTATTGGAAAGGATGAGGAAAATAGGTACACTAATAAGTTGTTGGCAGAGTCATGAACTAGTCCAACCATTCTGGAAAACAATTTGGAACTATGCTCAAAGGGCTATAAAACATTCATAGCCTTTGAGCTGGAAATATCTCTACTAGCTCAAAGAAAAAAGAAAAGCATCTAATATGTACAAAAATATTTATAGAATCTTTTTTTGTGGTGGCAAAGAATTGGAAATTGAGAGGATGTCCATCAAGTGGGGAATGACTGAACAAGCTATGCATATAATTGTGCTTACACAATAATAATATACACAGCAATTACTGTCTTACACAGTAATAATATACTATTATGCTATACGAAATTATGAGAGGGATGGTTTCAGAAAAAACTATGGAAAGACCTATATGAACTGAGACAAAGCAAAATGAGCACAACCAGGAGATCACTATAAAAGCAATATTATAATGATCAACTGTGAAAGATTTAGCTATTCTGATCAATACAGTGATCCAAGACAATTATAAAGGACGCATGATGAAAAATGTCATCTATCTCTTGAGAAAGAACTATTGACCTCTGAGTACAAATAAAGCTATTTAATTTTCTTTATTTTTCTTGCTTTTTTTTTCAATGTCTAATATGGAAATGTTTTACATGATTTCACATATATAATTGATAACATTGTCTTTTCACTGGATAGATAAGAATCAGGAAGGAGTGAGAGAATTTAGAACTCATAATTTTTTAAAAAAATATTTAAAATAAATCATTTAAAAGGGGAAAGAAAGAAGGAGCTCCCGACTTGAAGTCAAAGGACAGGCTGTCATCCATTTCTGCCACTTAGCAACTACATGACTTTGGGCAAATCAAAAATTTTCTGAAGTTGAATTTTCTTAGGGTTGGCCTATACTGGGTCAGGGCCAGTCCAGTGCAAATTTTTATTGGTTTGTGAAATTTCCATTACCAAAAATCCTACTTAAAATTCTGTAAATTAGATTTCCAGTTGCTGGCAATGTAAAAGATCCAAGAAGAGCCCAGGTCTCCCATAAATGCTCCAGACAAGTTCTAAAAGTACATAAGAATGAACAATGATAAAGAAAATGAAAGAAAAATAACTAATTCCACCATGCAGACCAGGACAGCTCAAGTACATTGCCAGAAACCTGCAGAAATTCTCAGTGAAAATCAGCCAAGCAATGTGGAAACCAAAGCTGCACTGGAGACATAGTAGGAGGAAGGCCCATTGCTGCACTTTAGCAGCTTGTGCCAGAGCCACAAGAGACAGGATAAGAACAATGTCAAAGCAACTCATCCTGAAACTGTAGGAGACAGGAGCAGTGCATCATCCAGGAAGCTCAAGAGAATCCCAGCAAAAAGATAGATAACCACTCTAAAGTAGTGGGAGACAAGACCAGCAAAAAAAAAAAAACTCAGGAGGCAGCAGAATTAAGGCCTGAAAGCAGTTCAATCTACAACATCTATTTGGGGCTTGTCTGGGACACAGAGATGAATCTAGTTCCCAGCTGAAGATTATTCATGAAGGAAATGTCAAAAAGATTGGCTGAAATCAAAGCTTGGGCCACCAAGTTTTGGAGCCAGAAGAAGAAAGTCCAGCACAGGATGGACCCAGTCACAACATTCAGAATAGTAGTGGCAGGGAGTCAGCCTTAAAGGCCCAACTCCAAGTGTTGCCTTCTTTACTAAGTCTTCCTGGTGCTTTCTCCCTCTCACCCCCGACCAAATCCTCTTGTATCTATTTCATAAAGACTTAGGTATATGGTGTCTCTACTCATTAGGACCGGAAACTCCTCAAGGGCAAGGTTTGTTCCCTGTTCTCTTTGTGTTCTCAGTAACTAGCAATACAACTTTTGGCGTAAGAGGCAGTTAACAAATGCTGGTCAGTAAACCCAGAACTTCCTCCTAGTTGTAAGAGATTTTGGACAAGTGCTCCATCCTTCTGAACTGCAATTTCCTAATCAGTAAAATGGGGATAATAATCTCTGCCCTACCTTATTCAGATGGTTGTTGTGATAATTAAACAAGATAATGGATGGGAAAGTATAATGTATCACATAATTTATTTTGATAAACACTTTTCTATGAGATATGTGGTAGTGAAACAGGATAGTGCTATTCCTTTCATGACAAGATATCTTTCTCATTGTAAAGACAACAAAATTATCTCCATTTCACATACAAAGTTTCATATAAACAGAAACTGTTGCAGCAACCTAGCTCAGTATCTCCTCATTTATAATTTATTTCTTTCCTTGTAAGACTGTTTTTGCTGTACTCAGAGGACACCAGGAAAAGTCCTGAAATATGCTTAGCCCTGCAAGCTAATACCATTTCAATCAAACAAAAGAAAATCTTGTCCGAGTTCTCCAAACCAAAGGCCAAACAAGTTCATACCCCAGAAGTCCAGAACTTAGAAATCATGAAACTAGCTATATTATTAATAATGCTCTTTAAATTCACCATGAATTTTACAATCTGTTAATTCATATTTCATTTAAATTTTACAATAATTCTGCAAGAGAGTTCATGACTTTTAAAAAGTTATATTTGTATTGATTTCTTTTGTTTTACATCAACTTTATTTCCAAATAATCCCTCTATTATAGTCATCCCTAGTAGCAAACAATAAAAAAGAAAAGCAAAAAACCTCAATGCTCAACAAAACTAATCAATATATCAACCAAATGTGACAGTATATTCATACCCATATTCACAGTATATTCCACACCATTATTCCCCTACCTCTGTGAAGAAGGGAATGGAGGTACATTTTCTTAACCCTTCATTCAGTCAAACTTGGTCGTTATAATTACATTACATAGCATTGGTTTTTTTTTTTTTTGTTTTGTTTTTTGCTTGTTTTATTTACATTGCTGCAGTTGTTTTCTTGTTTACCTAAGTCTTTCTGCTTCGCTTTTGCATCAGTTCATTACTTTTCCCATTTATGGCTTCCATTTCTATAGTGCTTTAAGGTTTGCAAAATTTCTTCTAATTCAAATTTTAAAAACTCTGAAGTACCCATCAAAGTGGTCAAGTCTTTCAGTATATATACTCTCTTTGGGGAATTTGGGCAAGAATTATCCAGATTAAGAAAATACAGATGTTATGATCTGCACTGGTAGAAGGAATAACTTTAATCAATGTTACTATAGATTCACTGAAATAAATACTTGATATACTTTTCCTCTTAATGACCTCACTAGCTCCTATGCTATGCAAACATATCCAAATCTATCCAATCAGTCTTGGTTATTCTCCTGAAGATTATGCATCATATATTTTAAAGTAGACATCCCACTGCCATTTTAAACTCAACATATCTAAAACAGAGTTCATTATCTCCTGTACTTTTCCAAAAACATCCCTCTTCCTAACTCCCCTATTTTATCTGGGATTTGAAAGAAGGCAGAAGTGAGAAGGAAAAAATTTCTAAGACAAGAAAAACATTCAGAGTTAGAAGATGTAATATCTTGTTTAAGGAATCACAAGAAAGTCAATGTCCCTGAATCACAAAATATGTGTTGGTGAAAAAATATAAGGAGGTAGGAAGGAGACAAGCTATGAAAGGGAATTTTATATTTAATCCCGGACATGAAGAAGCCATTGGAGATTAGCATGTGAATGTATGTAACAGAGATAAATAAAGATACGGTCAGACATATTCTACAAATCAGCCTGATAACTGTCTGGAGAACTGGAAGAGATTTGAGGAGGAAGCCTCCCTGGTGCCTTCCTCCATGTTTCTAATCTCATTAATGCTCTCTCCAAAGTTAATAATGTCTCAATCCTCATCTGCAGCCTTTGACACTGTAGATTGCTCTCTTCTCCTTGTTACTCTTTTCTCCAGGTTTTTAGGACATTACTCTCTGCTGCGGTTTTTTCTTAATTTCTTTTGTGGAATCTTCAGTTCATATCCAATAACTATGAGTACCCAAAAAGGCTCTGTTCTGGGTCCTCTTCTCTCTTTTTATGTGTTATTTCACCTAGTGATTTTATCAGTTCCAATGGATTCAATTATCTCTATGTGGATGATTCTTGAATTTATTTATCCAGCCCTAATATCCTGGTTGAGCTCTACTTTCTTTTTCTCAACTGGAGATCAGACACCTTGAACTGGATGTCCCATGAATATATTAAGCTCAACACGTCTAAAATTGAATTAATTACCTTTCCTTCCAAACCCTGCCCCTTTCCAAAGTTCCAAATTGTCCAGGGCACCATCATCCTCTGACTCCCAGGCTTGCAATCTGAGTGTCATTCTCAATTTCTCACTCTCTCTCATCTCTCATACCCAATCTGTTGCCAAGTCAATTTCATCTTTGCAACATGTCTTACATAAGCCTCCTTTTCTCCTCTGAAACTGACATCACCCTGGAGCAGGTACTCATCTCCTCATACCTGGGCTATTGCAATAGCCCAGGTAGATATAGCTGCCACAAGTCTCTTTATACTCCAATCTATGACAAAATAATTTTCCTACATTGAAGATCTGACCATATCACCCTCACTTCCCACTTTACATTGACCCCTCCCCCTTTCCCCCCCTCCGCCCCTACATTTCCAGTCTTTTTACACATTAATCTCTGCTCCTTCCCACCTCTCTTCAATTCAGTGACACTGACCTCCTGGCTATTCCACAAACAAGATATTCTATATCTTGACTGTATGAATTTCCACAGGCTACCCTACCCCTTTCCCTCTTGCTTGTAATGCTTTCCCTCATTTCCTACTCCTAGTTTCTTTCAAGTTCCAGATAAAATCCTATCTTGTACATCATTTATTTCCTATTTATCTTGTATTTTTTGTACCCGATTATTTACTTGTTGTCTCCTCAGTGAGACTGTAAATTCCTTGAGGATAGGATTGTCTTTTGCCTTTGTCTGCATCCCCAGCACTTATCAACATGCATAGAACATAGTAAGTGCTTTGTTCCAATCTCATAGGATGAGGTGACATTTCCCCTTTTATCTTTGATCCCATTCCCTCATGTCTCTTTCTAAGAGTCTACCCCACGGACACTGATATTTTCTTTCTTTTTTGTCTTTCATGATACTGTTCCTATCCATATTTCTTGTTATTGCCTATTTCTTTCCAGTGTCTTTTGCTGGTTAATCCTCTTCCCCAATTTGAGTATTCCTAAGACTCTATCCTCAGCTCTCAGCATTCTATCTCCCTTGAAAACCTCATCTTCTCTGACTTCAAAACCCATATTCTCCGACTTCAAATCCAGCACCCTTTCTACTCTGTCATCTACATCTGCTAAGTTTAATATTTCAATAAGATGACCAAGTGGAGATGTCCATCAGGCAGTTAGGAATGAGAAGACTGGGGTTAAGGGGAGGTTACCAGTTCAAAACTGAATAAGCATTTTCTCCTTTTAAACCTGCCCTTATCCTACTTTAATTATTTCTGTGGATAGCAGCACCTTTTTTCCAAGTTACTCATGCTCAAACCCTTAAAATTATCTTTCACTCTTCCTTTTCCCACATTTACTCATTTGTCATACCTCTTGCTATTATGGATAAACCAGTTCTAAAATATAATTTCTTTCTATCAGCACTAGCACCATTCCAGATCAGACTCTCAGTATCTCCAGTCTAGCCTATTGAAATACCCCAATATCCCAATCCTCTGGTCTGTTTCCCTTCTTTTTCCTCTCTCATTCTCACAATAGAAAAATTATTTTTTTAATGTATATATCTGATCACATAGCTACCCTATATAAGAATATTCAATAGTTCTTTCTCCTCTATTGCCTCTTAAAAAAAAAAAAAGAAAAAATAATCCTTCATCTTGGCACTTAATGTATTCTATAACCTGGTTACAATCTACTTTTCAGTCTCATGTCACATTTTTCACTTTTACATATACTATATTCCAGCCAAAGCAAATTACTACCTGATCTTGTCCTACCTCTACCTTGTCTGGTAGAACTGCACATTTTCCTCATGTCTTCTCATGAATATTCAACTCAGAAACCACTTTTCTATGAAATCTTCCCTACTTACTTCAGATGAAAGTATTCTCTTGTTTAGACCTTTTTTCCATAATGCTCAGTTTTCTAAAATTTAGCTGTGTATATTTCATATCCTGCCCCCCCAATGAATTATCTACTCATCGAAGAATAGTAATGTGTTATTTATCATTTTTGTATTCTTAATGATGGCTATCGTGTCTTTTTTTTTTTTTTCAAAATAGGCATTTAGTAATTGCAAGCCACATCAAATTTCATTTTCCAAACAACAAAGAAGGAAAAAGTCTGCAGAGTTAAGTCAACAATCATTTATTAAACACTATCTATCATGCAAGTACCAAGTACTAGAAATACAAAGAAATGAAAAGAGGAGTTACAAAATAACAACATATTTATGCACAAAGTATTTTCAATGCTGGAGTAGCAAATGAGAATTTGGCAAGAATCTTTTATACCCAGGATTACAAAACCCTGAACTAATGAAATTGCCGATTCCTCTGAAGGAAAGGAATCAGACTTATGAATATTACTACTGAGGGGGAAAAAAGCATCAATAATAAGTTTCACATAAACTCTTTTCATGAACAACAGAAGAGTCAAACCAAGATACCATGAAATCTTAGAATTTCTGGGCTGGAAGGACCCCCTTCCCCCCTCCCCTCCCAGAGGCTCTCTAACCAAACTCACATGCAAGCAAAATTCCCTTTCTAAAATAACAGCTGGTGGTCATTCAACCTCTCACTGAAGGCCCCCACAAAGGAAGGTCTAGAAAGGAAGCTCCTCTAAAGATAGTCCCAATGGATGGCTCTATTAGTAGTAACTTTTTCTCTATACCAAGCCTAAAAGCACCTCTCTGCAACTTCTACCAATGGCCTATGAACACAGAACCAGGACAAAGTAGACAAAGCCACATGACAGTTCAATTTTTTTTTTTTTTTTTTTTTTTGCTGAGGCAATTGGGGTTACACAAGTAGGGTCACACAAGCAGGAAGTCTTATGTGTCTGAGGTCAAATTTGATCTTGGGTCCTCCAGACTTCTAGGCTGATGCTTTCTCCACTATAACAACTAGCTGTCTCCCAGTCCTTCAAATATTTTACAAGTATTAACATGTCCTCTTATCTCATCCCCCATAATCTTTTTTCTCTGGTCTCTCCTAAGTGTGCCATATTCTTCACATTAGGTGAGTTTTCCTCCTCTGGAATCAATCCAGCTTGCTTATGTTCTTTCTAAAATGTTATTCCCAAAGTACTGAAGAAGTGGAAGCAATAGATTGAATATCACCTTCATTCTGGACACAGCCTCTCAGTGCCTGCT